>NC_090936.1:989360364-989666702 GCF_040938575.1 Ambystoma mexicanum
TGAACTTTTGAACTTGCTACAGAACTCTTACAGCGCCTTACCTGAATAGTCAAGCTTATTTGAACTCCCATCAAACCTCAATCCAGTGAAGTAACTGGGTTTCAACGCGCCCCTGCATCAGAAGCAGGATGGAGAACTCATCCTTCCAGACCCTAAGGTGAGACTTCACGGGGAATCGAGGAAGGGTATCGTGGAGGGTTGGAAGGGAGTGGAAGGCTTGAGCATTATTCCGTCAGTGGGTAATACTCCCTTTTCACGCACAGGGGAATATTCCTGCGAACCAGAGAGTCCATCTTCAGAGCCCTGTGCTTCACCATAGGAGAAGCATCAGCACTCGAAGCCAGACCTGCGCCTCCGTGGGAATCAGGTGAGCGTGACACTCTCGACGATTTGTCGACTCGGGTTTTATGGGTACTACTGGATTTTACCGCTGTAGTTCCCGACTTCCCTGGGTCGTCCCGTGGAGCGACCGGGGTCTGGCTTTTCTGAGGTTTCTTTGAGGGGGTCGAGGCAGACTGTCCCAGCTTGTGCGCTGCGGTGTGCTGGCTGGGAGATGTCACGCTTCCGGGGACTTCATCTGGTGTCAGTATTTCTCTCCTGGAGTCACCTACCTGGGCCTCCAACCCCGCTCACTCCACCTCCCGCCTCTCCTCTCCCTGACAAGTATTCCCTCCGACAATTGCAACACTCTCCGAAATAAAAACACACAATACACCAGAGCCAGGTGAAGGTTGCTAAAATCTCTGTATATTTGTGAAGAAATAGTAAAGACTACATATGTATGCTGTATTCAACACCACAGCTCCTGCATTAACTCATCAGAACCACATTTCGCGTGTGCACTTGAAAAGACCAGAGGGTCTTTCTCCCACTGCGGGACAAAGGACGAGCCTCATTGTTGGCTGACCTTTCTATGCTGACCGACAGGTTTATTATTTTAATTAGTATTAGCAAACATGCCCAATATATAACAGATTGCCCAGCCTTTTTTGTGTGGTAAGGAAAGATGAGAGAAAATAAAATGCCAGGATTGGAATTCTGCCTTGTGATTGGGTCAAGTGCCCTAGATCAGCAGGCATTACCCACTTGGAAATGTGTGTTACCCTTCGCAGCCAATGATTTAATTAGAAAAAAACACAGTTAACCATGTCTAGTCATGTAATGCTCTGTTGAGTTAAGTGTGCTTGGCTTACACCGGGAACCTTGACGATTCCCGCAAGGGTATTAACTGCGAAGAAATGCCCTTGCTGCTGAACATTATATCACTTACATAATTAAGGGTGTCATCGGGAACTCTGCGTAGAGTTGGCAGGATTCAGTGTGTGGCGAGTGGGCCATTACCAGGCTCGGACTGGCCTATAGGGCAATGCCAGAACCAAAAACGCAAAATGCTAGTGTGGGACAGTTTTTTGCTTCCAAGTGGGCCACTTTTTTAGCCCACGTGGGCCGGTTTGAGAAGTTACTTCACCAGAGGCTAGTAGTTTTGACCAGTGTTACTGAATAGATATTCTTTAAAATCCTCAATTTACACCACATTTTATCAAAAACCTCCCCCTTGTGTACTACTCAAACAGTCTATAACAAAAGTAACGAATTGCTGTTTGCAACCGTGGGACACTTTTTCATTGGTGCCCGAGGCAATTGTATGCCCCAGTCCGACCCTGGCCATTACAGAGGGAGCATGGAGTTCCTATGTCCCGTAGCATGAATTCTTGTGGATTAAAGAGGCATTTCAACAGCCCTGAAAGACTGATACTGTTGGGTCCGCCTGGGATTAGAATATATTTCACAGTGGCTTCAATGCACACCGCTGCCCATTTGTATAATATATTTTCTGTGTGTTTCTATATGCATGGCAATTAAATGGAGAGGGAACTGCGCGGAAAGACGATAAGAAAAGATAAGAAGAAGCTCTTCATGGAGAAAATAATAGCGCAAAGGGCGGCGAAAGGAAGAAATGCAAAGGCGGGAACAGTCACGAAATGGAAGGCAAGAAAGGAGGAATAGAAGAGAAAGAATTGAGTAACAAAGAAAAGATCGAAAGAGAAATCAACACGAGAATGAAGGAAAAATAAGAATAAAAGAAAACATTGAAAAAAGACAGTGTGGGAATGAAAGATGTCGATAATCGACTGTTCTGTGGGCGGCTGGATGATGGCACGGACACATCCAGAAGGGAGCTGAGATTCGAGCAGTGGAGTTCGGGGTTTTACCAACAAGTGGCCATGTACCTCAGATCGGAGCTGCCCAATTCTTTAACCCCCTCGTCTGCGCTGGCATTTTGTCACAGATTTTTTTCCAATGTTTGCTTTGGGACGATTAACAAAAATACCCGCATAAATTCACTGGGTACGGAAACAAACAGTACTGGAATAACCGTACCTGAAAGGCATCGCGTGTTCTTTTGTTGTTGCGTGTATTTGTGAGGGAAGTGCTGCTCTTCCTGTTTAGGGCGCTGCGTGGGATGCGACCAGTTCCTCTTGAACAGAGGCAACTCTAGCCACAGCGTTGAGCGAGCTTTAAACTACGGATTCGATGCACACATTCGTCACTATTGACATCACACGCTAACTAGAAACATCAAATACTGCAAAGTTTGCATTCTTTGCGGGGAGGGGCGGCCGATGAGCAAATTCACTATAAATAACTTTGCGAGGATGCCTTTACCATTTAGGTTGCTGGAACTGCACACCGGACACGCGGTAATGCTGGTTTCGGCATTTGGGCAACACATTTATACATATTTGAGTAAATATGGACTTGCTGGTGCCTCAGATTGGAAATGTGTGAATTAATGATACATAATACATTTTTTTTAATAGACCACTGTGTAATGTTGCAGTTACACGTTCCCAGCCCCCATTGCATTGTGGTTATTACTGAATTGTGAACCAGACACAGCCTGTGCTCTGGACAATTCTTTGGGTGTAACGCAATACAATACACGCTCTCTGTATAGCTCCCCAAAAACTATGGCGATTGGTGTCTGGGTGGTGCATAAAAACACCTAAATTATCGGGTCCCATGCCCATTTCCCTGATTAAAGGCGCATTTTAATCCTCTGAGTGGGTGTAGTAAGGAAGGCATGGTATCAAACAGCAAGACAGATACACGTTTTCACAGTTCAAGCGTGTTTATTGAACTTCAATTGGGTTTGAAAAACGCCTATCTAACCCTATATCTAACAATGGGAGCAAGCTACGACCATCAAATAATAATAACGCAGTCCTAGTAGAGTCTGTCAAAATAAAAGGGCCTATACTAATAAAATAAACTTATTGCCAATTCTTCTAAATACAAATAGTGAGGGAAACAATGCTATGCAAAAGAAAAGCATTAGAGAAATGTGTCAGGATATTCAAGCCTTTGGCTTCCCTTCCCTACTTTTTCAGCACGGGACAAGGCGGCACACTTGACCTTAGCAAACTCTCTGGCTTCTCTAGCACGAGGATACAGTTCAAAACCTCAACATCAGGGCCTTCTGTGCCAACGTCTCTTTGCCATTCAAAGTCTCTTATTTCAGAGGGCCTGATGCAACTCGACAAACATTAACGCTCCTTTCTTCTTAGGATTTCACATATACAACTTCTCGGGTGATTTACTGTACCCCTCCAACGGGCTCAGACACACTTGAACACAAGACCTTCAATTGGTCTCCCTCCGCGGGGCTTGGTTCAAATGTATCTACTTCATCAAAATTGAAGACTTTCGACTGTGTGTGGGATTTTACTCGACCCGTCGCAGGACCACTTCGATCCACAATTACTCATTCTCTTCTTGGTATAACCTTTTTCTCACTTTCACTTTTGCCACTTCTCAGCTGGATACCTTAGAGAGACCTTCGAATGAGCACCCATGCAGTGCCGGACCAGTCAGTCAAAGATATTGTATCTTGCTTTTAAAGTTCAGTCACTCATCAGCAGTTCAACTTTACTTGCCTCTCTTATCACACGCGTTTTAACAATGTTCGTTCCAGCGCTCGCCATACAATGTTGCCGCTTGCAAACTTGGCTTCAACACAGACCGGTCTTCTATCAGTCTCCCCAACTCACCGGTTTTGTTGATTTGACTAATGCTGCTTGGTTCTTGGAGCCAAGGACAGTACACCAGCGGCTGGTGGTTCTCCCCGCCTTGATTATTGATGCGGGAGGGCCCCGAGTATCTTTGACACAAAATGCAGGATTCTTCAGCCTGGTTTCCTGGTTTTACGCTTTCTATTGTGGTGGTTTCTGGAAAGTAACGGTTCCTTGTCGAAAAGGTCAAGGGAACTTCCCTCCTTGCGATCCCCTTCTGTTTTGCCATTTTTCTTCTCTCGTTCAGCTGCCAATCCAAATCTGTTGTTTCCACGTGTGCTTTGCCTCGCTCAGAGTGTGCTCTCGTGCGCTGCCTTTTATCCGTGTAGGAGAGGTTAATGGAAGTCAGGTGTGTGTGATGGTCAGTAATTGCCTGACCTTGCCTGACCATTGTATTGGGACACCTCAGGTATACTGCTCGGGTGTTAGTCTGTTTTCTCTCATAGCGGGCTGTCCGTGTGAAAAGGTTTGTGTTGTAAAAAGGGAGGGGGGTAGAGTTCCTAAATATCCTACCCGGTAGGATGGGGTAAAGGTGTTATGGGGAAGGGCATACCGCGTCTCACCATCCAGTGTCCCACTCCCTGAAAGCCCCTCACCCAGGTGATCCTCCCGCACTGGTCCACCCCCAGGAACTGGATCCAAAAGCGATGGTCGTGTCCTAGCCACTTGGATGACAGAACCCTGGAGACTAGTGGGTAGACACCTTCTTGTTTCTCAGTGTTGAGTGCTTGCAAACGACTTAGCTCTTTGCATAAATTTAGTTAAGCGGAATATACACATGCTAATTAAGTGTGTAACTCCAGATGCCACCACACAGAAGCCACTTGCATAACAGGCCCAGCGGTAGTGGGGGGGCGGCTCAGCAAGGCTTGCAGGGGGGGCCCCACATTTTGTGTTAAGCCACTGACAGAAGCTGCTATCCAGGAAAATTCAATTCAGAGGAGCTGGCAGGATAGCTCAGGGGCAACTTGTTTGTCTTGCATGCAAGACGATGCTGAGCAACACTGTTTTGAATCACGCTCCCGCAAGATTAATTAATAAATTATATAAAAAGCGGAGTTTATCGAATTCCCCCGAGGAATATAAAACAAATCACGAGGGCCATTTTCTGGATATTTTCAAAATTTACCGAAATCTTGAAACCCCATTCATATACCATGTTTAATTTGTCCTTGACTGGTGTGCTTCCCTAACAAGACTTTCTCATATAAACACACTTGCAACTGCCTGGTGTACTCTCCTGCCAGGGTTTTTTCATATGCACATACTTACAACTGCCCAGTATTGCTCTTGCCAGGGCTTTCCTCTTATAAACACACTTGAAACCACTTGGTATACTCTCCTGCCAGGGCTTTTTCATATGAACACACTTGCAACTACCTGGAATATGCTCTTGCCTGGGCTTTTCACTTGTGACTTGAATTTTCCTGGCATATGCTCTCTCAAGGGGTTTTCTCATATGTATACAGCATGCATTTACACATTTGACAGACTTTTGAATCCACTTCGCTCTGTCTCTTTAAGTGCCCTTCAGCTTGCTTGTTCTTTCATATATATTGCATTTGTTGTGGTTTGCTCTCTGCAAGGTGCCAACACGCCCTGGTGTCCCCGCTTCCCTTGGGTGGAGTCACCGGCTCTTGATGGTGCATGCACATCCTTCTGTGGTATGCCTGTGTTGGCTTTTCAGCGTTCTTCTCCCTTCTGCAGCCTCTGCGCTGCAGCTTCTGTCCCTCTCATGGCTTCTGCTGGCCTGTTAGGTGTCTCTCCAGGCTCAGTCGGTGTGGAGGCTGCTTCACAGTACCTGTAAACACTCTGGAGCCTTTCTACTGCATCAGATGTCCTTGCAGCGTACCATATCCTTCTTCTAGCTCTCCTCAGTCTCCCTGATGAGCCAGTTGCCTCCACGGACCTCGCACCAGTGCCGCAGTTCCTTGGTCAGTACCGAGTGGGCTCGAGTTCTCCAGTCAGCAATTCCTTGTAAGCTGGTTTGCCGGTTTAAATCTCCCAGCATCAGACATGTTCCTACATTAACTAGAATGCAGCTTGCTATGAGGGGTCAAAAATGGGAGATGGACACAAAGTTGTCATGTTTTCAACATTAGACATTTTATTAAAATAAAAGGGTTTGGATAAAGGCCTTCCTATCCCTATCCAAATGAGAGTTTCCCTACCTAAGAAATCAAATCTAGGGAACAGTCTGTGTCTCCTCGTCCAACTTAAGCAAACTGTCCTTGTGTCCAAAAGGTATCTGACCCTCACACTAAAAATGAACAACAAAACGTGCAAGATAAATGTTTCTGCTTGAAATTCAGAAAAAAAAATAAGTGCAAAAGTCAAGTATATAAATCCAACAGAATAATGCTTGCATTCTTGGTAGGATTCCCTTTCCCTCAACTGTTTCAGGTACAATATTGGAAAGATTCAATTGACACAATAGTTCTTGAAGAGTGGTAGTAATGTCTCTTTCACATAACACTTTCTCGAAGATGAAAATGTCTCTTCCAAATAAATTCTGCTTTAAGGATGGTAAAGTATCTCTTGGCAACTTAAGTAAATGATGTTTTAGCACTTCCTTAGGGATGATGAAAACATTATCCTCCCCAAACAATGGCTCCCCAAGCGTAGTGGAATTGTCTCTCTTGTACAACACTTTCTTAAGAATGACAAAGAGTATCTTTTCAGATTTTTGTAAGGATGGCGAAAGAAAGTGTCTCTTCCACTCAGCAACTTATCGATGAGGATTTCCTGTTATACTCCGTGTCAGAAACCAGAAGGTGTCTCACTGACTAGTCCCCGGGGATCTGTCATCCAGGTGGCCAGGATGCAGCCAACGTTATTGGATCCAGTTCCTGTTTACTTACAAGAAGTATGTACTTTCCTGCCAGGTATCTTTCCCCCAAAGACTCACTGCCTGATGCAACACTTTCACCAGGTCTTCTAAGACTCCTTTTCCTTCTGCACTTGATAGATCCTTGGTGTACTCTCCTGCCAGTTATTTGTCCCCCAAAGGCTCCCTGCCTGATGCAACACCTTCATCAGGTCATTTTACAACCTTTCAATTCTCTTTTCAATTCTTTCTCTTTTCAGTATAAAACAGTTCTTACTCCTGCACTGTTTCATACTCCACTGGCATCAGTTATTACTTGCTCCAACTTCCCCCACATTGGCATACCTTGTATAGAGGCTTATTCAAGTGTTGCTTGTTAATTTAATTAATAATGTTCATTGGCTTATGGCAATGTGTGTTCCAATCTTCCCCATATTGACCTTTCATATATGAAGTTATACAGATCTCCCCTTTCAGTTACTTCATTAGTAATGTTCATTTGCGTTTCACAATATTTACTCCAACTTTCCCCATATTGGCATCCCTTATATGGAGGCTGTGTAAACTTAGTCTTTCTATGTTACTTGGCGGGTATTTAAAACAGCTTGGTAATTGCTTGTACGCCTGTCGGTGCGCCCCAGCTTCCCAATACTCCTGAGCACTCACTGGTGTTTCCTGGCATTCCGCACCCTTGAAGTACTGCTGCTGCAATGTTCGTGTGGTGGGAAAGCGTTCCCCACTCTGCAGACACTTCTCCAGTCTTCCCGCCGGCTTCTCTTTTACTTGTCAGTGAGATGGTTGCTCTGTAGCGTGCCTGAGCTCCCATCAGCCTTCTCCCTGCTGCTGGCTCTTCAGTGGTCCCCTTTCTACACCTGCTATGCTGTTCCCAGTCTCTCTCCACTCCGATAGGAAGCAACTACCTTATTTAGCACAGCTTGGTCAGGTGTGTCTGCCTCCGGTTCTGCTCCCTGCTGCGACCAATCTGCATCTTTCCACTCCTTCTGCTCTGCATTTTCAAAGGCACCCCATTTTTAAATGTCCAGCGCAGCTAACTGGTAGCACAACAACTAGTCTGCACATTCAGCATGGTGTGCCTTCCACTCCACATTAACTAATTTCTCCTCTTGTTCGTTCCAGTATTATAGGTTTTATAGGACTTGGAGTCCATTGGAGATTGAGACTCGATAAAGCTGTAATGCTTTGGATTTTTATTCAAGTCAAGATGGTTGGGCATAGAAGATGTTATGTGAATATTATGTGCACATGAGGTATGAATTTAATCCTGCTTAAGGTGTTGGCAAGAAGGGGTCTTTGAGTTGTATTATTAGAATTATTGGTATGCTGACAATATGCCATAAAGAAATCAGGGATTATAGGTCTCTCCGGATGGGGTCACCACATCTCCCCGACAGGTATCTCCTCCCATGTGAAATAAAAGTCAGTTTTTGGTAACTTGTATGCAAAGTCCGAGACAGTGTTCTTAGTGACCTTGAAAGGTAAGTCAGTTACTGATGACTTGAATGCAGAGTCTGGGACAGTGTTCTCAGTGATCTTGAAAGGCAGGTCAGTTCTTGACAACTTGTATTCAGACTCTGGAACAGTGTTTTCAGGAACGTGCCTAGATGTGTGTGTGGGGGGGGTTATGACAATATGCCATAAAGGCATGGGGAATGGATGGTGTATCATCAAAAGTAAGAGGGGGATCCGATGATGTCATGTCACTCCCTTGAGGGTTGCCTTCCCCCATGTGATCCTCCCTCAAAGAGCTGTCCCCGGGATCAGGATCAGGTAGCGGCTGCCTTCCCCCGGCCACATGAGCGAGAGGTCTCAGAAGGTAAGGGGGTGATGCCACCATTGGATTCATCACACCATGCAAGGTCTCGACCACTTAGCTCTTCCGGCAACAATAATTTCCAGACATCCTGCTGTAACCTCAATTTGGGCACAGCGTCAAGAGATAACTTTGGTGGTGAACCCCGTGCTCTTCAAGTACCAATACTAATACTAATAATAATGAGTAAAAGAAGGATACAAATATTTCTTATCATCTCTCTTTTCTTACCTGATTTTCTTCTCTATTACCTTATACAAACCTCTTACAGATCAACTGGCACATACAAAATCCCTTTTCTTCCCTCACAAAGCTCTACTCCTTGCCCATCTCTTTCTTGATTAGCATTTCTTTACATGCCCTCTCCACTGCCTTTTGTTAACCCCTAAAAATTCTCATAGCCCCTTTACCACTCTCCTTTATTTCACCCCATCATTCCTCTGCTGCTACCTTGTTATCAGTTTCTTCTCTAGACCCTCTTCTTACAACCATACAATTTCCTCCTTTCTTTTTTTTTCCTTTTGCACTTCGAATAGGCCCTTACCTATCTCTGCGCTGTGTTCCACGGGGACCTTATCATGGTGGCTGCCAATCAGGAAGAGTCTGGCTTTGGGGGTATTCTTACTCCCACGAGAGATGCTGAGGAATCGCAGCCAATAATGAATCTGCAATGCAAAGAGTAGGAAGTCAGTACACCCAGGTTCTTGCTTACACAGAATGCTGATGTTTCTTGCTTCTTCTTTCTTGCTTCTTCTCTGTACCTGATTCAAAGCCTTCTGTTGTTGGATTCCTTTGTGGTGGATGTTTTCCAGGCTGAAGAGCAGGCAGTAGATGACACTGTGATTTGTAATGGCCAACAGCAGAGAATGAGTAAAGTAATACTCCATCTGACCAGCAAAGTCCCAGATCACCACTGTCCCACCTAGGAACAATGAGGAAAAACAATCAGTCAGCCGGCCTCCTTCTACTTGATGTCATATTATAATTGCCATGCCCTGTATTGATATTGATATTTAATTTGTATCGCGCTCGTACACAAGTATTTCAGAGTGCAACGAGGCAAGGGAGGGGAACAAGGGAGAACAAAACAACGATCTTACTAGGCCCAGTGACATTGAGAACATGCAAGTGCATGGAGAGGGAAGGGGAAAGTGCATGGGAGCGGGGGAGAAGTGGAAAGTGCTGAGTAAAGGAATACAATTAAATAAATAATAAAAAGCAACAGACAGTGGTAGTGCAGCCAGCAAGTGGCAAGTGCTAGGGTTAAGGCAACAGACAGGGTGTGTCTGATAAGTGCAGAAAAAAGGGGGGTTGGACTGTATGGTTACAGATACAGACCCCAGTGCAAGGGATTGCCAGGAGGCAGTGCGGGTGGGTGGCAGGGTGAGCAGGTATCTTGGCCCGAAAGTCAGAGGGTGACCAGGTGCACAATGCCGAGACAGAACAGATCAGCAGGGAAGAGGAGAAGCGAAGGCAGAAGCAAAGAGGAAGGTCTTGAGGTGCTTCCAGAACCGGATATGGTTCTCCTCAGGTTTCAGAGTGGCATTGGGGCTGTTCCAGAGGGAGGCCCCAGCCGAAGACAGAGATCTACCCCCAGCTCGTTTCTTTGAAAAATGACTGACCCTGAGGGAGTTAGAGGTGGAAGTGGGAAGAGATTGTGAGGGAAGGTATTTATCGAGGGACAGTTAAAGGTTTTTTGGAACCAGGCCCCAGAAAGCCTTGTGGACAATGTGAAGGGTCTTAAATTTAATCCTTGCAGCCAGTGGGTGCCAACAGAGAGATTTCAGGGCTGGAGAGATACAATCCCAGGGCTTGAGGCCCAGGACAAGTCTTGCAGTTCTGTTCTGAATAAGTTGCAAAGGGCAGAGAGTAGAAGCAGGTAGATTTAGAAAGAGGCTGTTGCAATAATACAACCTAGAGAGAACGAGGGCTTGAGAGACAGTAAGCTTCTGGGGGAAGGAGAGGAAAGAGACACACTAAATCTACTAGCTCTCTACTATAAACGCAAGTAAAATGTATCACATGTTGACATGACAACAACAAAACCTCTATCTTTCATCAAACCTCATAGCACCATTTCACAGTTCTCAATATTTGCATCTGAAACTTCCCCATTGACGACATTGCTATCTGACTATGCTACAAGTCATGATGTCATCAAATCACACAAACTCCATTTATGGGCCAATGTGAAATCCACACCTGCCTGCAAATATAAAAACAATGTGCACAGCGACACGCAGCTGTGGAAAGGCAACACCATTCACACATTGTTAGGAGTTACATTCAACAAAGACTTTTCATTACTCACTGTCTTTGCCAAGTCTTGAACTTTGCCTTATTAATATAAGACAATCTCAATGCATCCAAACCAATTCTCAATGTCCATCTCCGTACACACTTCGTCACCTACAAGAATCCACCTCCATGCTGAAAAAAGCAATCAGTGGCAACCACCACTTTGGCATCCAACAACCGACCAGGGCCCACTCTCCACGCTGTACTCTAACCACCAGTGTCCAGCATGTTGCAGAAGGACAAACACAGTTCAGTGTCCCATTACACACACACCTACAAATAGTCAGATATCCATTTTCCTTTGTGTTTTTATAGCACAAGTGGCCCAAGAGTACCCAAGAGTTTACTCAGGAATGTGGGACCAATGAAGAAGGTAGTTAAAAAGGCTCATAATTTGATTCCTAAAGATGAGAAGGCCACTTGCGGGTTGAAGCTCTTCAAGTAGGGCATTCCACTGCCTAGCTGTAGCAAACACAAAGGTCCTATTCAGTGCCTTCACATGCTGCTAGTGCGGTACAATCAATGTGAGGCATGTTATGAAATGCTAAGGACGATTGGAAGTGTGCCATTTAAGGCGATTTTCCAATAAAAGTGGAGCCATAGAGATCTTTGCCTGTCCCCCTAACTTAGAACTTGTTTCTGTTAGCCTGATTCACATCCAGAAGGTGCCCACTGAGATATCTCTGTGATTTACTTACCTGCGCTGGTCACACTTAGAAACTGTTCTTGCTCCGTTGATGCACTTCTAGAAAGTGCAGACTGTGATATCTCTGTGATTTAGTTCCCTCTGCCGCTAACTGAGAATTCAATCCCGTTATATCGATTCTGTTGGAATCGTCCCTGTTACATCCACTGTGACTTAGAAATTGTTCTTATTAGACTGACTCTCACCTAGAAAGTTACATTGATTTTTACCTAGAGAGTGTCCACTGAGATAGAACTGTGACTTACTTAGCTGTGCCCACAGAGATAGTACTGTGATTCACTTTCCTGTGCAGTCCACCTAGAATTTGTCTTGTTACAATTATTCAAATCTAGAAGGTGCCCGCTGTGATAGTACTGTGATTTACTTGCCTGTCCCACACTCTTAGGAATTGTTCTTGTTAGATTGTTTCACACCTAGAAAGCTACATTAATTCAGATCTTGAAGTACTCCTTGAGATGACAGTGTGATTTACTTGACTAGGCTGCACAAATAGAATTTCTCTCACTGGTTTGATTTACAACTAGTAATTGACGTCTCAGATTGTACTATGATTTATTTGTACCACACACTTAGTCATTCGTTCTTGTTGCATTGATTCACATCTAGAAACTGCCCGCTGTGACCTAGAAATTGTTCCTGCTAGCCTGTTCCACATCTAGAAAGTGCCCACTGTGATAATACTGTGATTTATTTGTACCACACACTTAGAAATCTGTTCTTGTTGCATTGTTTTGCTTCCAGAAAATTCCAACTGAGACAGTACTGTAATTTAATGTACCCCGCACACTTACAAATTATTCCTGTTAGCTTGATCCCACTAATTTAGAGTTTGTTCTTGTTAAGCCTGATTCACATCCAGAAGGTGCCCACTGAGGTATCTCTGTGATTCACTTACCTGAAGCGGTCACACTTAGAAACTGCTCTTGCAGCATTTATGCACATCTAGAAAGTGCCCACTATGTTATTCTGTCATCTAGTTGCCTCTGGCGCTCACTTAGAATTTGTTCCAGTTACATTGATTCTATTAGAATCGTTCCTGTTACATTCGCTGTGACCTAGAAATTGTTCTTGTTAGACTGACTCACACCCAGAAAGTTACATTGAGTCTAACCTAGAAAGTGTACACTGAGATAGTACTACTTGCCTGCACCGTACACCTAGAATTGCTCTTGCTCGCCTGATTCACTTCTGGAAGCTACCCACTGTGATAGTACTGTGATTTGCCAGCCTGTGCTGCTCACTTAGAATTTGCCTTGTCACATTGGGCCTTATTCTGACCCTGGCGGTAGCCGTGCAGATAATTACCGGCACGGCTGCCGCCAAAGTCATGAAATGACCAGCACCCGGCAATGGGGATCTACCGGGGCATTCCAGCACCGGCGGATCCAGTAATTCCCCTTTGCCGGGTGCCGGTAATAATTACGCCCCAGTAGGGCTCAATGGGAATGGGGAGGCCGGATGCCCCGGCACCATTCATGAATGGTGCCGGTGTATCCGTCGAGGTCTGCTCGCGGGTGCCGGTACGCACGCCAGGTCAGACCTGGCAGGCGGGAAGGCACACGCGAGCAGAACTCATAGTTTGCCGGTCTGGTAACAATGGTACTGGCAAGCTTACCGGTACCGTTGTTACCAGACCGGCACACTTGTAATGAGGCCCAATGATTCAAATCTAGAGGGTGCCCGCTGTGATGGTGCTGGAATTTAATTGCCATGATCATACTCGTAGGAATTGCTCGTGTTAAATTGAATCACATCTAGAAAGCTAGTTGAAAGCTACTTTGATTCACATCTTGAAAGTGCCCCTGCAATGGCACTGTGATCTACTTGCCTACGCGGCACAATTTGAATTGCTCTCACTCACTTTCAATTCACAACTAGAAAGTGCTGCCTGTGATAGTACTGTAATTTACTTGCCTATGTTTTAGGCGCTGCTACTACATCCAGACCTCCACCCTAATACTACCCTCTTTGGCCCTCTCCCACTGCCCTGGTGTCCAGATTCTAGACACAGGTTGTACATCTAGGACCTCTACATCTACTGTTACTAGTTCATCAATCTCTAGGTACTGCCCTGACCTCCCCCCGGGATGGAGACCCGAGCTCATCATATACCCCCTCTCTGACCCATCCTGATCCCTAGCCTCCCCGCACCATACCCCCCCTCCATCGCTCAAACCCTCAGGGCGCATGGCCCGCGCCCTAACACCCAACTTCACGACCCCCCCCTTTAGTCCCCACCTGATCACAAACCACATCCCCTTCCCCTGTGCATCAATACACCCTGACGCCGACCGCCCTCTCTCCCACTATCATCCCTCGTCCAATCTAAGATCAGAGGAGCACTCTGGTGTGCCAAACACCTGCCCCTCAAGCGCTTATCCTCCATCCCCCTCCCACCCTAACATATCAACTTCCACACTCTCCCTCTGACATCTATTGAGAACACGCTAATACCCCTTGCCCAAACACCACGCCCTCCATCGAACTCCCAAGCCAGGGGAGCCATTTGACTCTCCAAAAATCGCAAATCCACCCCCACTTCCACTCCATCCTTGTGCCCTCTGAGGAACTCCCCTCCCTCTCTTCCGACCTCCCATGCTGAGCGGTCCCTGCCCCTTAGCCCACTGGAGAACCCACCACCCTCTCGACCAACCTCCCATGCAACCCTCTCCCTCCCTCTTAACCCCTAATCGACCCCCACCAACAAACCACCCCCTTCATATCCCTTCCCCTCTCTGAAAGTAGCATGTCTTGCCCTTGCTGGAATGTTAGCCTCATCCCCCCCCCTCCCACCCTCTACCCTTTCTCACATCCCTATGGCACAAAAACCCACAAAATGCAGAAACCGTGACTGGTCCTCTCCCTCAACCCTTTACTCCTCACCACTTCTGCTTCAGCCCAACCTCCCAACCTCTCCATCCCCTACCCCTCTCCCCTCCCTCAGTTTTCACCCCCTTTCTCTTGACTTCTCACCCTGTACACCTAAAACCCCAGCGTCCTCCAGACTCATTCCAAAATCTACCCACCTAAACCCCCACACACCAACTTATCCATTCACCACACTTCTAACCCCGCTTGACCCACCCCTCGTCTCTCACCTACCTCCGCCCGCCTACTCTTCCCGCCGACCATCGTCGTAACCCTCTCACCTGACACGCAAAGTCCACAGGCACCCAGCTGCTCCCGTACCCAACCTCAACCTGTCTCAACAGCCCTGAATGTTCCCACCACACCCACCACCCTACCAGGCACCCATGTGCCTCAAGCTCCCACTATGATGAGTACCAGGAAAACCACATCCCCTCACAAACTCACTTGCATCCTTTTTAATGCCCGATCCGTAGCAAGAAACAGACACAGCATCTTTGATCTCCTATCCTCTGACAAGCCTGACCTTGTTTTTATCACCGAAACCTGGTTCTCCGACAACTTTGCTCCTGTAGCACATGATGACTTCCACCCTGGCTACTCGCTCATTGCCCATAATAGACCCTCCAGAGGTGGCAGACTGGCAGTCCTCCTCAATTCTAATTTCTCTGTCTGACTCGTTAAATCCCAAACATGCATTGCCTCCTGTGAACACCTTCTAGTAAAACTCTGGCTACCACTCACTCTCTCCCACAGCTTTCTACTAATCTACAGACCCCCTAGATACAACAGACATTTCGCCAACAACCTCTGTGATTCAATAGCTACCATTGAAGTAAATCACCTTTCTCTTACACTCCTAGGAGACTTCAATATCTGGTTCGATATCCCCAACAACCTCATGACTCATCCGCTGGTTGACAGTCTTGATGCGCTCAACCTCTCCCATCATACCACTGGTCCAACCCACTCAGGTGGGCACACCATTGATGCAATTTTAAGCTCCCAATACCTGGTTTATATATCCCGTCCCAAGCCACTCATCAGGACTGACCACTATGCCATCCCTTTCTCTATCCACACACCTCCCTCTCATCCTACAGCCCCCGGGCCCCACTTGGGATCTCAAATGCTGGAACAAAGTCAAGGTCCTTCCAGACGTAGCCGAAGCCCTGCTTCTACATCCTCCTGCAACACTCTCCCCGAAAGACCATTAACCATCGACTCCTGGCTTAATGACTCACTAATTCCTCTCACCCCCTCACACCCTGCTTCCTCACACAGTGGACCCTCCCCCAAATGGTTCACACCCCACCTGACGAATGCCAAAAAACAAAATAACTCTCTTGAACGCAAATGGCGAGCAACTACAACTGATCTCCGCAGATCCATGTTCGCCCTGCACCACCGTAACTACAAAGCTGAAATTCAAAAGGCCAAAAAAGCCTATTACAATAAACAAATTCTCAACTGTGCAACTGCAGTAAAGAACTCCACTTGACCATATCAGAATTCGTCAGACCCACTTGCACCTCTACCCAATCCACCACCACACAATCACTCTGCGACTCCCTCTCCCTACACTTCTACAACACCGCTCTTGACAGGACGACATCCCTTAACACCAAACTGTCCTTCCTCTCCTCTCCCATCACTGACCCCTCCTGATCTCATTGCCCCAACGCCCAATCTCCCTAAGTTTGACACCTTCAAATCCATCTCCAGAGACGAGTTCCTTGACCTACTATCAGGCAGCAAACCCTCTGGGTCGCCCCTCGACCCTCCTCTGTCCTGAAAGAAATATTCTCATCTACCTGCGCAGGAGAACATGCAAGAGCCATACTAAATGACTTCCTCACCTCTGGCATCTTCCCTGATGCCTTCAAAATAGTGCATGTCAAGCCACTTCAAAAAAAGGCACCGTTCACACACTTGACCCCAAGAACTACAGACTGAACTCCAACACCAGATTTCTCGTGAAACTCATTGACCGGACAGCATACTCCCAGCTCAACTCCTTTGTAGAATCCAACTCTCTCCTCAACCCCGCTCAATCAGGTTTCAGATCTCGACATGGAACAGAAACCACTCTGATCACGCTCTGGGATGTTCTCAAGGTCACTGCAGACTCTGAAGGCTGTGTAGCACTGATTCTCCTCGATCTCCTCAATCTCTCTGTAGCCTTTCACACGGTTAACCACTCAATCCTCCTTGACCACCTTTACTCCCTAGAATCCGTGGCACTGCTCTCAAATGGATCACCTCCTTCCTCAGCAACAGGAAACAAATAACCCTCCTCTCCCCTTTTGTCTCAACTGCTCGTTCAGTGAACACTGGAGTACCACAAGGAACATGCCTATCTGCTCTCCTGTTTAACCTCTATACGACCACTCTACCAGGAATCATCTGCATGCACAACATCTCCTGACGATACCCAAATTATCCTAAGAATTCCCAAGTCAGGCACCAACCCCCATCCCGACCTTGAAGCCTGTCTCTACGATATTGACTGATGGATGACAATAAACCACCTAATTTTGGACCCTGATAAAAACTGAAATCATGGTGTGCGGCAATTCTGCCCTTCTACCACATCCGCTCCTATGGTCCCCCCCTTAAACCCCCATCCAATATAGTGAAAAACCTTGGCTGCACTATGGACTCAGGCCTAACCCTCTCCCATCAGATCAACAACATGTCAAAATGCTGTCACTACCACCTCAAACGTCTCAGATGCATTTTTCCCTACCTCTCCCACACGAACAGACTTGCTGCAGTTATGTCTATTGCGATGTCGAGACTGGACTATGCCAACTCCCTATACCTAGGAGCTCCGGCACAACAACTCAACAAACTCCAAAGAGCCCAAAACGCTGCCGCAAAACTGCTTCTTGCCCTTGATCAAAGAGACCACATCTCACCAGCCCTCCAAACCCCCCACTGGCTCCCAATCGGACGAAAGGCCAACTTCAAGACCCTATGCATCACTCATTGAGCAGTGCACAAGACCGGCCCACTGTACCTACAGGAAAAGATAAAACCTTACCTCCCATCTCGCACCCTAAGATTAAGCATTGCCCTCCTCCAAGTGCTTCGGCTTCCAACTCTGTCAGGATCGGAGGATCCGCCTTCTCAACCTTGGCCTCAACTCTGTGGAACACGCTCTCCCCACATATTCGACACACCCAAGACTATTTGACGTTCCGCAAAGCCCTAAAAACGTGGCTCTTTTCGTAATGACCACCACGATCATCTGAAGCGATTGAAACTGTACAACCTGATGACTAATGCTCAATGAGATCCGAGAGATGAAGCAACTGAATACGCTTATTAAGTCACTATTAAGCAAACGCACACTGGAAATCCGGAATAGTGAAATCATTAGATCATAATTCCACCCAAACACACACCTCCCATATCACTATGCTTACTCTCTATTCCAGACCATCACACAATTAGAGTGCAACTACACCCCTCTATCAATTTGGGCCTAGCCGCTCACATACGAACATTACCCCGTGAACACCTCATCATTCTAATAAAACACAGATACATCCCATGACAAACCAGACTAGCTGCACACATAATCGTCCTACACTGGCCTAAAGCAGCCAGAAACCAGTCTTGGTGTCCACCCTACAGACTGCACACATCCAACTGATATCAATACCACCACACCTAATGCTAGGATGCAGCTACCATCTGGCAATTGCATCAGCTGCGCAAATAACTGGTGCACCCAAGCACCATATGACACCTTACTCTCTCAACTGACCTGGACTACGGTCCCAGAGGGCGTTCAACCTACCAGCGCTTTGAAGTCATACCAATGATATATAGAGCGCTATATAAATGCCAAATAACATAACATAACATTAAATAACTCAAAGGCAATCCTAGCCCTGACAGGTAGTCAATGTAGTCTCCTGACTGCAGGATAAATCTGATCTCACTTGAGCATATGCATTACTACTGTTCCTGCCGCATTCTATAATCAGGCCTGGCATTTTCACCTTGTGTTGTACTGAGATAGTAATTCCTGATCAAATGATATCAGTGTAAAGTGTCAATGTCTTTTGGCAATCAGTGAGATCTGGCAACTACCAAAATGTCTGCCTTCTCTTGATTCAGGCCCAGCCAGTTACCCCTGATCCATATCTCAACTTGGCTAAATAGCATCTGAAAGAGCAACAGATTTGGCTCATATTCATCATCCCTACTGAAAATGTCATCAGCCAATTTCTGAAAGAAGGACCCAAAGTCCATCATTAAATTGTGCTGGGACTTTAAGTATATACTAAGAAGGAGATTGAGAAACAAAAACCCTGTGAAATACCACAGTTCATGTTTTTGGCCTGTGGATGCAAAGGTGCTAAATTTCATTCTCTATGTCCTGTTCCCCAGAAATGACGCGACCCAGTTGGAGGCATTTCCTGCACTCTGACCACCTCGCCAAAGCATGGTAGCATGACTGGGTGGCTGAGATGCATTCAAAAGTTGATCTACTGACATTTCCAGTTTCCTAAAAACCACCAAGCACCCAACATGTATTTCCACACACCTGGTTGTATGGGTGTTTGTGTCCATTTCCCAACCCACACATCTCCTAACCACCTAAAAGTGTCCACTAAACACCAAATTATCAGCAAGTGTTCCGTTTTACATTCACTTCCACAAACCAGTTTCTTGTTGCTTGCAGAAATCCAACAACCTGATAAGGCATTGTTCCATAGACAGCCAACCATATTTCTACACCGATAAATTAGTGTCCCATGCTGGAGACACACATGGAAGCACAGCCAATGTCCATTTCCCCATACATTGCCAACCACACCCCATTGTTGCATGCTGTCTTCAACAACCTACATTTGTGCAGCACTTCTCACAAACACACATGTTAATGTTAAAGGCTAAATATACCGTGCACTACCACCACCGTAGTGGTCCCCTGACGCTCTGGCGGGTCTGGAAGTAAGGGGGGTAGGTTTGGGTATGTTAGTAGGACAACGTTTGGAGAAAGAGCAAGGGAGCTGTGATGTGCTGTTGGCAGCTTCAGTTCAGTTAACACTGTTCGCTGAGCTTTTTGGTGTGGTATCTGGTCTGTCTCCGTCTGGTGCTGTTGTGTAAGGCTCTGAGGGGTTTGTTTGTTGTTGTGGTGTAGTGAAGTGCATGCAGGTTGCTGTGGTTTAAGAGGTATGGTTGTGTTTAGTTAGGGTTTGAGAGGTGTATGTTGTCTGAAGAGATGCATACTAATTTTGGGTGTCTTTTAAGGTTTAGATGAATTTCTTCTTTACAGTGAACTTGTTTTAGCATGGCGCAAGGCTGTCCCTCACCACTCAGTCCATATGTTACGCTAGTCAGTCTCTAACATTCTATCTTTATTGTTACTTATGCTAGCCCTCACATCCTAGACTGTGCCTAATGCAAACTGGTCCCTGTGGAACTTATCTAGTTCTGACCCCTGCCCCTACCCATAGCTCCATCTGTGTGTGACGTGGTTCAGTTCAGTCGTTACCACCATGTCCAGATTGACGCAAGGGAGTCACTGTACCTATGTCGCATTTGATTATTGTTGTGTGTGTCGGGTTAGTTGTTTTGGATGTAAGTCCATCTCCAGGAATTCTGCTTGGTTTTCGTGTATGTCAGTCTAGTGCATTCCATCTTCTACTTACTAGCTTAGGTGTGGGTTTCTTAGTGTAGCGCTAGTGGTCTCATTTTGGCTAGCGGGTTTGCTTATATGGTGGGGCTGTTTTTGTAAGATGGTTGTCTTGTGAGCGTGAGGTGATTGTTGAATAATGTGGATGTAAATTTGCGTTGGGTTGGCAGTTTATAGATGAGGTCATGTTGTCATGTCTGTCAGGGGGATGCTTGGTAGTGGGTTAGGTTGATAGTTGTGCCTGTTGTTTGTGTCATCCTTGTTAGCTATTGTTCTGTCCTGATGGGATTGTTGCTCGGGGTCGGTGCAGACTTGCATCGTCTCTTTAGTTCTTGCCGGTGTCCCCTTTTCTGTTGGTTCTTGGTGTTATCTGTACCATCATGGGTGTTTGTCAACTGGCTCTCTTTGCATTTTTGGTTTTATTGTTTGTTGTTTCCTCCTGGTTCTGAGTCTTGAAGAGCCAGGTTTTGAGCAGTTTTCTGAATTTTAGGTGGTCTTTGTGTTTCTTATTTCTTTCGGGAGGTTGTTCCAAGTTTATGCCACCAGGTGGGAGAGAGGAGCCCCAAAGTTATTTCCTTATGTATGGCTTTGGTTCCAGGCGGATTTCGTTGCTTGATCTAAGGAGTCTCGTCGGCTTGTAGATGGTTATTTACTTTTGTAGGAATTCTGTTCCCTGGCCACTGATTGCTCTGTGTGTTATGCACATTGTTTTGAAAGTGATACGTTGTTTGATTGAAAGCCAGTGTAGCATTTATAGCACTGGTGTGATGTGGTCTCTTCTAGAAGTTTGAGGAGAAGTCTGGCTGCTGCATTTTGGATGCGTTGCACTTTCTTCAGCAGGCATTCCGAGGTAGAGGCTGACATGATGAGGGTGACGATTGTCAGTGTTTTGTGGGTGAAGGACAGGAACGGTAGGAATCTTTTTGTTGAGTAAACGACAAAGAAGCATTTCTTAATTATTGCGTTTAGTTGTGGGTCTAACGTTAGTGCATTGTCCATTAGCTTTTTTGACTAGATTTGATGTTGTGGGCGTGGTTCCGAATTCTATCAGCCACCAAGATGTTGGTGTTCTCTTGGTTTTTGGATATAAACATGATTTCTGCCTTTCCTGGGTTGATTTTTAGGTTGTTGGCGTTCATCCAGTTGTAGATTTCTTTGAGACATTGGGCCTCATTACAAGGTTGCCGTTCCGGAAACAACGGTACAGGTAAGCTTGCTGGTACCGTTGTTTCTGGACTGGCAAACTATGAGTTCTGCAAGTGGGTGCCTTTCAGCCCACCAGGCCTGACCTGGCGGACGGAAAGGCACCCGCTCGCAGACCTTGATGGATGCACCGGCCCCATTCATGAATGGGGCCGGTGCATCCGTCCTCCCCATTCCCATTGAGTCCAATGGGACTCGAATGGGAATGGGAAGTAATATTTTCCGGTGCCCGGCAATGGGCAATTACCAGTACCGCCGGGGCTGTAATGCCCCGGTAAGTCCCCATTGCCGGGTGCTGGAAAATTCATGACTCCGGCGGCAGCCGTGTCGGTATTTACCGGCACGGCTACCACCAACCTCGTAATGACCACCATTCCCCTAGAGTAGTGTTTTCGTCTTGTGCATGTTGGATTTTGTAGATGATTTGAGTGTCATCTGCATAGTTGTATCACACAAGATTGTATTTTTTGAAGATCTTGATCAGCGGAGTCTGGTAGATGTTGAAGTACAGTGGTGATAGGTAGGATCCTTGTGGTACTCCGCAGTCGTTCACTCGTAGAGCAGATTTGAAGGGCTTTATCCAGACAGTCTCTGTTCTGTTTGCTAGGAATTATTTTTTCCAGAGCATTGCTAAGTCCATTATACCTATTTCTTCGATTCTCTTGATGAGGGTGTCATGGCTTATTGTGTCGAATGCTGAGGAGAGATCAAGTAGAGTCAGGGCAGAGGTTGTGTTTAAGTCAGCATTTGTCTTTACGTCATCCCAGATGGATAGGATATGGATGGATATACATGCATCTGACTAACCAAACAGCAGTGTCCATCTCCACACCGTCAGCAAGCCTTATCTCACTGGCACAGGAGCACTGTGAGCTCTCGGTCTTCCCAAGGACCACCCCTGCCCTCTGTTTGGGATACAGAGTGAGCCCTTGAGCTTTCAGGGGAAAGTGACTGGGAGTGAAGTCTTGTGGGAACAACCATTTAATGTCATCTGGGTATGGTTGGCCATGGTCCGGAGACCTTGGAGACAACTTATAATATTCAACTAAAGTGTTTTTTGGACAGAGTGGCTCCTTTAAAATCCAAATTGATCAGAGATAGGACTTGCCAACAATCATGGTTTACTCCCAGCCCTGGTCAAGTTAAAAGCTGAAAAGAGACGGCTCAAACGGATTTGGGAAAAATATCCAACTACTGAAAATAAAGAAACCTGGACGTCACTACAAGCTTATGAGGCAAAAGGGAACTTTTACAATAATGAAACTGAGTCTGCAGGGAACTATTCAAAACAGGTGAAAGGGTCAAAAAATGAATCCCCTCACTATTCATTCACCATTTCTATCTAGCAAAAAAAGTACCACACCTAGTTGTTTTGGAATACTTATGTTTGTAATTAATAACATACAATTGCTGGTGGTTTTAAGGCTGAACATCATACATTACAAAGTAAAGCAAAATCAAATTGCACAAAAGCAAGTTAAAAATCGTGCACATATAACTATATAGATAACATGATGCAACTACTACTGTCAATATATCAGAGAAACAACAGGGGTCATTACATATAAACAAGTGAAACAGGTATACAGATTGTATATCGGTACATAAACAGTGAGCAAACATGTGACACTGTGGTTGAAAAAAGGTTTGTCTACATCAAGATGTTTCGGTCATATAAAAAGGGCTATCTGGGCCTTTTCATTCTTATGGCTTTCGTCCGGACGGGGAGACAGTGTTGTCAACATGTTCACATAAAGCTGGAAAGATGAATGAAAGAAAGTAAGGGGAGTACTCATATGTGATTGCAGTGTATGACTAAATCATTTTTGGTACGTTTTGTAAATTCCTCCAATAGTCATGGTAATATTCCAGACATTATCAAACCTGTAGTGGTCATCCCTTTGGCAGAAATCTGGCCCCAGCCCAAATGATCCAAGTAACTTGTGCCCCATTACCAACACTCTGTTCCTACTGAAAATCATTGATAACATTGCAATGTTACAGCTTCAAAAACATTTGGAAAACTCAAATATGTTACACTCAAATCAATCTAGCTTCCATGCACACCACAGCACAGAAAGTGTTTTACTAGATCACCAGACACACATGCTTAACATCATGGATAATAGCAAAGCAGGGCTACTAATACGTTTAGACTTGTCTGCTGCATTTGATTTACTCGATCACAAGCATTTACTGGACTTTTTACGTACTCTTGGTGAATGTTCCAGAGAAGCGACACATTGGATCGGCTGTTTTCTGAGCAATAGGATATCATGAGTGTGTTGCGGTGACACCTCTTCAGTTATTGAGCAAATACATTGTGGCATGCCACAGGGAGCTTGCTTATCACCAACTCTATTCAATGTGTACACCAAGCCCCTCTGTGGCATCCTCACCACCCTGGACATCCATTTTACTAACTATGCAGATAACACTCAACTCCTTGTGGAGTTGAGTGGAGATTATAGGGCCTCATTACGAGTCCGACGGTAGCCGTGCCGGTAAAACCAGCAGGCTGCCGCCGGACTTGTGGGGATTTACCAGCCCCAGACTTGCAGGGATTACCGGGGCATTACAGACCCAGTGATCCGGTAATTCTGTAGCCGGTATTCTGTAAATCCCCATTCCCGTGGAGTCCCATGGGACTCCACGGGAATGGGGAAGGGGAAACACTGGCACCATGTCGTAATGGTGCCTGTGTTTCCACGTCCGCTGTGGCCGTGTGGCGTTACGCCCGCCAGTTCAGACCTGGCGGGTGTACCACCACACGGCCAGAGAACTCGTAGTTAGCCAGTCTGGAAAACGGTGCCTGTACGGTTTTACCAGCACCGTTATATCCGGACCGACAAACTTGTAATGAGGCCCAGCCTGGCTTAATAACATCTATGACCTTGTGAAAGGTGGGATGTTCTGTAATTGGATGAGTTTAAATCCAGCTAAAACGGAACTAATGATTTTTGGTTCGACCAAGCCAGAGCCAAGTAAGGCTTGGAAATTCTACACATGAGCATTGAAAACAATTGCATGTCAAATTAGGGATAAAGTAAAAACGTTGAGTTTACATATGAATGCCTTCCTGAGAGCCGATGCACATGTCGATGGTGTAGTTGGAAGTGCACAGTACCATCTCAGCCTTCTGTGCACCTCTTCAAGGTGATGTGAAATGACTAAGTGTTCCCAATGTATCTGGTAGCAACACCACTTTTGCCTATGGGAGTGCTCTCCATGTTGGACCATTGTTAACCTATTCATGTTTCACTTCTCGTCAGGGTTGCTGAGAACTGTTCATCTTCCCACCGCCGGTTAGTACCCAATGTCTAGCTCGGCTGCATCACATGGTTGTGGACCATAAAATCGAGCTGCAATTATGAGGATGTATTATGCTTTTCTTCAGCTGGCCCCTTGTCATTTGAGGTTTGGAATGTGCTGTTTATCTCTGACCTTGGCTGTGAGCTCTGGCCTTGCTGCTCTGTGCAGCCTGTTTCTGCTTCACTCGTCTGTTGTCCTATGGTTTGAGGCCTTCTGTGATCTTCATTAGACTTATATTACGATTTCTACACACTTATATGGTGCTATATTTCCTATAAGTTAGTCGTAATTGGTCCTACCAGGCTCTTTATATAATCCTGTAGTTTCATAGGGTTAGTTGCCATAAGCATCTGCAAGCTTGCTCTGCATCTCTTCGTTGCCTTGCGTTCAGCGTTTCTACACTTGGCTAATGAGAAAAATAATAAAAGCTTTGACAGTATGTATATGTATCTGCCCTCTATCAACAGAACTGTGTAAGCATGTTCTTCGTGTATACAAGTTTGTGTTTGCCTAAACTGTGCATGATTGCGAGTGCACTTCATGACTAACGCGGCTATGTCGTGGTGTCACTAATGACACCAGCACAGTGGTTTCTCAGCATTTATTCAATGTTTATTTATTCAATGTTGTCCATCATGGCATTTGTATCCATGATCGCTGTTGAAGCACCTGTATACATAAAGACATTCGCTGGATAAGGTTGGAATGGCTGTCTGAGAGAATATTTTTCTACATACGTGTCGGTCATTGGTGTTCCTGGGGATTGTCTGAATAATGGCTGAACCACTGACGCGAAAAACATCTCTGTCCTGCTGAATAACCGATGATCTGGTGGTACACCGCCTAGTGATGCTTCTGATTCTGATGAGAAATAGTTGCCTCTCTTCACTCTCCTCATTCCCACTGACCGCTTCTTTCTTCACTTCTCTTCCCCTTCTATCAATCTCTTCTTCCTTGTGTTAGTATCCATTTTAGGGAAGCCGTCTATCTTTACTTCTTTCTGTGGCAATACCAGTGCTGGCATGTTGATGAGTACGAACGAGCAAACTCCTCCCCAGTTGGTTGTCAGCTTCTCGTATACCTTGGATCCACACGCCCAATAGTGGTCCATTAATACTGCTGTGCCGACCTTCATTGCTTCTCTGTGTACCTACAATCTGTGTTATCTCCAACCTTTACTGCACCTTCATTCTGGTAACATAATGCTGGCTTCTTCAGTGGTGTTATGGGCATTGGTCCAGCTTCATTGTCTACCCAGGTGAGCACCTTAGTGCTCGCATCCCATTCCTTCAGACACTTATAATTTTCTCCTTGCACTGTGATTACTGGTGCTTGTACTGGGGTGTGTGCTTTACTTCATACTACTCTCTCTTTCCATCATTCCGCTGTGTATACTTGGCCATACACAAGCATCTATGGTCTTTCCCAACCTCCTGGTGCACCTCCTATTTCCTTGACCCCCCGCTTCAGGCATGGTCATTTCTTCAGTGTTATTGTTTTTGTGTCTCCTTTCTGCGGACCATCATTTATGTATTGTATAGTTTGGCCTAACTGCCAGTAATTGTTCATCATGTCAAGTGTCTTTATATAACTGTCTTTGTAGGGGAATGTTGTTTGAGAAATCAATCTCCGTGCTGCTGTTTTCCCTTGGAATCTTCCTCGGGTTGCAACCATGGATAGGTACATAAGGCATTGTGCTCTTGCTGCTGGTATTTCAGTTGCTATAAACAATGTGGAGGCACTTATGGCATAGGGGATTAGTGAGCAGACATAGCAGCTCTCCCCAGTGGTTTCTTTACCTACTTTGGACATGAGTTTGTACCACATATTGTTAGACACTCGAGCAGTGTCACTGAGATATAGGTCCCTCCTGTGTCTGTGTCAGCACTGCACTTACCTCTCCTTACCGTGCTTATAGACCTCACCTGTCCAACTGACATGGTTGTTCCACCAGCTGGAGTTGGGGTAGTGTTAGTAGAGGATACAGGGCTTCATTAGATAGAGATATTCGCCAAAAGAGAAATGCAAAAACACGACCTGGAAATAAGAGACAAGACAAGATAAGCATGTTTTTAATAATCCTTTCCATTACCTGTGCTGCTTGGATCCTTGTGCAGCTTGAAGATATCAGTTGCCCGTCTGAAATGCGCAAAGACTGACCATTAATGTGTTAGGGTTGTAGTAGTTCAAGCACCGTTGATCATATAATCTGTCATGGCAACAATGAATAGTTGTGCCCACACAGTTCTAATTCTGGGATCTCTGAGGACAGCAAGGACAGATGGGTTTCCTTGTTCGAGTTGTGGGTAAGCTTTGGTCACATATGCTATGAAAGCGTGGTAAAACACATTAGGAGGGTGTGCTCAGAATCTGTTAGACCTCCTAATAAATTGGACAAATTGGCTTTGGAAGGTATCAGCATGTGAATCAGTGGGCAGCATGGGACAAATGCAATAAAACAGTTGCACTTTCACAATGAATGTGTGCGGAAAGAAAAATAACAAACAGACAGTACACCCTCACTCTGGTAGTCCTTGCCCTAACTCTGCTGCCGTGAGCGAGTAACCATTGGGTGTCCTCTGCTTGGCAGTGCTGATTCCAAATTGCCTCTTTGCTCTCCTTGTTGGGGATCGTTGGCCCTGTCGATATCGTTGCCAGGTGAGGCCATAGTTTTGTAAGGCTTGATGTCTCCCACATAGTTCCAGATGCTTTTTTTGTTAGTTTGACTGCTCTCCCAGTCACTTTCTTTATTGTGTAGAGACCTGTGAACCTGGGTGCGACCCACCGTCTAGAGACATTTCGGAAGGAGAACTTGGTCTCCTGGGTATACAGGTGGCTACTTAAGTAAGTCCTCTGGGCTTTTGACATTGTCGCTTTCCTCAGCGACTTTAGGCCCCTCCTGGTGTCGTTGTATTTGGTGAGAGATAATAAAGGCAATAGCAATCAAGGAAGTCACATATTCATACATTTCCTGACCCAATACATTTGCTGCACTTTCAGTGTCGTTCACTACCCTAGTGGGAGGAGCCAGGGGAAGTTGCATGCGCCGTCCTGTTACCACCTCATGTTAAATGGTGGTCGGACCCGGGCTTGTTGCGCAATGCGAACAGTGCTAAGGGTAGGCAATGCAACCAGTTCGTGTTGAGACTCATTTTAGACTTGGCTATGGCTTCTTTAACCAGGCCACTGAGGCGTTCACACACCCTGTTCGCTTGTGGGTGATAAGCACAGGTAAATGTGTGTTGAAGGCCCAGCAACGCTGTAATATGCTGAAACATCTCATTGCCGATGTGAGGGCCATTGTCAGACTGCAGGACCTCACACACACCCCATTGTTGGAATACTTCCTGGACCAGGAATTTCGCTGCTGTAAGGGCGCCAGGATGAGAAAAAGGACCAGCTTCGATCCAACGGGAAAATGGACACGCAACCACTATATTGTAGCGGTACCCTTGGCAGACTTGGATCACGTCGACATAGTCGACGTGGAGATGTTGGAATGGAACAACTGGGCGAGGTATGATTCCTCTCACTACCCTCAATGTATGTCCTGCAGTGAACTCTTTGCACGTCAAACAATTACTCATGAACTCGGCCATGTGTTCCGCCAAATTCGAACTTAACCATGCTTCTCCAATATGGGCGGCAAGCACCTCCTTCTCTGTTAGTGCTGTGTGCAATAATGGTTGTGGCATTACCACTTTCCCTGTGTTGTTATGCCGCCATAGGGCATCTGTTGGGGATACTCTACATACACACCTAAGCCACAGTTCCTTTTCCTCCCTGGGTGCAGCTCCCTGCAGCGCCATCATTTGTGTCACTGGTAATATGTTGTACCCTTCTTTGAGTATCATTGTTCTTGCATAATCACATGTGTGTGACAAAGCTTCCATTTCTAGAAGGTCCCCAAAATACACGGTGCATTCTTCTAGGTTGGCTATGCAGTCATGTGCGTAGTCACCTTCCTCTAAAGCTTCAGCGATAAATGTCGCCGGGTTGACAAGTCTGTATCTCACTATTTTGAGGGCTGGGTTGGATATTATCACCTCATACTCAGATAGTCTTTGTGTTGTCAGAGTGCTCTTTACCTTTCCAGTATTGCAAAGAGAGCATGCTCCACGTAATGAGTGGTGCTGCATCCCATGGTAATACTCGCTGATTTGTCCACTGCAAATGCGGCTGCAGCCCCAATGCTTGTTCGCATGGATAGTGTCTCTCATCATCATCATCATAAATCTTTATTTCGGCTTTCAAGCCATAAACGTGCATCCTACAAAAAAAATGAATCACATTCACAAATAACACACCATAAAATCACAAGGTACCATTGTGATCAATAAAATTTCTCATATATAATACTAGTCTGGTTAAATGCATAAAAGAATATGATCGGGCATGAAGCATAAAACAGACCAATGTGGAATGAAGAGAGATCTCTCGCCGCTTCCTCCATATTGGCCATTCCTAAGCTAATTCATAAGTGATCACATGCTCTCAAATATAATATTCGTTTTTGGTTCAATGAGAAATGCGATAGGGCATAAAACATAAAATGGGCTGTTGTGGAATGAAGAGAGAACTGTCCTCTCTTTACTGGGTTTAGTTTCCCACTGTAATATGCTAGTGGCTTGTGCCTCATGCTAGTGTTCTGTGTCAGTACTTCAGTCATCAGAGTGTGAGAACAGGAATAATTCCTTTTGATAGTCTAGGATCCCTAACACTGGAGCTGTGCACATTGCTTCCTTCAGCTTGTTAATGCTTCAATCATTTCTGTTGTGCATCGTATTGTCTTATCCCCTTTCTATGCTTCCTTCATTGCACATAATAAGGGTCTAGTGTATGTGCTGTAGTCAAATACCCATGACCTGCAGTATTTGCATAGTCCCAAGCACTGCTGTATCTCTCTGACTGTTGTGGGTTTTGCTGTTTTTTGCGTATTGTATCCGCCCTCTCTGGCATCACTCGTCGGCCATTTTGGGAGATCATCTGTCCAATGTACAACACTTCTGTTTGGCAA
Source organism: Ambystoma mexicanum (assembly GCF_040938575.1). Classification (NCBI taxonomy): domain Eukaryota; kingdom Metazoa; phylum Chordata; class Amphibia; order Caudata; family Ambystomatidae; genus Ambystoma; species Ambystoma mexicanum. Next base: position 989,390,156 of record NC_090936.1, read on the forward strand.
TATTGTAGTTTGGCATTGTCCACCTTGTATCCCATGTCTGCTAACACTGTCAACATGTGTACTGAGTCATTTCTGCATTGTTCTTCTGCCTTGCTGCAGATCAATATGTCATCTATGTACTGTATGACCGTGCTCTCCATCTGTACGTTGCCTAGGTCCATCTGAAGGACCCTATTGAACATGGAAGGTGATTCACAGTACTCTTGAGGAAGTCTTGTATGTTTCCACTTCTTATTTCTATATAGAAATGAAGTCAAGTCTTGGGAGTCTGGGGTTTGTAGTGGTATAGAGAAGAAAGCATTCTTCAAATCTATGACCGTGAAGTAGGCAGCTTCCATTGGGATGCTGCACAAACTTGTCGCTGGATTCGGGGATTCAGATATTCTGCTTCTCTAATATGAGTAAGAGGGCGCAAGTCTTGTATAAAATGCCACAACCCCCCTGACGCCTTCTTGACAGGGTACACAACCGTGCTGCATGGTGATTTTGATGGCACTAGGATGCCTTGCTTCACTAGTACCGCAATGGTTTTATAGATACCTTTGTTGTCACGCTCACCTGGTCTTCACAGGGACGTAGCACGTGGCTGCACGAATGATTCTGCACTGGTGTGGCAACCCCTTCAGTGGGATGAAATGGGCCATCTTGGAAAACAAGTCCACCACCACCAAAATTGTGTTGAATCCATTAAAAGGAGGAAGGTCAGTTATAAAAATCAAGTGACAACATATGCGAAGGTGTAGGCGGAATATCCAGCGGTTGCAGTTGACCTGGTGATTTCTTCTCTAGAGCCTTGTTTTGTGCACAGACTCCACAGGATAGCACAAACTGTTTAATGTCTTTACGCCATGTTGGCCGCCAAAAGTGTCGCTTGATCTTGGCTTCGGTTTTAGCGATCCCAGGGTGACCTTCTACCAGAGATTCGTGATAATTGGAGATTACCTTTTCTTGAAGTTCCTTGCTGGGCAGATAGAGACGTCCCTGAAAATATGGTAATCGGTTTGAGACTGAGTGGTGAGCACTTTTGGTAGGCCAATCCTTCAGAGTGTTGGTATCCATGAGATGAGTGATTTCCTTGTGGATGTCATCTAAGGTTAGAGACGTTGTAATTCCTAAGATTTTTCCTCAAGGAATGATGGGCACAGGGTCGGGATTAGTGGACTCCCTATACAAGATAAGGCAATCGCCTTACCATTTCGACAACCAGGGCGATAGGTGATTACAAAGTCGAATTCAGCAAAAAATATTGCCCATCGGAGTTGGCGAGATAATTGTGCCTTCGCCACCTTCAGGTACTGTAGATTGCGGTGAGCAGTGATTACTGTGATCGTATGCCTTGCTCCTAAGAGATAATGCCGCCAAGCTTTGAAGGCCGCCTTGAAGGCCAAGAGTTCTTTGTCCGTAATGGCTTTCTCTGCTTCCTCTGACCATTGAAAACGTTTGTTCTTTCGTAGTAAAGAGGTAATGGGATGCACTAGCTGCAAGAAGCCTGGAATGAAGCGACGATAGAAGTTCGCGAATCCGAGCATACTCTGAACTCCTTTAATTGAGGTTGGTGAAGGCCAATTGAGGATGGCATCCACCTTCCGCGAATCCATCGGTACACCTTGGGTGGGAGGACATATCCAAGGAACTCGACCCCAGTAACACGGAAGAAGCAGTTTTCCAGTTTTGCAAATAGTGTGTGTTGTTGAAGTTTGTCCAGAACAGCACGGACGTGTTTCACATGTTCTTGTTCAGACGGGGAATATACCAGAATGTCGTCGATGTATACTATGACACACACAACCATCAATTCTCGCAGGACGTCATTCATTAAATACTGGAACGCCGCTGGGGCGTTACAAAGGCCAAAGGGCATCACCTAGTATTCGAATAGCCCGTATTTGGTGCAGAATGTGCTTTTCCATTCGTCCCCTTTCTTGATTCGTACCAGGTGGTATGCTCTATGGAGATCTAACTTGGTATAAATTCGGGCGTCTTTAAATTGATCCAAAAGTTCAGGAATCGCGGGCAAGGGGTAACGGTTTTTAACAGTGACTTGGTTCAATGCGCGGTAATCGATGCAAGTCCTAAGGTCTCGTACCTTCTAAGGCACGAAGAATAAGGGTGAGGCTGCCGGGGACTTGGACGGGCGGATAAAACCGTTAGCCAGATACTGGTCTAGATATTTCTTTAAGTGCAGATTTTCAGGTTCAGTGAGTGCATAGATTCGACCACATGGAATCTGTGCGCCAGGTATGAGGTCGATCTGATAGTCGTACGATCTATGGGGAGGAAGAGTGTTGGCTTGGTCCTTCTGAAAAATATCCTGATAATCTTGATATACCGGAGGTAGCGGGTTATTCAGACTCATGAGCGTTGTCACTTCCTTAACCAGAGGTTCTTTTACTTGATAACAGGTATGAGCACATTCGCCTGAGAAGGTCAGCCTCTTAGCACGCCAGTCGATGCAAGGATTGTGTGATTCTAGCCATGGCATTCCCAGAATTATTTGGAATTGTGGAGCCTTGATTATATCGAACACGATGGCTTCCCGATGTCCGTCTTGGCACAAAAGTGTCATCTCTGTCGTTGAGTGCGTTACAGGACCCGAATCGATCTCAGTCCCGTCGACAGTGGTGACTAATTCTGTTGTTGCCTTTTCGCAGAGAGGAAGATTCATCCTTGTAGCCAATTCTTGATCCATATCATTTCCAATGGCTCCGCTGTCGATATATGCTCTGACTGCATGCATTCGAGGCGGCTGTTGGTGACTTATGAGGATCATTGGCAAGGCTAGGTGCGAGGTCTGGAAGTCCTTCTTTTCGCTCGACAAGCGGACCGCTACGCTTGCCGGGCGGGGAAGTTTTCCAACTCTGGCTCTGCTTCAACTTTGCCAGCAACCCCAACTGCCTGATGACCCACAATACAGACACAACTGTTGTCTTCTCCGATCTCTTTCAGCCTTGGACAATGGCCCGTGCACCCCTCCAATCTGCATAGATTCGGCCAAGTCGGTGGTTTTACATGCATTTTCCTTTGGGCGCACAAATACCCGAGTGTCCATTCTAGCTCGGTCTGCCTTACAGTTCTGTAGTCTATGATCAAGCTGAACCACCAAGTCTATATATTCAGCACAGTCTCTGGGAGGGTTGACCGCTTGAGCTAAAACATCCTTTAACTCCCCTCTCAAACCTCGGTAAAACAGCGTTGTTCTTTTGTCGTCTGGCCAGTCGGTTTCCACTACCAGCCTATTAAAGGTTGCAATGTAAGTTAACAGATCTTGATTGCCTTGTCACAGAGACAAGAGCTCATTATCCAAAGCCTGGCCTTGGGAGTGGCGGGCAAACAGCTTCTCCATGTTCAATTGGAACCTCCGGAAGTCCTGCAAAATAAGATCGTCCCGATTGACTAGTGGTACTGACCAGTCCGCCGCACTGCCACTGAGATACGAAAGCACAAAAGCCACCTTAGATTGGTCGTTTGGAAAAACTCCTGGTCTACATAGGAAATGTAGTCGGCACTGATTTATAAAGACTGCATACTTTTTTGGGTCTCCTGCAAAGCGTTCTGGAGGTGCCAAAGGTACGGCCCCTGGAAGGACCACCTGAACTGGATTGCTTGGTGTTGTCGGAACCGTTGACCCCAATCCTGCTAACGGTGTTTGCCCGGGCTGTGACTGAAGCAGTTGTCTAGCGAGGTCATCAGTACGATCTTTGGCCACGATCCGTTCTCTCCTCAAGGCATTAGTTCCCTGCCGAGCTGAATGTACCTCGGTCCCGAGTTCCCCCAAAAGCTGGGCTAGCTGATCTGTCTCAGAGGTTTCCATGATGTCCAGGTAGAGAATTTGTATAAGGCTTCGCATTATGTCACGCTCACCTGGTCTCCACGGAGGCGTAGCACGTGGCTGCATGAATGATGTCTGCACTGGCGTGGCACTCCGCAGGTGATGATGCTTGCCGTGACTTCTCCCTTGTTATCACTCCAAGAGGCATTTGTCTGCAAGATTGAAATAAGATATTAGCTATTGGGTGGGGCTGGATTGAATCCACCTCCTTAACCACTTATTGCCCTGCTCCTCTTCGATCTCACCTTAGAGTTTAAGGAGGTAGGCTCTCCGTACTGCAGTCTCTAGCAGGGGCGCAATAAGCACAGTCTTTCCCGGATCTAGTTACTTCACTGATCCTGTGGGCGATTGCCGAGTCTTGGAGAGCTGGTTCAAACAAGTAAGTCTCTATGCCAATGGTTGCTTGGTATAGGTGCTTGAAGTCTTTATTTTCCCCAAGTTTTTGACCTGTATTTATCTTTTCTATCAGGCGCGGTCTCGAGCGGACTATTGAATAGAGGATCGACTCTTCCTAAGATGCTGAGCAGCTTCCCTTCAGGTGAGTAGTTGCGCGAGAGAGTGGCGCTGAATGTCTGAATAACTGTTTTCCCTTCCGTGCGTGACTAACCTGCTGTTTTCTTTTCCTTCTCTGCAGATGTGGTGCGGCTCCGGAATGATGAATGGAAGAACCGCTCTGACACGGTGAGCGTTACGCTGCAGGAGTGCAGAATAACGTGAAGTGTGTTCTGCCTGCAGGGTGTGGCTTAAATAGTCTTGTAAGTAGTTCCAGGTAAAGTAGTCCCTAAACCACACCCTGGATATACAGAAAGGCTTCGCCTGACTAGGCTGAGTAAATAGCTCCATGTACTTCAACACTTATTATGAGCCTGGCACCAACGGGGTTCTCGGGCACTTCTTAGGGGCTTGATAAGCCCTTATAGGTGCTTGTGACTGGGGTAGGCCCATCAGTTCCGGGGGGTTTTGGAGCATGCATCATGACATTTGCCTGCCTTCCTTGAGAGTGGTATTGTTTAACTCATAGTAAAATTGCTCCTGGCTTCAGCTTTATTATCTTCACTGCTCCTATCCCCCTCACAAGCCCCACATCATAGGGAGTTGTTGTCCATCGAATGCTGGGTACCCTGGACAAATCCTCCTCGAGAAATGTCGGCGGCGCTTTCAGAGCCATCACCATTCTCTGTGGTACTTCACTGTAATGTATCTTAACTCAATTTGTGATGCTCATTTCGAACACCATCTCATGATCTGATCTGTTGTCTTTGAATAGTTCTTCTTCTGTGACAGTGGTCAATCTGTATCCTTCAGCTATGGCGATCACTGCTCGCCATGGATGATCTGCATCATCTATCCCATGCACTGCTATCCAATTGTCTCCCACGATTACTGCCTCTAATTCTAGTGGCACTGTTGTCCCTCCCCCTCGTCTAATGGTATCTCTGGCCTGAATAAGTACTCATTTGGAAGGCGCCACATCTTCCCTTGGATCCCTTGAAGCCATGCAATTACAATCTGAGTCCCATATTGGAACAGCTCCTCGTCCACGGACACCCCCCTCTGTACTCTTCTTCCAAAATGTATTTATTCATTTTTATTTATATATTTATAAAGCACCGAAAGCCTGTGGGCATCGGAGCGCTAGGACAAAAACACAGTAGACGATCCATAAAGCACAGTATAAAGTTCATGGGTTGGGCAAAGCGGGAGGGACGGTGTCATGAAGTGGTCAGAGATGATTTTCTAAAAAGATGAATTTGAAGGCTTTTTTAAAATGTCTTCAGGTTGCTGATTTCCAACAGAGATGTGGGCAGGAGGTTCCATGATTTGGAGGCTTTGACGGTGAAGGATTGTCCTAAGCCTTTTTCCCATTTGTTTCTGGGACATCTGATCTGATTTTTTCTGCTGATCCCAGAGCCCTGCCTGGTTCATACAGTGATATGCGTTTTTATTTTGCATTCTTCTGTGACACATAGGGTTGAATATTCTTTAAGAGGTGGAGGGAGTAATTGCAGCTTTTTATGATTTGGTTCACGTGTGCATCAGATGCTAGTGATGCTTCCAGATGAATCCCAAGGGTTTTAGTCTTCTACTGGACCAGTATGTCATTGGTTCCGATTTGGAATTTGGAATAGTCCTCATTTAGTTTGGTTCGAGAGGCTTGTGAGCCAAAGACCAGAAGCTCTGTTTTTTCCCTATTTATGCATAGCCAATGATTAGCCATCCATTTTCCTATGAGATGGTATACGGCAGTAAATGTGGCTGCATCCTTTGCGTAGTCACCTGTAATTTCGAGGACCAGTTGCGTGTCATCAGCCTAGTTCGAGATCAACACGCCCATGTTGTCCAGCAGGTCACAGAGAGCTCTGATATAGAGATTAAGGAATAGCAGGGATAAACTCACCCCTTGTGGGACCCCGCACCAAATGGGTGATTTGGGGGAGCTTGCTTCTGCCCAATTAATGCGAGCTTCCCTATTCGAAAGAAAATAGAGAAACCATTTGAGAGCTTGGGCTGAGCATTGCCCTAGTTGACCAAGAGTTTCCTTGAGAATAACATAGTCTACCAAATCAAAGGCGGCAGATAAATCCAAAAGGGAAAACATTCCGAATTTGCCTTTGTCGGTTAGCTGTAACATGTGGTACTGAAGATCTAATAGTGTGGTCTCGGTACTGTAGTTGGTTCTAAATCCTGATTGTTTCCGGTGTAATATGTTTTCAGATTCAATATATGCCTGATATTGTTTGTATGCTGCTTTATCGAGAATTCTTTGTAGGATGTTACAATTTGTGATGGGTCTGAGATTTTTGGGATCCTTGGGGTCTAGGATAGGCTTCTTTTGAATAGGGGTGATTTCAACAGTCCTAATGCCAATGGGCACTTTGCTGTCCTGAAAAGATGCAATAGTGAATCTGGTTAAGAAGGGTGCAAAAAGTTCTCTGTGAGAATTATTTTGGAGGGAACAATGTTTTCAGAACAGGCAGTGAGTTTCATATTTTGGAGGATATTGATCATATCGCTAGTTTTTAACTTGGCAAACTTAAAGGTATGACATGTTTCGCCGGATGTCTTTTGTTTTGTCGGGTCTGGGCTGGTGTCTTCTAGCTTATTGACCAAACGTATCGTCTGAATTTTACATCTAGCTTTGATGATTTTCTCATTCAGGGTGGCTTGGACTGTAATCATGTCTTTTGTGGGTGGTGAAAATGGTATTTGAAGGGCGGTGGGTTTTTCAAGGGATTTGCGATGTCGAAGAGCTTTCTCAATTTGTTTGGAGCTTTTTCTACTTCTTCATTATAGAAGTTTCTTTTTACTTCTATTACCTTGTTCTTGTAGTTTTTATCTGCTTGTTACCAGGCAACCTTATTGGGCATAGATTGTTTTTTGTCCAATTGGATTCAAGTTTACATTTTACCTTTTTTAGCTCTTTTAATTCCTCATTAAATAATTTCTAGTGGGTAGGGTTTTCTCATACGCTTCTGTTTTTCATGGGTGTGACCCGGTTCACCAACATTAAGAAATGTTCTTGGTATTTTTTAAGGAGATCGTCTGCTAAGTCCTCATCTGTAGTGTCCTTCATGATAGTATTAGGGCAGATTGAGAGTTCCAGATGGTCTAATTTTGTATAGTTCCTGAAACTGATGGATTGGGCGGGATTCTCGAGTTTTTTAGGTGCGCGCGGGAGCTGAAGTTTCCATTCTATAGAAAGCTGGTCAGACCAAATGCAGGGAGGCGTCTGGATTTCTAGAATGGTGTGTTTGGTGGTACAGATCCAGTCAAGGACATGTTTTTTATTGTTGATGGGGGTGTTATATTTGACTGTGTATTGGATATTATTAAGTTCCTTTTCGAGTTGGATGGCCTCTTTATCGGTCTTATTGCCTTTCTACCTGTTAAAGTCCCCTAAAAGGAGTGTGGCCCTGTTGGTGTCTTCCGGAGTACTTTGAATGTTAATGAGTTCATCATTGAAAGTGGGCAATAGAGAAGGACAATGTTTATGTAGCTGTTGGGGTTCGGGTTCCATTTGGCGAGGATTATCTCACATTCGTGGCAGTTGATAGGGGCAGAGAACAGGCCTAGCTCAGTTCTTGGGATTATGGTAACCCCCCCTCCAATGCTGGAGTCGCGATTCTTGCAAAGTATGGAATATCCCTGTGGGACCACTGCGCTGATGGCAGTTCTGCTGGCATTGTGCAGCCAGGTTTCAGTCAGACATAAAATGTCAAGCTCTTTTTGTATGATCATGTCGTGGTTGTTTATTGCATGATTATTTAGGGATCTTGTATTTAGAAGTGTCATTTCTAATGTGTGGGGTATCATCGTTTGGACTGATAGCAGCTGAACATTGATTCGAATGTCCGATATGGGCTTTGAGTCTGAGGCGTTTTCTGTAAGAAATGTTGCCTGGTGGCCTGCAGAGTGTGGTGGGTCTACTAAGGGTTCTTCAATTGTGGTTAGAGAATTCCATTGTATTGCAAATCCGGGCATTCAGTTGTGTTGGCCTGATCTAGTTTGGAGTTTTTCAGTCGATTAATGAGTGCGATCCGGTTTGCTCGGAGGGCAGCTAGAGAAAGGGGTTCTCCTTTTAGGAAACCCATGGTGGATTAGGTGGGTAAGAGCAGTCAGTGTAACTGACAAGGCCAGAAAGAATAGAGAGGAAGTTTTACCTGCAGGGCGCAAAATGAATGTGCAGCCGATAACACAGATGATGGCGAGGACCAGCGAAGACCGGCTTGGCTCAGAACTGCCGGCGCTGAACGCCTATGTTTCTATAAGAGCTAAGCCAGGTGTTGTGGGATATGCAGTCCCAAGTCAATGTGGTCTTCTCTGATATAAAGCAGAGATCGTTCTCCCAATTCAGTATACTTTTGCACAGTTGCACAGCACACCCAGAGATGTTAAATAGTATTACAGACAACACCGATGGAAAGAGAAATACAACGTAATTATATATGTGCGCGGAATCAGACGGCTTAGGCTTAAATGATTCCCTCACATTGAGAAGGTGTATCCCTGGTGTGGAGCACACTATCCCCTTGTCAGTGAATTAAATTGTCATGTTGAGTCTGCTCATAATGTCTCTCCCCAGTATATTTACAGGTGTGTGTTGGGAGTAAAGTAGGGGCAAGGACAGATCATGCTCCCCTATAGAAAGTGCAATATCGTCTGTGAAAGGAACCACTTCTGTCACCACAGAGAATACCTGAGCATTCATGGCATCAACTGACAAACTATATTTGACCTGCCGGACGCAAGATTTAGTTGGCCCTGTGACTAGGAAAACATTTTGTCACCTCTATGTGTGGTTCCTCTGCAGGGTCTAGTGTAATCGATAGGATGGAACACATCAAGTCTGTCTGTGGGTTGTCCTGTTGAGTGTATAAGGACATCCCGTTCCCTAGGAATGGTTTGCCTCCAACTACGGTGACCCCCCCCAGCTTCCTAATGGGAGTCGTTGTCATGGAGTCTGTGCGTGCCATTGTCCCGTTGTTAGATTGTGTGCTGCTCTGTATCTGCGGTATCTGCTGTGCTGTGTATGCATGCTGTGTGTTAACCTGCGTCTGTGGTGCTTGGGAATACTACTGCATAGGCGCTTGCATTTGTGCTGCCTGTGCCATGGACTGCGTCTGCGGGTATGCGTTTGGTGCCTGTCCTTGTTTTGGTGTCTGATCCTGCATGTAATACTCATCCTGCTCCCCCTGGTATGCTGGCTGGTATTGCATTCCCCATTCCCCCCATTCTGTGGCATTCCCCTGCGTCTGCACATTCTCGAGATGTGTCCTATCTGTCTGCACACCCAGCATTAGGGTGGCTCCCTCCCCTGCCCTTGGAACCCCCCAAGAAAATCCCCCTGGACCCAGCTGCATCTGTTACCCGTATCCTCGAAACCCCCTCCCGGAAATACCCTTGCTTGTGCTGTATCTGTGACCCATACCCACGTCCTCTAGGTGGCCCCCTCTTCCTCGAAACCCGTGCTACGCATTCTCCCACCCAATGAATTCTCCCCCTGCAGGCGGCGGTGCATACTGTGTCGTTGGCGTCACTTGGCCACCCGTGCTCGTCAGTACTGCCCCTTTAATGGCATATTTAGATAGCTTTCTCTGTACCAACTTTGCCTCCACTTGCTTCTTTTTCTTGCGTATATTTCTGACCAAGGCTTTGCCTCCATCCCCACCAGTTTCTTGAGTTGCTTTTGCACCTTTTCTGGCAACCCTTAGCATAATATGTGATAGAATAATGCTACTGTTATGTCTGACGGTTCTCGCGTTTCAAGGCACCAAAGCTCTTGAATCGTCTGGATGTAGTGTAAGGGGTCTTCGTCTTTCCCCATTTTGCGTGCCATAATCACACTAATGTCTGGCGTGTCTGGGTATTGTGTCCTTAGAGCTTGCCATACGGCAGCTCAGCAATTTCTAAATGGCAAACCATTGAGAGCCGTGTCCTGGGTGGTTACTCCTGGGTACCTCAACCTTTTCCATACGTCATCAGCGGCTTCCCCAAGGATTGCCACTAGTAGTCCCTATGTATCCCTCACGGCTAATTTCTGTACCACTGTCATTCTGTCCAGCTGTCATGATGCCTACCCCCGGGGACCCAGACCACGTCCAGCAACCCCGGAAGCAGGCACATTATCCTAAGCAAGCCCAATAACCCCTGCTAGGGGCTATTTGGGTCCAGTCCTGGCACCTATGGCGCCAGGCTCATATGGAAAGTCAGTCCTGGCGCCATAGGCGCCAGGCTCATAGATTAAAACTTACCTGATGCAGACCATGCTGCAAATTTACCTGATGCAGACCATGCTGCAAGAGCTCCAAGCCAAAGGAGGCTTGGAAGGGACTACTTTACTTAGGGACTATTTGTTACTCGGGCGGGGCTGGGGAGGAATACTTACCTGGGACTACTTTGGAGGCTATTTAAACCACGCCCGAAGAGCAGCACACGCTTCGCGTTATCCTGCATCCAGCAGCGTAACGCTCACCGTACTTTCTCTCAGCGCCTGAATAAGGGAGAAAGCAACAGGTTACATATTGACATTAGTTTATCGAACTGTGTTGGAAAATACAAATCCTTACCAGAATACTACCGGTTGCCACGAGGAACTCTTCATTAGGGTGAAGCTGCAACCTGCAAGGAATCGGACAAGAGTGAAAGTCAGGCATTTGAACTCTTATGAACGTTTTACTTACGGCGTCTTGCCGGGAATCTCGGAGTCAATATTGTTCTGGAACTCATCAATTCCTTCGAGCCAGTGAAGCTACTGGTTATCAACGTGCCCCTGCGCTCAATGCAGGATGGAGAGCTCATCTTTTCAAACCATCAGGTGTGACTATAAGAGGGGACATCAAAGGCGATCTGTGGGGAGAACAGCGGGGGTGGGGGGATTTACGCTCAACTCCATGGGTGGTTAATTCCCTTTCTCCATTTGCAGAAGAATATTCCTACGGGCCAAGCAAACAAAGCTAAGTGGGCCAGTCCAGTCCGTCATCTCGGCCCTACGCGTCACATTGGTAGAGACCGCAGCTGCCAGTTCCGATCGACGCCTCTGTGGGAGCCAGGTGAGCATAACACCATCTTGTATATCCATTTCCCCACACCTGTGGTTAACAAGGGTAGCCTACACCTCAAATTCTCCTTGTCAATGTGTTTCGATGGTACATATTGAGGTGGCCCCCCTTTTCCAGTAGGGGCAACTGTGTGAACCCAATCTCCCCATTCGCTCCTCGTGTCAGTCTGACCTGTCTGTCAGGTCTTTCGGCATCTTTAATGTCAGTGCATGACTTTACTGGCTCCCCCTTCTGTTATCCCGGAAGATCCCTAAGCCTCTGCACGAATGGAATCAGATCGTCCAGACTGTGCAATGCGTCTCTGGACTGTTGTGATCGATCGTCCTTGTCACCTCTAGATCCCCCTGTATCCTTTCCTACTTCCCATGCCACGCTCTTGTCTGCGTTTTCCTCTGTCGACATGTGCTTAGTGTCTCCCCCTTCCCTCCTCCTTGCTCGCCCCTGTGCCTCTGTCTGAGTCGGTGTCCATATCGTTGGAAAAGGTTTCTCTGAAACTCAGCCTCCTAGAGGCCGTAACTACGCTGGGCTTCCCTGCAAAGTCAATCAAGTCCTCACTGTCTCTTTCCTCAAAGGAGCCCATGTCTATTCTGTCTGATAAAGTGGCAGACCCGTCCTGTGTGGTAGTGCTGTCTGGCTCCATTTGCCTACTTCCTTCTAGTTTGTTGTCTCATGTGCCCATTCCTCACTTTGTCCTTAAGTCTCTGATGCCGCGCTCCTCCTCCTCCCTACGTTTCCGCTCTCTTGCAAGTCGCTCCATTTCCCACTTCCTCGGCTCCCTCTTGAGTAAAACTTTTCCTTCTCGTCTTCTTCCGGTCATCTCTCTATCTCTGTGATCTCCCCCCTCCTCCTCGCTTGTTGCTTGTGCTCTTTTTCTTCCTCTCTTTGCTTGTCTCTACGTGCTCTTTCACGTCTCCCCTCTTCTTCCTTCTCCTTTCTCTCGATTTCTTCCATTATCTCTGCCGAGTTCCTTGCCTCGCCTCGCTGCTCCCCTTAAGGCCCTCCATTTCTTGGATCGCCCCTGCTGCTTCTCCCGTTATCTTCCCATTCAATTTCAGGAGGATCTGCCCCCTACACACTTGTTCGAGGCTATTCCCTCTAGCCCCTCCTTGGTGCTTGTCTGCGCCTCGCGCACGCTCCCTTCCCACAGTCCGTCTGTCCAAACCCTTTCTGCCCCTCCTCCTTTGTATATGTTGGAGGTTGAAATATTGGATTTCAGAACCCCTCCGCTGCCATTAGCTCTCGTATTGGGTATAGCCCCCACTCGTCTTGTATAGCCCCTTCTTTTTTGCTTGCAGGAGAAGGTGGGGGAGCAGAGGGCGGGGATGCTAACCCTGGTGTCTCCTGTCGACTCAGCATCCATTGACGCCTCACTACTTCCCCCTCGTCCTGCTGGAACATCCTTCAGAGTTCAACTATCGCTATAAGATTGGCTAACTTCTTCCCCTTAAAAGTGTCCTGTAAGTGTGTCAGTAGTAGTTGCTGCACATTTTTGGAGAGACTTCTGCATTGTGGCCATGGCTTAGTCAATTTACCCTCTGTACTTTTCGTCCACTCCGCAATATATTTACAAATCTTGCCCGTATAGCGTGGAAGTGTCTTACACAAGTGCTGTAGGGGCCCCCCCGCACTTCCCTTGATACATTGCTCTTATAGTTACTTGACCTCAAGTCGAGGCTTTCGATACTCCACTGTTACATAAATACAATGTAATAATAGTTTTTAACAATTATTCTCGAGCCTGCCTGGCCCCAAAACAACCTGTCAGGCGTGCTCTGCGTACCGCCCTTCTACAGCTCTCCGCCTCCTCATGCACACCCACCAATCTCGCGCATGCGCCTTCAATGCACCGCCATTGGACAACCTCCTCTGTCAATTTTGAGTCTCCTCAACACCGCTTCCACAACACCTCATGCTCACCGAGTCCTATGCACAGACTTCCGGGTGGCATCACCAATTCACTGAACAAGGTAGTGCTAAAGATCACATACAGAGCGCACATTGCTAAGGTAACACAAATATTTATAAAAACCCAACATGAACCCACAGTTGTCTTCCTGCCTCCTAACAGGGAATACCAATACTCTTTGTGTTTAAACTTTATCTGCAGTATCACCTTGCAAATAAAACATTTCCACAAGACTTAACCAGACGAGGACCTTTACGTAATCTAGGCCAACTCCCTTTGCTAAGCCTTACACAGGGATACTGTCATCTATGACCTGAGCTAAAACACCCAACCCACAGGGAATCCAATATCCACTTTGAAAGGGGCCCCTAGGGGTCCCTCGCGTTATGGAAACAAGGCAAGTCACCAAACACGATAGATACGCCAGACACGAGGTTGTATTCCCAAAGCTAGGGTTTATTGCAAAGCAAATAGTCTCAGTTGGCCAACTCGGTCTCACGCCCCGCGTCATGTATCTCTAGACCTCGAGGGACGCAAGAGAGTGAATTACGTACATCAGTTACATATATACAAAATGCATATCATACAATCAGCTGTGACATGTTTAACACCCCCCCTTTATTGGGTTTCTTTGAACTCGATTTGATGATGGACACTTCCGACGAATATGACACCTTCAAATATCTATTCTAGTAACAATATGCAACCTTGCAAGTGCGGAGACATCTTTTCTTTGTTGAACAGAACACAGTGCTTCTGTTCTTGTAAGCAAGCTACATACGGGGGAAGAGTCACATTCCAGACCTTGATATCTATGAGGTGCTATTCGTGTCCTGGCAGCCGACACGCTCTACAGGGCTCGGAAAAGGGGGGCCGTAAGAAGAGCATAATTCAAGCCTTTAGCTGCTTTATTCTAACATATTCTACCATATAACAGGACTGGCTGGCAGCTGTGAAATGATTAAATGCCCTGCGGCTCTGCTTCATGGCTACATTCGGGAGGGGGCCGGGCATTCCTCCCCGGAGCTGCCTACGTTGTGTTTCAACGAACTCTTATTAGCCTTGTAGCCCTGCGGCCTTGTCCTTTCACGTTCAGACAACAATGTTAACAATCGTGCAGTGTAAGCAGAAATGTGCTGCAAAGCAATATGAACAGAAAGCAAATGAGCAATCGTTAGAAAACAAAATGGCGATCCTTGCTACATCAAAATGGCCGTTCATTGGTCAACTCGGAAACCTGTATTTCTATTGTTTCGTACATTAGACGGTTGCCCTTCGGCCACCGAAATACGTTTGCCGTCAATCGTGAGAGGTGTCCATTTTTCTAGACTGACAAACCCTCCTTTGGCCGTATGCCAAACATCTCATTCATTTATTGTATCCTCCTCTGATGACGATAAGTCTGAAGCACTTATGTCTGCATTTTGCATGGTATTATAAGCATCATCATCTTCATTAATATCTATAGCCATTAATTATTTCACTGTTTTCATTTCATTTGTGTCTCTGTCATCCCGGCCATAAGTTTGTTTTCTTTTTGTTATCATATGCATACATCCCTTAGTACATCCCTCAGTTACCTCCGTGCAAACTATCGGTAGGCAGTGTATGCAACAACAGCACGTTATGAATATTCCAAACACTACTACTAATATCACAATCAACTTCCATTCCCAAGAACGCAGTATTCCCCAAAACCAGGACTCTATTCCCCAGCCCCCTTCTCCAGTAGGGAGTTCGGAGCTTAGGACATGCATTTTCTTTATTGCTTCAAAAATCGTAGGGGAATAGTCATCTACGAATACGCAGCACGCTGATCCCACAATCTTGCAAATTCCCCCACGATCAACCAGGATTACATCGAGAGCCGTTCTATTTTGCAGCGTCATTAACCTAATTCCTTTTTCTTCCAACGTCATGTTAAATAGTATATCTGTCGTTGTGTCTATGGTATCTTTTAGTATTCTGGACAGCTGCCTTATGTTATAGGAGTTCACTATCTGGGACAAGAATGGAATGAATGATTTTGCTACGTCCTTCGCAATCAAAACACCTTCGCTACTCCTTTTGGTTCTAGATCTGGATAGCCTGGCCATGTCTGCTGTTTCTAAGAGGAACACTCCCGGGAACAGTAGACCTAGGTAACATGTACCTCCCCAGTTTCTGGGCAACCAAGGATATGCTTTCTCTCCACATATAAAATAGACTGGATCTCCCACATATACTGGTTCTATTTCCCATTTTAGTACCGCTGTATTCATGCATCCAGTAAATGTTCCTACTAAAGAGGAGCCTTCCTTTTTTAGACAAAAAGGGACAGTTCTCGGGTTGTAATTCACCGTGTAAGAAGGGGGAATTGCATCTTTGTTCCCGTCTGTTCTTACACGAAACGTCATCACATATGTTTTAACTGGTGGGGACAATCTATCTTGTCTATTTTGTCGTGTTATTTTTCGCGTACTTTTTGGCGTAGGTTCTGGGATCATCACTTGTGCTTTATGGAATATGGAACAACCCACAGGCCTCATAATTATTTCCTCAAACTCGTTCATGTTTGTTCTATCTAATTGGCCCGTACTACTCTTATTCCAGTTCCCATAAAACATTGCACTTAAAGATGCACTGCATGCAGAACCTAATGGTAATGGTTGTACATACCACCCTATTCCTTTCCCCGCATGCTGCGGTAAATGGGCGCATACCCAACAATTATTTTTCTTTAGAACTGCATGCGTCATATTCATGATGAGTAATAGCGTATTGTTCCCATACCCTTCTCTGTGTCTCTCTTCCATTGGGGACAAGGTATAAGTAATCACCTGAACCGGGCTTTCAGTAGTGGATATATTAACTATTGGTAGAAACATTCCCAATGGGTGTATAGACTCCGCATACCATAACACCAAGGCTGTCGTTATTGGTGCTACCACACTCATGAAGCACATGATTATCGGCAAAGCCAGCATACAATTTTTTTTACCATGCGTTTTCCCTTAAGTTTACAGTCTTTATAACTAACTAATTCTCAGCATGGTGCAGGAGGAGGCTGAAACCGGTCCCGACATTTTTCTCACCGTCCTTCTTCTTCCTGACAAAGTTCGTTGTGGATATCTCTCTTCGTCGCACTTGTCCGGATGTCAATAAGTTCAAAGGAATTGTCAACAGTTTAGTCTGCCAGCCCTTTGCAGCCTGGTTTGCTTATTCATTCTAGGCAAGATCACTTATCCTCTCTCATACTGCTCAGAGGACTTCTGAACAGTTCTCTATTGCCTTTGTAACATGTGCGCCCAGCTTGTCCGCTCTGGTTCAGGACAGATGTACTTTTTATGATCGCACCGAGGAGCCGCGAGTCTTGAATTGTCCGATTTGCACAATTCTCACGCTCCTCTCCTCTACACCTCTAGTTCCTTCTCCGTCCATGAGAGGAACCAGAGATTAGCATAAACACCAAAGAACTGTGGATAACTCTGTCTTTCGAGGCCGGAAATCATATCGCCTCACTCCTGGTATTGTGTGATCCGTGAACAGTGCCGGTGCACTTCCAGATCCAGGCTCAGAGTCAGCCTGCGGCGCAATGGCAGATGCTGATGTGCGCCGCGACAGTGATGCGGATTCGGTCTTTGGCTCTGGTGCAATGGCAAGTGGTGGTGGGCGCCAAAGGGGTACACTTTTAGTATCTGACGTTATTTGCCATGCAGATTACGTGTCGGCCAACAGTGATGTAGGTTCTGCTGGGCAGCGTTGGGGCACTCTTTGCCCTTCCCTCTTTTTGGCAATCTTTTCAGGCTTTGTTTCGAGTTTCACTTCCCGCTTGGACAGATTTAGCGACGGTGGACTGGCAGCAGTTTCTTTCGTTTCTGGGACCGCTGTCTCTTTCCAGTCGTCCGGATTGGGCAAGTCTTTTAGTGAAGATGGGATCTTTTTGGCATAGGTGGCATGGATCCACGACTTCCTCCCATCCACCCGTATTGCCCTCTGTGTTGCCAGAAGCACTTGATAGGGGCCGCGCCACCTGGGTGCTAACGACGATTTTCTCCCAAAGTTCTTAAGCAGCACCCAGTCGCCTGGCTCCAGCGCGTGCCCCAGATCAGTATATCTTACGGGTAGAGCCTCCTGCTGATGAATCAAACGCAATTTCTGCATTAAAAGGCCACAATAAGTGCTAAGTACAGGATGTTCCACTTCACTCAGTCACTTTGGCTGAGGTGCGCACCAAACATTCGCCGGCCTCCCCATCACAATCTCATACGGGGAGAGCTCAGTTCTAGCCTGTACAGACGTACGCATGCACAATAGCGCTATCGGTAATGCATCCACCCAACTCAACTTGCTCCAAGCACATATCTTGCTAATTTTTGACTTGAGGATTCCGTTGTGCCTCTCAACAAGACCGGCCGAACTCGGATGCCTCGAACTATTAAATCTCTTATCAATCTGAAGACCTGCACATATCTGTAACACCACTGCGCCCACAAAATGTGGACCGTTATCTGACCATATGACACGGGGCAAGCCAAAACGGGAAAAGTATTCTTTAAGGATTACTTTTGCCGTACTCATTGCTGTGCAGTCTTTTAAGGGATATGCCTCCACCCACTTGCTGAATGCACAGATCACCACTAAGACATATTTAAAGTTTTGGCACCTCTCCATCTCTATGAAATCAAAATGGATTACCTCAAAAGACATAGAGGGCGGGCCAAAACTGCCTATTGGAGTTACTGTTCCCTTTCCTACATTGTGTTGTAAACACGTAATGCAGTTCTGCACCAACCTCTCTGCATTCTTCTTTATGTTCACATTCTGCCATACCGTAGATAGGTGCTGTATTATTTTTTTCGCACAGATGTGGGTAGGGCTGTGAGCCATTGTGACAATTGCAGTCACATAAGAATTTGGCAACATCCAGTTTTTAGTTCCCTTGTCCACCCAACAACCCTCTAAATCTAACTCAGCAGAGTCCTCTGCCCATCCTTGTATCTCATCCGCCGTGGCTTCGGCCTGCATCTCTTTGACAGTGGCAATTCCATCTTCTATCATACAGGGTACTTCCTCAGTCTGGACGGTCATCATTTTATTATTCAAGTCAGTGGCAGTTTGTTTCGCAATTCTGTCTGCAAATGCGTTTCCCTCTCCCACTTTGCATGTTATCTTTTTATGTGCCTCGCATTTCACTATTGCTAGGCGCTTTGGAAACGTGAGTGCAGACAGCAATCGTCCAATCAAAGGGCCATGTTGAATTCTGGCCCCATGCGATGTCAAGAAACCCCTCTCAGCCCAGAGTCGACCAAAGTTATAAACCACCCCAAAAGCATACTGACTATCAGTATAGATATTCACGTTCAAATTTTCGGAAATCTCACAGGCTCTGGTCAATGCTATTATTTCTGCGGCTTGTGCTGAGTTGTAGGGGATTCTTTTGCTTTCTACAACGCTCTCTAGGGTAGTGATAGCGTAAGCGGCAGTTGTCGTGCCATCAGGTAGTTTAAAACAAGAACCGTCACAGAATAACTCTCCATCTGGCTCCTTTTGTGGGATGTCACTTAAATCAACTCTCCCCTTCGCTTCTTCCTCATTGACCATTAAGCAATCATGGGGTGGTGATTCGTTGTCACCAATTTATTTTATGGGCAGTGGCATTAATTCTGCAGGATTCAAAGCGCTACACCTCATAATTTGGATATGGGCGCGAACAAGATAATCTCATATCTTGTCAGTCTAGCGGAGGTGAGGTGTTGCGTCTGTGTCCTATTTAATAGGATATCTATGGCATGTGGCACCATCAGAATTAAAGTATGCCCCAATACCATACCTTCCGTTTGTTTCACTGATGCAGCAGCCGCCGCGACAGATCGCAAACATCGTGGTAGTGCGCGCTCTACAGGGTCCAGGGCAGAAGAAAAATAGCCGCACGGCCTATTTCATCCACCTTGTTCCTGTGTCAAAACAGCTAATGCACATCCTTCATTCTCGCATACAAATAATCTAAAAACTTTTGCATAATTCGGCGTGCCCAAAACTGGAGCAGAACATAATGCAGTTTTCAATGGATCAAACGGTCTGACATTCTTCATTCCACTGCAAAGGCATCACTGCATCCTTCTTAGTCAATAACACCATTGGCTTCAAACAATTAACGCAAAATTACCGATCCACTGCCGGCAATAAGAAGCCATGCCTATCATGGCTCTGACTCCTTTCTGTGTCTTTGGAATAGGCATACAAGAAATACTTTCTATGCGTTCTGGCGTTAGCCTTCTCCCTTCTTTCGAAAGTAGGTAGCCCAAATAAGCTACCTCCTTTCGATTATATTGAAACTTCTTCAAACTAGCTTTATGGCCATGTGCCCCTAGATGTGACAGTAGTAATACGGTGCTCTTTTTACAAATCTCTTCTGTATCAGCAGCGATCAACAGATAATCTATGTATTGCAATAGTACACACCCCACTGGTAATTCTAGCATGTCTAGCTGCTCTTTTAACGCTCTACTGTAAATACTCAGACTTTCCGTATATCCTTGTGGAATGCGCGTGAATGTAAATGATCGTCCCCCTAATGTGAACGCGAACAAATATCTACTGTCCTTGTCCATCGGAATGCTAAAGAAAGCGTTTTTTAGATCAATTACGCTAAAGTATTCTGCTGAGGCAGGTATCATTGTCAATATTGTAGTGACGTCTGGGACCAAAGGAAATTGTGGATCTACTACTTTGTTTAGCGCGCGCAAATCAATTATGAAACGATATGGTACTGCATTGCCTCCTTTCTTAAACACTGGAAGAATCAGGCTGATACATGTACTGCCTGTAATTTCTTCAATTACCCCTAATTTCACCAAATCTGAAACAATACTTTTCAATCCTTTCTCTCCGTTTGCTGACATTTTATACTGGGGAATTCTTGGCAGTGTAACTCGATCTTTCAAAATGATCCTTAGTGGCTCTATCTTCAGGCATCCTACATTGTTGTCATGCATCGCCCATATACAGGTTGGCACTTCTCTTAACTCTCCTGGTAAGGTTTCAGACATGAATTCTGACACAGGGACATTTTGTGGCCAAATCGTCAGAAACACCCCGTCTGACGTACAATGTATAATCGCACCTAGCTTTTTCAACAAGTTCAATCCCAACAATTTCTCCCCACAATTTTCTGTTAGGAGAAAGGGACAATGTTCAGTGAATGGTCCTATAGTAACTGGGACTGGTTGGGACACTCAGTTTATGACTGGTGTACCTGCAAACCCTACGGAAACATTATTTTGCCCTGACAGTGGTATATCCGGAACGAAGTGATGGTCTATTGAACACTTTTGCGCTCCTGTATCTACAAGGAAGCGGCGCTCCTTATTCCCGACTCCCATTTCTACTTAGGGTCCTCTCAGATTCATGGGAATAGACACTGGTTCCGACCCCTGCCCTGGGCTGTCCTATTGGGGAAATAACACATCATCCGATGTGTAATCATTACTATTACTGTAATACGTATTTGGCTGCGTATTGAAAATGTTCCCATTCCTTCCTCTATTTCCCCCACTCTGATTCCCATACTGTTGGTTGTGCTGACCCTGTCTCTGGTTAGGAGCACTTTGGTTTTGGGCTTGGTTTTGATTACCTTCATTATTGTGGTGCTGCTGCATACTATTCCTATTTGGTCCATTCACTCCTTGGTGCCCTCTGTGCTGTCTTCTCTGACCGGGTCCATTTCTATTCTGTAAATGTGGACATTGCGCTCGCCAGTGTCCTTCCTCCTTACAGTATGCACCCTGATTTGGTCCCAATGGCCCCCCATGCATATTCAAATTACTCCTCCCTTGTGCGTTCCCTCTTCCTCTATTATGTCCTGTTACTTGCTGCAGTAACACCCTTGTTTTCAGATTTACTCTATCTTTCTCCTCCTGGTCCTTTCCCGCATTCACTCTCGTCTCCTAATATTGGGCCATGTGCAATACTTCACCCAGCGTTTTTGCTTGCCATGCACTTTCTGATGTCATTATTAGGTTCTGAATTGGAAGTCTCAACCCCCTCACATATTTATCAACAAATAGCCTCTTCCCCGCTTCCAAGCTTACATCCTGCCCACTGAAGTCTGCGAATACTTCTTCGAATCTATTAAAATAATCTGTTGCTAACTCATCCTTGCCTTGCACACATGCAGTCAACTTGTACCATTGAATTCTTTTCTCTGGGACAATTTCTTTTAATTTCTGTATTATGCATGCTGGTAATGCTACCATGTTCGCTCCTGGTGTCCCTCCAACCGCTTTATTCCTGTCTTCTATTACCAAGTCCGCCCATGTGGCGCCATAGGCCGTTATGTCATCCACCTTTCTTATTTGCTTCCATATGTCTGTTGGTAGGATCACTGGGAATATTAGGTCTATGTCACCCATGGTAAGCACGGATGATTGCAGGCAGGACTCTACTTCCTTGTAAAATCCTGCAGGATTCTTTCTTATATCGGGAATCGTCTGCTTTATGTTGTTCACCTCCTGTCTGGAAAAGGGGACATGCACATACTGGGTGGAATAATGGGCTGGCGTTACCTGCACCGCTACAGTGCCCGTTGCGGGAACCTCTGTTTTTGGCACAAAGGTAGGTGGGACCTCCCTCATAGGGAATGCCCCACTTACCGTCGCTCCCCCTTCTCTCATGTGTAATAATATTCCCAGATCAAGCGATAGGGCTGTCTCTCCTGTCCCTCGCTCTAGTGCTCTGTTATATACTGCCATTATTTCGGGTGGGCTGGCCTTGTCGTTTTTTATATCTTTGTCTAGTAAATGTGCAGCCATCGACTGCAGTGCTTTTCTTTTCATGGGCATGGAATATTCATCAAATATCTCATCTATCTCCATTGTGGGAATACTGGGATCGGACATCCACCTGAACGCCTCTCGTATACATACTTTCAATTTGTCGCCCTCTGTGCTGACGACATCGAATGTCGTCGCTGTATATATGGCTCTACCGCCTCCTTTCTATTTCTCCCGATATCCTTACCCCTGTACCCAGGTGCAGTAAACATTTCAGCATATTCATTATCCAATTCATTTTTAAGCTCAAAAAGTCCATACACATGTTCCCTCACTTCTTCATCTCTTTGTCTACAGCGTGCTAATGCATTCAAGTCTAACAATCGCTGCAGTGGTAATTTCCCAATTAACTGTTTCCATCTCTCCACCAAATATTCACCCATGCATTCCAAAACTACCTGTCTTTCATTGCTTCTTCGGAAGTCATACATCAAAGCCAATGCTGCCGTCCCATCATTCCCGTCTATATACAATTCTGCCTGTTGCTGCAATTCCACCTTCCTTTCTTTGCTGATCGCACTGCGAGTTACCCTCGTGCATCCACTTTGTTCAGTCCCGCCTCTTGCCCCCGTGGTTTCAACTTCAACCCCTGGAGGGACGGACGGTACCGAGTCTGTTTCTAAGGCGGGAGGTGCGGATGGGACAATAGGAACGGGGAGTGTCTGCTGTGGGCCTGGTTGGCTCATAGGAAGTGTTACGTGCGCGGTCTGTGGCTGTGGGAGGGTTTGAGCTGTGGGAGGGAGAGTTTGAGCTATGGGAGGGGCTTGAGCAATAGTTACTGACGTGTTTGGCCTCGCTTCTGATCTTGGGCCTTGTTTTGTATGGATCAATATGTTTTCCATCACTTCATCTGCTATGTTCAATTCTCGTTGTGGGTATATTTTTTCTATATTTAAGTGGTCACGTCTACCTGACCTCCTTAGACTCTCAGTCCACTCCTTCTCCTTTTCTTCCGCTACTTCACCTTTCGATTTATGCCTGCGCGCATGCTTCGCTCTACTTCTAAGTCGGAGCATTGCTTCCCTTCTCCAGTCCTTAACGATATCAAATGCTGCGGGACACGCTTTCTTTCTTATCAACACCCTTTCCAAATGATCTATTCTCGCTATCTCAAAACTACCATTTATCGGCCACTGATGGTCTTGTTGCTTTCTGGTTTGCCTATGCCAAGTCTCACAGAATATTATCGCTCCCACACCATACTTCACATACATCTCATACGCCGGCGTTCCCCCAGGTGGTCCAATTTGGCCATCTTCCAAAGATTGTCTACCACAGCGGAAAAAGCCCGCTAGGGTGGACAATACCCCAAGCATGTTTCAACCTTCCCCCTGGTTAATCAACCTTACCTAGGGCGTTTGATTTTGCAAAGTCAACTCTCAACCAATATCAGGAATATTTTGAATCGGGGTATGACTCACCTGAAAAATCAATTTGTCCTCCAGGACACAATTCGTCTGTATACTGACGCAACCAATGACGTCGTGTCTGCGTTTCTTGGCTTCTGCCTTGTTTCGGGACCCTCGCCTCCTTGTTCTCTAGCCAGATAGGTCGATCAGGGATCAGATGTGTGCAGATCTGCAGAGGAATCTCTCATCACTTCTACAGGGCGCCCCGAACACCTCTTGATCCCGGCTCGATCGTCCCGTCCTCGTCGTTCTCCGCCTTTACTCAATTACAACGTACACGATGGAACAAGTGGGGGAGGGTCCCTATTCGGGCGCCATCTTGAAAGGGGCCCCTAGGGGTCCCTCGCGTTATGGAAACAAGGCAAGTCACCACACACGATAGATACGCCAGACGTGAGGTTGTATTCCCAAAGCTAGGGTTTATTGTAAAGCAAATAGTCTCAGTTGGCCAACTCGGTCTCACGCCCCGCAACGTGTATCTCTAGACCTCGAGGAACGCAAGACAGCGAATTACATACATCAGTTACATATATACAAAATGCATATCATACAATCAGCTGTGACATGTTTAACACCCCCCTTTATTGGGTTTCTTTGAACTTGGTTTGATGATGGACACTTCCGACGAATATGACACCTTCAAATATCTATTCTAGTAACAATGTGCAACCTTGCAAGTGCTGAGACATCTTTTCTTTGTCGAACAGAACACAGTGCTTCTGTTCTTATAAGCAAGCTACATACGGGGGAAGAGTCACATTCCAGACCTTGCCATCTATGAGGTGCTATTCGTGTCCTGGGAGCCGACACGCTCTACAGGGCTCGGAAAAGGGGGGCCGTAAGAAGAGCATAATTCAAGCCTTTAGCTGCTTTATTGTAACATATTCTACCATATAACGAGACTGGCTGGCAGCTGTGAAATGATTAAATGCCCTACGGCTCTGCTTCAAGGCTACATTCGGGAGGGGCCGGGCATTCCTCCCCAGAGCTGCCTACGTTGTGTTTCAACAAACTCTTATTAGCCTCGCGGACCTGCGGCCTTGTCCTTTCACATTCAGACAACAATGTTAACAATCGTGCAGTGTAAGCAGAAATGTGCTGCGAAGCAATTTGAACAGAAAGCAAATGAGCAATCGTTAGAAAACAAAATGGCGATCCTTGCTACATCAAAATGGCCGTTCATTGGTCAACTCGGAAACCTGTATTTCTATTGTTTCTATATGAGACAGTTGGCCTTCGGCCACCGAAATATGTTTGCCGTCAATCGTGAGAGGTGTTCATTTTTCTAGACTGACAACTTCTGTCATTCGTGCCCTGAAGTCAATAGTCTAGATTATTCACCAGAACCTTTTACCTCCAGACCAAATGTGCCCTAACCACAAAAACTACATCTACCTGTGCTCCTTTCCCTACTGTGCTTGACAATACTCGACAGTACTAGACAATACTCGACAATACTCCAAAGATACTCAACAGTAACACCCTAGCACCCCGTTACGTTCCCACTCCCCTTAGTTGCTGTGTTGCTGAGTCAATACTTACACTCCGTGATCTGCTGATGCTGTTCGGCTACTGAGTCTCCCAAAGCTGTCATGCCACCCTCCTAGTCTGCTGGATTCCTCACGTATCATGGCAGGATATTTCCAAGCTGGCTCCTGACAGCCTTTGCATGGGGGTGCGCTTTCCCCGTCTTCTCAGGTCCGGCAAGGTGCCCCGCAGCCCTCCAGGCACTGCAGCGGGAGAGGCGGCTTTGTGCCAAACGGGTGTAGCCAACCATCCCCTGCAACCAACTTGTTGGAGAGGACATGGTATGCCAGAGATCTGGGGATTGCTACAAGCTCACCCGTTCAACTCCCAAGGGCCCAACAACCCTTTCCCAAGAACAAATGGAGGACTCAGCCAAGGGCAAGTTAGAACTGTCGTTTATTACCAAAACCGACAGGGATCATACAGGACATTCACAGATCTCCAGAATCTCCAATTCCAAAAGACATTTCTCCCCTTTTTGATGCAAAATTGCGTCAGCACCTGGGCCCTCCCCCAAAAACCTATCACTCATGTTTTTGGGTGTTCGAAGTGGTAGACCTTAAAGTTTGTCCATATACATCTTACACTACTGGTCCTTCCGTGTCAGGTGGATGGCCTGCCCTGTCCCCAAGAAACTATCTATTACATTGTTGCACGGTCACAGGATTACCATAGGCCCTGCCCCCTGCCATCCACCCCTGGATTTCCGTCCCCTGATTGGCTCCAACTGGTCTCCTCAGGCCTGGGACCCAGTTCGGTTCTCAGCCTTCTGTGCACCTCTTCAAGGTGATGTGAAATTACTATGTGTTCCCAATGTATCTGGTAGCAGCACCACTTTTGCCAGTGGAAGTACTCTCCACGTTGCAACATTGTTAACTCATTCATGTTTTACTTCTCGTCTGGGTTGCTGAGAACTGTTTGTCTTCCCACTGCGGGTGAATACTGATTGTCTAGCTCAGCCGCATCATGTGGTTGTGGACCACAAAATCTCTGCAATTATGAGGATTTATTCTGCTTTTCTGCAGCTGGCCCCTTGTCGTTTGATGTTTGGAATGTGCTGTTTATCTCTGACCTTGGCTGTGAGCTCTGGCCTTCCCGCTCTGTGCAGCCTGGTTCTGCTTCCCTCGTCTGTTGTCCTACGGCTTGAGACCTTCAGGCATCCTGTGATTTTCATTAGAATACTATGATGTCTACACACTTATATGGCACTATATCTCCTATAGGTTAGTCGTACTTGGTCCTACCAGGCTCTTTATATAATCCTCTAGTTCCATAGGGTTAGTTGCCATAAGCATCTGTAAGCTTGCTCTGCATCTATTTGTGGCCTTGCGTTCAGAGTTTCTACACTTGGCTAATGAGAAAAATAATAAAAGCTTTGACAGTATGTATATGTATCTGTCCTCTATCTACAGAACTACGTAAGCATGTTCTTCGTGAATATGAGTGTGTGTTTGTGTGGTTGCAAGTGAACTTGATGACTAACGCGGCTATGACATGGTGTCACTAATGACGTCAGCACAGTGGATTCTCGGCATTTAGTTGATGTTGTCCATCATGGCATTTGGATCCATGATCACTGTTGAAGCACCTGTATCCATAAAGACATTCACTGGATAAGGTTGGAATGGCTGTCTTAAAGAATATCTCTCTGCATACGTGTCAGTCATTGGTGCTCCTGCGGGTTGTCTGAATAATGAGTGTCTTCGTGTGTTTTTGACTCTTCGAGCTGTCATCTTGATAGGGGTGAGGAGGGGCATTCCTGGGACACTCTCTTCAAGATGTTAAGGCATGCTAAACCACTCTTGCCTCTAAATCGAGTAACGGTGGTTAGGGCAATTATTATGCCTTGCCTAGATTATTGTAATGCCCTCTTGGTCGGTGTAAGTGCTAGCAGTGTAAGGAGACTACAATTACTCCAAAGTGAAGCTGTTCACATCATATACGATATCCCTAAGAGAGAGCACATTTCGCACGCCAGGAAGAAACTTCATTGGCTGAATGTATCGGCAAGAATACACTTCAGGGTCCTTTTCTTGGCCCAGAGAAGCATTCATGGTAATGCCCCTGCTTACTTAAAGGAATAAATTAAATCTTATGTTCTTTCTAGGCAACTTTGTTCCAGTTCAAGTGGACTGTTGATTGTTTTCAGGACCAACAAAACCAGAGGGTTTTGACATTCTTTTCCTGTCTTTACTGCCCATGCTTAGAACACCTTACCTTTGGTGCTTTGTTTGGAATCACACTACTTAGAGTTCGGTAAGCAATTAAAAACACACCTATTTGACTGACCATTCTTTGATCTCTAGTCGATTGGCCACCTATCCCATTCTGGAAATGTACGTTTTTGTCCTGTCTTCGCAAGTCCTTTTGTGTATCTGTAGCACCCTGATGCTTGCGAGCTTCCGTGCTTTATAAATAAGTAAATAAATAAAATGATAACCACAGACTCACCTAACATTAGTTTCCCCTCCCTCCAAAACTGTGTGGCAAGGGAAACTGAAAGGATATGCATACAACTTAATTATATACATTCAACTATGCTGCAGTGCAGGTATATTTGACTAGCCAAACCAGGACCACAGGGATGACATTGTACATTCTTAAGGGTCCAAGTGTCCTTTAATGGATTCTTAAGGTTGTGTCACCAATGTTCTGCACAAGCCTGTATTGTTCTATTGGGGCTCCAGTATCCTTTCAGTGTTCAAGCGTGTGAAGTTGTATGCACTAGGCATGTGATAAATCAGTGCCTTTTGTTGTACGTTGTTTCTCCTTTACTGGAGATAAAAACGTGCTGGCAGGCAGTGATTCTTACTGAGAATTCCCAGCGCGGACAAGAGGTGTGACTTATATGGTGGTCGTCACAGAGTTGTGAAGTCCAATGAGATCAAGGAGACTCATAGGATCTGCATCTCCTACTATTCCTAGCTATTAACATAGTTGTAGGCCACCATGCTTCTACAGATCCTGCAACTACTAAGGATAGTTCATTGCATGTTGTCTGTGTCTGTACTGTTGTGACCCTGTTAGGATGGTTCTTTCTTCCACATGTTCAGCAGACAAAGGAGACCCACCAACGGCTAGGCAACAGGGTTTTCACGCAAACTTTACATGGTGTATCTGACGTGTCTGACCAGCCAAGGGCAACTCTTAGGAAGGAGTCCGGGTAGAGTCACAGAGCGGGCAGCTTAGCGGCTGATTTGGTGTTTCTGTGAGGAAGCTGTTTACAGTGACACAGCTTGGATCAACTCCCCTTGCCTGGCGCAGAGCGCCGAAGCAGAGTGCCGAGGAGTGCAGTCGGGACAGTCCGGTCTGGGGCAGTAACCGTGGGCATCCGAGTCTCCCACGTCCTTACAACACCATTGGTAAGTCAATTTACCCCCTGCTCTGTGGGTTCTGAAAGTGGCTCGGTCAGCCGTAAAGAGGGACAGTCTAATATAAATAAGCACCTTAACCTATGTACACACTTAGAATAAAAGTGGCCCCTATGGCTTTGTCATATTTGGCTGATTGCACTTTGCTACTGAGTCAGTAGCAACCTCACCTTCTTTGCGGACACTAGAGCCAGTTGTTACCACTAAGCAAGCTACTGTCATTAAAATAACAGCTTCCTTCCCAATTTACAAGACAGGACCTTAGTGCAGGAATCCACTGCAGCTGTCCAGTTGCCATCAGACACAGAAAATAAATTGTTAGTGTTACCATCGAAAATATCTAGCCTGCCTAACAGTTTGGAGCTATCCAATATGGCTTTGTCGCCCAATGGTGCAGGAGTCCAAAGGTCTCCAGTTCTGCACAATGCCCCTGTGGATCATCTAAGTGGGACTCCGTCCACATGCAGAACTAATGACTCTCATGCATTTGAAGCTTCTGCATATTCCTATGAACCCACCCCAATTCCCGCATTTTCCACACAACTATTACACCCTTCTGAGGGTGTGGATTTAGAGGGCCATTTGTCGCTACCTAATTTGAACTTCGTCCTAAATGCATTAGTCAAATTATACGAAAATATTAACAATGAACTGAAGGACCAGAAAACCATCTTACATGAAATCAATGGCAAGGTTAATTTTTTGGAGGGGTTCATTTGTACTAAACAGCAAAGCACCTCTAAAGACGAGTCTCATTTTCAACAATCACCTACTAAACGAGTACTTCTTAAGGACTCCCCAACAATTCCTAACCAGTACCTATATTTTAGAACATGGCAATCACCACCATTACAGATTTATGAAGAACAAATCCTTTCTTGTAACGGGACTAAAGAAGTTAGTCATGCTAAACCAGAGGCTGAAAAAATGACAAAAGAAAACATCACTAAAAAGCACCGAGTCGGTGAGAGTGTTGTCAGGCGAGTGCTGTCTTCGTCTGTCCTGCGCTTGGTTGGCGTTCTGCTCTAATTTCTGCACTGCATTGCGGGAACCTTCATCTGTGTTGAACTCTCCTGCTGATGAAAACTACGACCCGTGATAGGCCCTACTAAAGAAGTTAATTCATTCGACTGGCTGCTTCAGTAAGACCCGCCCACCCAGAAGAGTACAAAAAAGGTTGGCTGCCACAGTCGGTGCGTGCGCAGTCGGTGAGAGTGCTGTCAGGTGAGTGCTGTCTTCGCCTGTCCCTCGCTTGGTTGGCGTTCTGCTCTAATCTCTCCACTACATTGCGGGAACCTTCATCTGTGTTGAACTCTCCTGCTGGTAAAAACTATGGCCCATGAAAGGCCCTACTAACCAAGTTCATTCATTCTACTGGCTGCCTCAGTAAGACCCGCCCCACAACCCGGAAGAGTACAAAAAAGGTGGGACGCGCACAGTTGGCGCACATGCAGTCAGTGAGAGTGCTATGTTAGGCAGAATCCAGGGCAGTTCCCTTAGGGAGCACTACCCCAGATTAGGACTACATGTGAGAGCAATAAATCCCCTTTGGTATCAGTTCGTACCACAAAGATTTAGTTGGTGGCTGTAACTGAGCAGTCAGACTTATCTCAAGAGGGAGATGAGCAGTATTCAGGGTTGACACATTAGGTAGTACAGTACTATGGAGCAAGGAAACACTGACAAAAGTTTTGTATTAAAAAGAGAATATATATTTATTTTATACACTTCTAAGTCAACACATAGATCACAGTTCATAAAGTAAGTTAAGTTTAGTCAAAAGAAAAGCCCATACAACTCCCTATTCAATGATAGATACGCTTGCGGTAGAGTGAAAACTGAGCACAATGGCACAGTGAAAACCAACTACAAAAGGCACTTTAACAATGTACCAAAAGGGAGGGAAAGCACAAGTTAAACCGAAATACCTTCAGACACCCCCTAGCAACACTTCCCTGATGTTTTGTGAACAAGTAATGCACAGTAACACTTTAGCCAAAAGATAAGTGAATGGAAACTGAGCAAAATGGCACTCCACAAGTTAAAACAGTAGGAAGGAAGAGGGGTTTAGAAGATTTAGGTGCATCCACACATTTCTCATTGAAAACTAATCTAGTGAGAGCAGATCTAACAAATCAGCCAGAGTCAATAGGCCTGAGCCAGAGTCAGTGGTACAGGACCAGGAGCTTAGGAGCAAAAATGTTCTTGTAGCTGCAGTCAAGTCTTTAGTAGACAATTGTTGAAGAGGTAGATGCGAGGCGAAAGACAATGTTAAGAGAGAGGGCAGCCGACCCCACAAGTAGTTAAAGGATTTAAAACACCTTTAGGGCTACCACAGAAAAAGGGCGGCCTGGCGGAACAATGTACCTTAAACGTGAAGAAGTGGCTCCTGCGGTGGCAGTTGTTCCTGGTAGTTCCTGCAGGTCGAGGGATCCAACAGAGGAAGAGAGGCTCTCGTCGTGGAGGAAGGTTCAAGTCGCTGCACTACCCAGGGATGAAACCAGCCGCGGTACTGCCAAATGAAGTTTAAAAGGTACGCTCCTTTTAATCGCGGGTAGATAACTGCCTGGCTATCTGGTCTCCAAGTGTTGGGCACTGTCGATTCGACCAAGGCAGGTCCGAGGAAGCGATTAGTGAACTGGTTGACCCCACTAGCTCAAGGGAAGGAGGCTCTTTCGCTGAAGATCTCCTCTCGTCGTGTGAAGAAAAGTGGTGAGACGATCTGGCAGGGCTTCACCAGTGGTGTAGGTGCTGAAGATGTCTCTGGCTTCTCTCCCCTTCGGTTCCTTAGTTCCAGTGGCAACGTCTTGCTCTTCCAGTCCTCAGGACCCTGCTTTTATGCAGAAAGAGACCCATTCATACAGCTTAGCTGTCACTCACACAGTGGAGTGGTTATCTTGACGGGAGACCCTCCAGCCTATCAGGTTAGAGTACAACCTGAGTTGCTGTGGCAACTCTGTCCACGGGTTCTACTCCCCCTCCCAAACAACAGACCCACCCCAGACTCAGAGGCGCCGAAAGGAGGGCTTCTGGGCAGAAGCCCGCCAAAAGAGCGAACACAGGATCCCCAACCTGGGTTCGAAAAATAGAGTAAGACTCGAGAAAGAAGTTTTATCAAAGTTCTGGCAAATAAAACCTACCGGAGTAAAGTTAATAATAAAATAAACCGGCGGTATGTTAGAGGCTGTCAGTAAAAGTATTAGCCTCGAACAATGGGAAAATCCCATAGGAAAATATTTGTGGTCGAATATAAAAGGTAGTAACCACTGCCACCAGCCAGAAACTTTGTAGAGGGGGACTTTAAGGCACCCTCTCGAAAATGAACATAGGGGAAAAACTATTAACCCCTTCCAGTAGTTCCATATTAAGATGGGGTGTACTGGTTTAGTTCATAGAGATTGACTAGTAAAGTCAATAGGGACTTTACATGCCCTGGGAGACAGCAGTCAGTCCCAGAGAATGGAGTCTATGTTTGGGGGTCGCTACGACACCCCTGTGTCACTGAACGGAGGGTGCTGTGTAACACATGTGCATAAAGATGATAAAGATGGTTCCTATGGGTGAGAGAAAAGATACCATAGACATTAAACACAAAAATAGCCTAGAACACACATAGCAAAGATGCCTAAGAATGGGAAAAAGAATCTCACTCTTAGCAGGTAAAGATAAATAAACCCTTCAAATCCAGCAAAGCTGCTGGGGGACTCTATAGGTAAGGGAAATTAGCCATACGTGAGAATTCTCCCTAACATGCTATCAGGCAAGGGCTGTCTGTGCATTGGTACGAGGAACGAGGGAGATCCAGGACAGAAAGTAAGTGGAACCAACGTACACAACTGCGGCTCTGTGCCGCTGCTGGTTACCTCCCCCCACGCTTGCTTTCTAGGGCTGGGGTGTTTGTTTGCCATCAGCCACACAGGCACTTTTTCGATCTGGTGCACTGTAAACCACTGTCTTTAACTACATAGTTTAGTTTAGTTTATTTGGTTGTATAGCGCGCTGAACCCTGAGGTGACTAGGTGCTTGACTTGGGTTGAGTTTGTTACATACATGGTATAAATACACAACGGTAGGGCGTGTTATGTATGCATGTACCACCAAAATGCAAAAATAAAGTTTAAAAAAAAAATAAATACACAATGGTAAGTTAGAATAGAGATAAAATACAAGTACATAGGAATTACATTGGGATAGGAATACATACATAGTGGGTGTGCATCCAAGAAGAATTTACAAGAATTTACAAGAATTTATAACTTGATAGCAGCGGAAAACTGTAATAGACATTTACAAAATATACATGATGTACATGATATCTGTATTGGTTTTTACATAGCTGGGATCATGGAGAAGAGCCAGGTTTGGACTTTGAAGCGGAAGGCTAGGAAGGAGTGTTTGTCTCTAAGCGCTGGGGGCAAGGAATTCCAGGTTTTCGCAGCCAGGACTGGGAAGCTGGTTCCGCCTGATTTTCTGAGTCTATATTTGGGAATGCTGAGGCAGTGGGCATAGTTTGATCTGGTGAGCCTAGAGTTAGTCTTTCTGCAGAATTTTTCAGCCAGGTATTTTGGGCCGGTGTTGTTGAGACATTTGCGGATGATGATGAGAGTTCTAAAGGTGATTCTGTCTTTTATGGGGTGCCATTTGACCATCTGTCTGGCTTGGCATATATGTTAGGAGCGTGGAATGGTCTACAGGCAGTTATTAGTTTAGCAGTGTAGGCAGAGGAGGGTGTGGCATTAACCTGTCTTGAAAGTGACCGGGTAGACACCTCAAGTTTTGGTGTCTTTTGAGACCTTGATGAGGTTACCGTTGATGTTGAATGAATTATATTGTGGGTTGAGTTTGTTGAGGCGTTGTCTGGAGCCTAAGAGTAGTAGCTCAGTTTTGTCATCATTTAGACAAAGCCCGTGCTTGGCCATCCAGTCTTGTATTTTGCTGTAGATTTCATTTAGGAGGGAGGAGTCCTTCTCGTAGGAGCCTGAGAGCGTGATGAGGATCTGAGTATCTTCAGCATAGTTGGTATATGGGACTTTCATGTCATCGAGGAGGTTGAATAACATCTTAGTAAAGATATTATACAGTGTGGGGGAGACACATGAGCCTTGCGGAACTCTGCAGGTGATGGGAGATGGCTCTGCTGAGGCAGTGTCTGAGAAAACCCTCATGGATCTGTCAGAGAGGAAGGATTGGATCCATTTGGCTGCTTTGGGTGAGAAGGAGGCTGATGCGGTTAGGTGCGAGGTTAAAATGCTGTGGTCGACCAAGTCGAAGGCCGCTGAGAGGTCCAGGAGTAGGAGGGAGGGAGGGGTGGCGTTTCTCTTTGGCCATGTCCATTTGGATCTTCAGATCTAGAAGGGCTGTATCGGTGCTGTGTCTAGGTCTGAAGCCTGATTGGCGGAGGCCTAGCAGGTTGTGTTTTTCGAGGTGGTTCTGAATTTGAATATATGCTGCTTTATCTAGGAGTTTTAGCATGAATGGGACGGTAGTGATGGGAGGGTAGTTTGTGGGAATGCTTGGGTTTAGTGTTGATTTTTTGATAAGAGGCTTGACTCAGGCGTCTTTGAGATTCTTGGGTACAGTGCAGGAGGCGAATGAGGAGTTGATAAATGCCTTAATGAAGGGGCCAAATTCTTTGGCTCCTTTAATGATGGAGGCTGGACAAATGTCCCCTTGGCATTTGGAGGGTTTGAGGCTGGCAATTATGGATTCCACCTGTTTAATGGTGACAAGGGAGAATTCCAATAGTTCTGAGTTGTCAGGAGAAGGTATATGGGTTTGGTTGGAGTTAGTTGTGCCTTTGGCGGCTAGGATGGTTCTTTTATTTTCCCATTTTGGCCTGGAGTAGAGATATTTTGTCTAATAAGGCCTTCTGAATTTCGGCGCACCTTTGTCACAAGTGGATTGGGGAGGTATGGGCGATTTCATTTCCTTGAGAATGGTGAAAAGTTCTTTCACGTTGGAGTTGGCATTTTGTATTCTACTGTTAAAGGTATCGCTTTTGGTTTTGATGATGGCTTTTTTGTAAGTGGAGGTAGCGGATTTGAATAGTGCCTTATTTTGAGGAGAGGGGTTCTTTATCCAATTGGCTTCAGAAGATCTTTTAGATTTCCTCAAAGCTTTTAGTTCGGGGGTGAACCATTTGTTGAGGTGACTGGGTTGTTTAGCTTTTCTGGTTTTGAGGGTGGCTATTTGGTCTAGTGCTAGCAGTAAATTCTTGTTGAACGTTTTAACTAATGCTGTTGGGTCTGATTCAAGGGAGGGAGAGGGGTTGATGATGGGCTGGATGAGGGGGAGGAGGTTCTCTAGAGTGATCATTCTGTTATTTCTGGTTGAGGCGGGAGGCGCTTAAGCAGTAGCGGGGAGGGGGTGATAGGAGGACTCTAGTTCAAAGTGAATGATGTGGTGGTCGGACCAAGCACACAGTGTATTTGAGAGTATATTCAGGTTGCAGTTTAGATCCGCCACCCAGTCAAGGGTTCTGCCTTTGAGGTGTGTGGGTCCTGATTTGAGTTGTTTAAAGCCTAGTTCATGGGGAGATTGTTCTAGAGCTGAGGCGTGAGTCTAAGGGGTCTTTGTAGCCTAGGTTTAGGTCGCCTAGAAGTAGGATTTTCTATGTGTGTTTGGTGTGGTGGGAGAGTAGATTGGAGATATCTTCTTCAAAGGTTGCTACCGGGCCTGGAGGTCTGTAGATCAGGTGCATCAATAGAGTACTTTGAGAAGAAAGAGGCAGTTTGACGGACAAGAGTTCTCCTGATGAGAACGGCAAAGAGGTGAATTCTCTTAAACAGAGATGGGCTTTGGAGATGATGGCAATTACCCCCCACCCCCATTGCTTGTTGTCCTGTCAGCTCTAGTGATGGTGTAGTTATTGGGAACGGTGAGCATGAGAGATGGACCTGCTGCCAGATGTAGCCATGTTTCTGTGACTGCAAGAAGGTCTAGATTGTTGGATAGTATGAGATCTGCTATTTCAAGTGCATGCGCTATGAGGGATATGGCATTTATGAGTGCACCTTTGAGTTTGGTGATAGAAGGTTGGGGGGTGCCTTGTGTGGGTTTATGAGGAGAAAGATTGCATTTGTTGCTATTGGAGTTGAGAAGCAGGTCTGCGCGTGATGTGGTTTGGGTATTGAGACTAGTGTTGCAGGGTAATTGGAGGGAGGTGCAGTAGCTTAGAAGAGAGTTTCTACGAGTGAGGTTGCAGAGATTAGGTGTGGTGTGGTTGGAGGTAAAATGAGGTGGTGCCGAAGAGTTGTTGGGTGTGGTATAGATTGGTGGTTTGCGTGTCGGGTGCTGCATATCTGACTTTTGGAGAGCGGAGGAGGAGGCAAGGTGGATACTATGGAGACAGGTGGCCAAGGTGAGAACAGTGAGCCGTGGAAGTGCCATGGATGAACTGGGTTGTGATGGTGGTGGGTGCCTGAGCTGCCAGTCACGTGGAGCTCTACCGCTTGGTTGGTGCAGCACTGGTTAATTAAGTTAGCGTGGGTGAGCAAGGACGAGGCTAGGACGAGGGTGCTGCTAATAATGTAGACAGCATGATGATATAATCAGTGAGTGGGGTCAGTGAGTAAGCCTGTAAGAGGTCTAGGTGTGGTCAAGCAAAACTTTGCATCAGTTAGGTGGGATGACGTTAAGCTGCGCTGCGTTGGGAGCGCTATGTGCGGCCGAGCTAGCAATTGACTTAACGATCTTCTAGCTAGCTTGAATTGATAAAGTAGATAAATCTGCTGGCTAGTGTTAGATTCTGCAATGGCAGGCATCACTATCTAATGATGGAGCAGAAATACAAGCACGTTGACAAAGGATCTCTGTGTGGGCATACATATCTTTATATAAAATGAGCAGAAATGCAAGCTAATTAACAATCAGATTCTGCATTGGCATACATAACAATGTAAAGATGGAGTGGACATACATTCAAGCTAAGATCAAACTCTGCATTGACCTACACCATTGTCTAAAGATAGGGCAGAAATACATGCACATTGACTAGCAGACTCTGTGTAGACATACATAGCTTTGCATTGATTGAGCAGGCAATTGATGGGAGGACAGGCGAGTTGGTGATGAGCAGGAAAGGGAGCGGCGACAGTGACTTAGTTGCAATTGAGCTAGCAGTGTTGGTGCCAAGTCTCGTAAATATGGTTCAGGTGGCTAACTGCAGAGGTTAGTGGGCATAACATTAATTGGTAAAACAGTCATAGGAGGTTTGGGATAGGGCACGTCGGCCGTACACCGTGCTGATAATAGGAAGTAGAGGAGACAGGTTGGCGGTCTAGATTCGTATATGTGATTGTGCCGTCACGGTGCAGAGACGGTGAGGACCGTCGGCAGGAAAGGCGCGTTCACCAATAGAGTGTGTCGATCAAGGTAACAGTAATCAGCCTGTTATCGCTTGTATATATTCTGAGAAACCAGTGAGCGGGAAACCAGTGAGCAGGAGTTTGGATATAGAGTCAGAGGATCATGTCAGAAGAGTGGATGCCAGTATCGATGATGACACCTGGTTTGGCGGAGTGGTGATAGGGCTGGGAGCCGGGAGGAGAGTTGGGAGTAGCTGGATTTTGTACGTAATAACATATAATGGTGGCCAGGTATTGAGATGGCAGGTCTTAAGCAGATGGGGCTTACCATATGGTGTGGTGGTGTGGCCAGCAGAGTTGCTGGCCGAGGCCTACGGCGTCTCGGTCAGGCTCAGTCAGGCACCTTCCAAATGCACCTTGGAGTGCACCGGCTTTGCCTCACCGGCGAGCTCGATTGGTTGACAAAGGATTGTTGGGCCAATCAGGATACAGTGGCAACTAGAGGCTTCAGGACATCGTGATGGCAGCAGCAGCCATCTAAGGGTGGTGATTAGCACGAACAACTCAGTGCAGGCATAGAACACTACGTGTATTGTAGATTACACTGTGTTTTGAAAGAATGGTATCAGTATAGATGCTGGCAGCGGCGTTGTGTAGAACGTTGTGCTGAATTTATGGTGGTGGTCGGGTGAGATTAGAGGAGGCCTTGCTAAATGCAAGCCAGGGCCCACGGCCTTACCTCAATCTCGTTGGTACACAGCAGCGTTTCTTGCTGCTTTGGGAGAGGAGCTCCTGCTCCGGCGGGCTGGGGAGAACTGATCGGGCTCAGTCAGGCACCTTCCGAATGCACCTTTGAGTGCACCGGCTTCGCCTCACCGGCGAGCTCGATTGGTTGACAAAGGATTGTTGGGCCAATCAGGATACAGTGGCAACTAGAGACTTCGGGACGTCGTGATGGCAGCGGCGGCCATTTAGGGTGGTGATTAGCACGATCAACTCAGTGCAGGCATAGAACACTACGTGTCTTGTAGATTACACTGTGTTTTGAAAGAATGGTAGCAGTATAGATGCTGGCAGCGGCGTCGTGTAGAACGTTGTGCTGAATTTCTGGTGCCAGTCGGGTGAGATTAGAGGTGGCCTTGCTAAATGCAAGCCAGTGCCCACCGTTTTACCTCAATCTTGTTGGTACACAGCAGCGCTTCTTGCTACTTCGAGAGAGGAGCTCCTGCTCCGGCAGACTGTGGAGACATCATGTGACATCTAGACCACCTGACCCTTACCCTATTTACTCGAGACAACTGCGTTAAGCCTACCATGTGTAACAACACCATGAAGATGGAGCCCATACGGAGGGCAGGGCTACGCAGCGAATCAGCCAGGATGGGAAAAAGAGCCAGAAGCCCTACGAACACCCACAAAACTCAGAAGGATGCATCCAAAACCAAGAAGGGCTTTTGTGGTACTTTATTTAATGCAAAGCCCAGTAAAACGGGATTCTTTACGGCTGTGGGCCAACCTGCTATGCAGCTAACACGTAAAAAGTGTCTCAACTTTTCCTGTCCAATCTGATGAACAAATAAACAGTACGAGTCGATAATTTGTTCCACTACAATAACCAACCCTTATGCAGATATGATTGCCAAACCCGACAAGCAATCGTATTGTTTGCTGCAGTCCTTGGACAATAATGGCTCATTGCTAAACCTTTGCAGGACGCTCAAACGTAAATCCCTTGGGACTGCTATCCAAAATTGTATCTTTGTTTTCCCTTTGCACAGTCATGGCCTAGTACCAACGTGAATTGAAATTTGTAATCACTAAAATAGCCAATATCATCACTGATAAACTCACAGTATCTAAACACTACCTTTCCGGGGAACACTTCTAGAGATGCTCTAAGAGTTGCTGCAGCACCACACTTGGCTAGAGCTCTGGAAGCCCTACCTAGTATACTAGTTAAGGAGGGTGATGTGTGGGCGTCTAGTGGAGCAGGAGTGAGGATTTTGGTCTCCTCAGCTGAATCGGAGGTATCACTGATGTCTCAGAATTCAGTAAATATTGCAGCATGGAACAAAGAGGACGCCCTAGAAGCACTGTGCACTGAGATCTCCATGATGAACCCCCCCCCCCTGTCTACAAGTCTAGCAAATACAGGAGGGAGCTGCTCAGGAGGGATCCTGAAAGCACCAAACTATTTGTGCCTTCGAACAAGCCTAGTGGCCCAGTAAGGCTCCTAGGGGCAGCCGGACGTACATCCCTTAGCAAACCAAAAACGCTTTCAAAAGTACAGATGGATGGTACAAGGCGCACTGTGACCTTGCAAGGGCCCATGGACAAGTGGACACATTCAAGGTCCGTGCCCAACTTGCTTAACGATATCAATGACAACAGGCACAGTAACTCACAAGTAGGACATACCAATCGGCCCGGCGTTCAGGCATAATGCCAAGGATGTAACCCCCTCCCCACTAGCCCAACCAAGCTATGTGGTTACGATATGACTGAAGGCTACCATGGGCAGAGTCTCTATGGCAGATTTACCATTTGACCGCTGTAAAGACGGGAGGGGGGTGTCTGTACTTCCGCTCTCTATATGGTAGAGGAGAGGCACGGAGGACCCCAGCCAAGATTCTCTATTATTGGTAACGTAGTCGAGCAATCAAGGCCTAGCTTCTCAGGAGGTGATGCAGGCTGGTTCTTAAGTACAGTGTAGTGCCTGAACCCCCACAAAGGAATGTCCGCACACTGTATTACTGAAAACACAGTCGTTATATAATTAATATTCAAAGGAATGTACACGATCACAATAACGCACTTTATACTCGGAAATCAACAATGATAAATATATACAATTCTAAAGTGGTACCACCAATGTTATCGAATCTCATTAAAGTGCATCAACTGTACGGTTAAAATGTCACACAGATCAATAACGCGTAAACAAGCAATAGAGATGGGAAGGAAAGCAAAATGGTTGAAACAATAGGCAGAATACTGGCCCCTACCGATAGACACAGTTCTGTGTGGAGATTCCCCCACCTGGGCAACCTGTAAAATAAAGATATATAGCACAAGCCCAGTCCATATATTGTTCACTAGTCTTATTTCCGCCTATTAATGTTTTACCCCCCCAATGTAACTGGTGGAGTAGAGTTCTTTGAAGACGCGTCGAAGGATCCTTCTTGAGTGACTCCCTTTAAAGCAGGAGCCACGGATCGTCGAGAGGCGTCAAAGATGGTGAACTTGGCATCAACGGCGGCGATGAGAAGTTCAAGGGTGCCGAGACCCCGATGTCGATCCAGGCGGTGCTCGTCAGCGAGGTCCTGCGAGGATGAGGTGTGCGGGGCACCTCGGCGATGGATTGTTCAGGAGCGCAAAGAGTTTCAGAAGAACTGTGGCCCAGCAAGGGCGTTGAGTCGTCGAAGTCTTTGTGGCCTTCAGGTGGCGGGAAACCCACCGGCGGATTCTCCTCGGCGCGTTGTTCGTCCTCGACTTTCTCCGGCGGGACAAAGCGGTCGACGTTGCGGACAAGGGAGTCCTTGGATTCAAATGTTCTTAGGCAAAGGAGCGGGCAGTTCCGGTCGTCGGCGGCACGGCGTCAAGTGGTCTCCACGGCTGGGCAACACAACTTCGACGGGCCTCCAGCGGTTACACAAACCTGCGAACCCTGGTCGATGGCAATAGACTTCGACAGCGGCGAAGTCGGGGTGCTTTGCTTCGTTCTCCTCAGCGGTCCCATCTCGGGTCGACAGCCTTTCGAGGGTCTGACTTCCAGGGAGCTTCGGCGAAGGTTAGCGGTGTTCGATGGTCCCTCGGAGCACAGGAAGAGGGCGCCTTACCAGGTCCTCTCTCGGATCAGTCCTTGACGATTCGGCAGCTTTCAGATCAGGTCGAAGCAAATGCAACAGCAAGTCTTCGTCTTCCAGCTGGGCGTCGAGGATCAGCAGTTCCAGTTACTCTTCAAGTGTAGACACAGCTTCTGAACAATTTCCAGTGGTGAGAGGTCCCCAGATATACTATCTTGTCTCTCATCCACACTGCTGGGTCACTCTCAGCAGCAAATCATACAGAAGGGCATTCATGCAGTCAGTCAGCCAATCAGGCACACAGTGCATTCAGGCCATCCTCCTCCCTCCCAGACACTCACAACAAGGAATGTGGGTTGGGACAAGTACTTAGCCATTCAACACTACACACTGCATTCAGGCCAATTTCGGGCTGGGCTGTCTCAGTCTTTGTCTCTCATCCCAGAAACCAGACAGCCACAACCAGAAGTGCATATTGGTCACACACTCCATTCGCCCAGGTCCCACCCACAGGGCGTACCCACAACATACAGTCACTGGGAAGGCTCCAATCAGTCTGGACTGGACTTCACAACAACACCATATATGGAACTTCCATCCAACAGCAAGTCAGGGGAAGGGACAGAGTCAGGGCTTCCCAGGACTTTGGGAAAACAAGGTAACAGGTAATAGAAAGCAAGAGGCCACAGGGGCCATCTTGTTTTCCATCAGGAATCAACTGATTCCAATGGCAGGGCCTGGGGATCCCAAAATGGAGGATACTCAGTGCACCTGTCAAAGTCAGCATGGAGCTGCCACCAGCCCATACCCTGCTCTGCGGGCCACCCACAGGTGCCCAAAAACATACACAAGGGCACAGCGTTGTACCCCCACCCATGGGTGCCGTAAGGGTATCCCACAGGTCTGTTCACCAAACCAAAAGAGAGAGCTGCACCGCCAGGAGTCCCACGTGAACTCCTGCGTGGAAAATATGACAGAACACACTATAAAAAAAAGGCAGTAAAGGACGAGGATACGGAGGCCCTGTCCCTCGACTGTGCCCGGGGTCAGTGGCCCTTACAGTTCCCTATCCAGTAACATGATAAATAGCCCCATAAGGCTGGGTTCATTAGCGAAACTTGAGGAGATACAGACTACTGTACTTAGCCTGTGCTTAAATCTAACACACCTCCTGAGGATGTGGGCCACAAAACCCTGGCTGTCCACAATTACCTCAGCCGACATGTTGCAATTGGAGCTTCCTAAATGGGATAGTCACCCAAATTGGGTTGTGATACAGTTTGCATCACCTATAGTGGTATCACTGCTATGTGCAAATGTGTATGTACTACTCAGTCTGGGACTTAAACTATCCGTTTGTCGTGAATCACAACAGGGATTTCAGACCAGCGACTCATACAGTGCCGGGCGACCCATAGTGGAGGACCACCGTCAAGTTATACACAATTCAGCTGTCAATGCATTCACCCCAAACAAAAATACTCGGACCGCACACGGATATGCGCACTCAGGCCATGACGTGGTATACTGGTCATCGGCACACTGGGAGGGGGAGACCCCTAATGACCAACATACTAAGAGGGATTGAAGGCTCTGGATAGCAAGCTGGGATACTAGGGGTTTAATCACCTCCTGCAGGCTGAGGGGTCGATGCATGCACTTGCCAACTATGACGTATTCCTATTACAGGAATCTTGGCTAGACTGCCCACTGCATGTTGATGGATACCATTTATACCAAATCATGGCTAATAAGGGCCCTAAGGGCAGACCCTTTAAGGGGCTCATCATTGGAGTGAGTGAAAAAATCACCTCACGCCAAGTGGTGTTGCCCCCCATCAGAGGTAACCTCCAAGTGGTGGAGCTGTGGCTTGATGACAAGACGGATGGTGTGAGGTTGCTGAATATAAATGTCTAAACTACCTGTCACGCTCACCTGATTCCCACGGAGGCGCAGGTCTGGCTTCGAGTGCTGATGCTTCTTCAATGGTGAAGCGCAGGACTCTGATGATGGACAGGAAGGGCCCCTCTACTCTGGCTTTTCTGGCTCGCAGGAATATTCCCCTGTGCGTGAAAAGGGAGTATTACCTACTGACGGAATAATGCTCAAGCCTCCCACTCCCTTCCAACCCTCCTCGATACCCTTCCACGATTCCCCGTGAAGTCTCACCTTAGGGTCTGGAAGGATGAGTTCTCCATCCTGCTTCTGATGCAGGGGCGCGTTGAAACCCAGTTACTTCACTGGATTGAGGTTTGATGGGAGTTCAAAATAAGCTTGACTATTCAGGTGAGGCGCTGTAAGAGTTCTGTTGCAAGTTCAAAAGTTCAAGCTTAATAATAATGTTCATTGTCTTATTGCAGCAAGCGCTAATGCTTATGTCTTTTTCCCCTTAGGGGCCGGGGTTCGGAATGCCGGAGATATGGCGCCGACCCGAAGTGTAAGTTCTGGATGAGCGTTCAGGTAATGTCTTTGCATTCGCTCATTCAATGTTTTTGTCTTTTTTCCCCATTGGGGCCGGGGTCCGGAATGCCAGGAAGTGGCAGGACCCGAAATGAAATGGGAATGACCCAACAGGGAAGTCTTAGAAGGAAACTGAGCTTTTCCTATTTCCCTTCCTTCTCTCACCTTATTTTCTTGTCTTTTCTCTCTAGGCTCTGGGAAGTGGGTGCGGATCCGGATGATCGCTGCTGAAGATGGAGGCGCCCAGGAAAGGTGAGTGAAATGCAGCGCTGCAGCGATCGAAGCGAAATGCTTTTAAAATGATGTCTTCCCTTTCAGGATCGTCGGTGTGATGTCCCCGTGATGCAGCTTTAGCAGGTAAGGTCTTCTTTCTCTCCAATTCTCTCTTATCTCCCTTTGCAGGCAACCCAGGATGCTGACAGGCGTGGCTGAAGTCCAGATGCAGGAGCTGACACGGTGAGCGTCCAGCTGCGAGGAGCAGAACAACGCGAAGCGTGAGTTGCTGATCGGGCGTGGTTTAAATAGCTTTGGAAGAAGTTCCAGGCATGTATCCTTCCACCGATCAGGTATGTATCCTTCCCCGACCACACCCAGGTGGAAAGTAGTCCCACAGGTAAAGTAGTTCCATTCAGGCCTCAAGAGGGCCTGGATGTAGCAGCATGGTCTGCATCAGGTAAGTGCACATTAAAACACGAACACATGTCTAGCTTTATGAGCCTGGCGCCTAAGGCGCCAGAACAGGGGTCCAACATGAGCCTGGCGCCTAAGGCGCCAGGACTGTGTCCAAAGGGCCCCAGCTTGGGCCCGCTGGCACTTCCCTGGGGGGAATGATGCCTGCCTCTGGGGTTGCTGGGTCGGACCTGGCTC
Source organism: Ambystoma mexicanum (assembly GCF_040938575.1). Lineage (NCBI taxonomy): Eukaryota > Metazoa > Chordata > Amphibia > Caudata > Ambystomatidae > Ambystoma > Ambystoma mexicanum. The sequence continues at coordinate 989,434,009 of NC_090936.1, forward strand.
CTTGGAGGTAGGCATCATGACACTACCCCCCTTATGAAAAGCATGGAGGAAATACAATCATACTTGGAAGAGATATTTGCAACATTTGAGGGGCGTTATAGTAACCACCTCGTCCTCTTGGGTGGGGACTTCAATGCCAGGTGCCTGGATGACCAGCAATGTGCTCAATACCGTAACGCAGAAAGAAAGAGTGAGATGCTACAGAATAAAAGCAACAGCAAAGGAACACAATGGTTTAACTACCTGAGTCATTGGGACCTTACAACGTTGAATGGTAGAACTAGGTAGGACATCCCTAGGCAATATCTATGGGCCAGGAATAATAATCAAGCCACCCTAGACTATTACTTTGGGAATAACACTTGCCTCATGGCCACTGAAGACCTAAGGGTGGCCTAGTACGGTAGTCGCCTGTGTTTCCATTTCCTTCCCATTCTCTCCCTCCCTTCCTTATCTATGTCTTAGCCCTTGCACTATCTGAAATGTCGTCAGGCCGAGTACGATAGTTAATTTCACATCCTTACTGTTCCTGGCCTGTAAGAATGTCATTGTATTTTCCCTTGTTCCCTCCCTTGCCTTGAAGTGCTTTGAAACACATTGTGTATAGGCGCTATATAAATAAACCATCATATCCAATGACTATAGCAACCATGATATCTTGGCACGTACTATAAACGCCCAATTCAAACAACCCATCCGAACCACACCGGTAATCGTATACACTGGTCTGCCAGAAACATCGACAATGCAGGAGTTCTCCTAGCTGAGCTCTCGGGTGCGGATATGGAGGCGCTGGGTGGCTTTAACTGTAATGAAGTCAAAGAATGGCTTAAAAATGTTGCCACCCTAGCTGGCTCCAATAAGGAAGGGTACCTCTCACTCGCAGATAAACACATCAACAAATTTGACAGCACCATTAGAGAAGCCAAAAGAGTGATGCAACGGAAGTTGAGAATGGTACGTGGGCAAGGATGGCCCGAACAAGAGGTGATCAGACATGTAAAGAGTATTAAGAATGACTATATGTACTGGCTCAAGCGTTGGAAGTATTCGATAAGAAACACACATTGGCAACAGATGCAAGTTACAAAGATATAAGGTACGAGACAAGGTCCTGACCTATCATAACCTCACAAGGAGTGAAAGCCTACTCTTTACTTGGAAAGATATGTTTTTAGACTTTTCATAAAAGCTATGTAGTTAGATTCCAATCTAATACATAGCGGAAGATTGTTCCAGTTTTTTGCTGCTAGCATGGGGAAAGTTCTTCCCAGGCCATTTGATCATTTGTGGCCCGGAACTGAGATCATTCCCAGTGCCTCCGATCTAAGTGCGCGCTTGGGTACGTGTTGAACGATTTTTTACTTGAGGTACACCAGTGCATTCCCATGCAGGCACCAGTGTACCAGTGTCAGGGATTTGAACTGGATCCTGTCCTCAACTTTCAACCAATGGCTCTTCTATCTTCAGTAATGTGTTCACTTTTTTTCTTCCTTTTTATTGTTCTGACTGCATTTTTTTCCATAACCTGACATTTTGCTATACAACTCTTACTAGCCCCAAGCAGTAGCACCTTTCCATAATCAAGACGGGACAGGATGCTGACCCTTGCTATGGTAGCAGTTCTCTTCACTCAGGAATGGCTCTATTGCTCTGAGGAGGCGTAGATGGTAGAAGCAGCTCTTGTAAAGATATTGGACCTGAGCTTCTGCCCCCATTGAGGCTTCCAGGAAGAGCCCAAGGGTTTTCACTTTCCCCGTCACCTGTATACGAGTGTCTTTGATGTTGAAAGCCTCGTATTCTGGACTCAGCTTGGCTCTGGCCTGGTGAGATCCAAATATCATCATCTCTGTTTTGCTGCCGTTCAGGCACATCCAGTTGTTTTCCATCCATTTCGCTATGATATTATATAACATTGCTACTTTGATGCTATCCTCCAAGTAATTGCCGCATAGTTCCACCACCAGCTGGTTATCATCAGTGTAGTTAGTAAAATACGCTCTGATACCTTCAAGCAACATGCAGAGGCATCTCATGTAGAGGTTGAAAAGGAGAGGTGACAGACGTCATACAATATGGGTGCCTTTTTTGAAAATGTCACCCCCCAATGTATTTTGGCTTCTCTCTCCGCGAGAAACGATGCCAGCCATCCAGTGGCCTCTTTGGAGCAATGTGCCACTTTCTCCAATGCCATTTGGAGTAGCTGGTGATCCACCAGGTCGGACGCAGCACTCAAGTCTAGTGTAGTGTCCCATGTATCAAGGGACGCTGAGTATCATGAGATGCGCGAGGCATCAAGGAGAGGATCGGGAGGAGAACGCAGTGGACAGGCGACGGTTGGAGAACGAGAGAAAAGAAACGAGATGCACGACTTTCATGTCCCCTTCACCGATTCAACTTATAATTGTATTTATATAGAAAGTGAGATTAGTCATTAATTAATCCATATTCAACTCACCCCGTTTCCGCCCCTGCTTCAATGGCGACGAGGGTCTCAGACACCACACGGCCGTTGAGATGGATCTCCAGCCGGTAAGCAGGTAGGAGCAGCGGCTGTCAAGCTGCCTTTGTTTAGAAAATGGCAGGAGAGCTTCTTTTACATTAATTGTGGCAAGATAAGGAGAGGTTTGAACGCGAGGCGTTTTAAAAACAATTACACTGCAGCGGGCTTGCCTGCGAGCACTCACTATCTCATTATCAAATAAAGTGTGTGAAATCAAACAGATGCAAACGTTCAGGATATCAATACGAAAGTGCCATGCCCACGTTTGAGTACACAGTGAAAGGAGCTACACGAGACTCCGTAAAGTGAGCGGTAGATGCTAACCGCAATAAATGACTGTAATCATCATTGATCTCTGTTCTCCTCGTCTCAGTACTTGTATACTGCACTAGCAATCCTCACCACTCATAACCCTCATATTCCTTGCAATATATATATTGTTCTACTTAAGAGGCAATATACACTGGGAACAGATAATAAAGTAACTAAAGAGTGTTTCATAATCTTACATATAAGACAGCAGAGAACTACAGTGATAGGGAAGGCTATTCTTTTGACCACTGTACAACTGAATCAAGCAAGCCATCAGACCAGTATCATGGCAATGCAGGGTGTTCCGCCTCCACAAATGTTTCTACCAGAGGTGGGAGAACCAACACTATCCTGGAAGCGTTGGTTCAAGTCCTTTGAGCACTATGCACATGTGGTTTGTGGGACGACCTACAGCGCTGAAAGGAAGAAATCCTTACTGCTGCACTGTTACCGGGGCAAGAGAAATATGAAGATCTGCCAGATCTCCAAGAAGAGGAAAGTGGGGACATGAATGAATATGAGAAAGCAATCAGAAAACTCAACAAACATTACGAGAAGAAAGTTAGTACCATTCTAGAAAGGTACAAGTTCGGGAAGAGAATCCAAGAACAAGGTGAAACTGTGGAACAGTATCTCACTGCTCTGAGAAAGCTGGCACGCAACTGCAAATTTGACCAACAACTGGAGGGGAGGATCAGAGACCAATTTATGTTAGAATGCAGGAGTGGAAAAGTTAGAGAGAAACTCTGGTCAGAGGATGATCCTTCACTGGATATTGTGCTAAGACTAGCCAAAGAAGTTGAACATACCGAAACATGTGTGCAGACTTTGGAGAATAGAATGAAGGAGGTATCGATCAAGCCACAATATTGGAGGGCAAACGGGTTGACAACACAGTGTATGGTCAGCAAGTACACAGTTATCAGACATGGATATCGATATGCTAAGGATATCCGATTTACAGGATTACATCAGGTCTCCTTGCCCAAGAGAGGGGGCAATATTGAACTCAAGCTTAGACAACTGGAAGCACGCCTCATCTGTAAACACAGACTGGTTACCAGAGGCCTCAATTCAGATCATGAGTTTCATGTATTTTTGTGAAACACCTGTGTCAGATACAGAGGATGCATTTTGCATCACACAGATGATGCCTTTTCTCTCTTCTCTGTACGCATTTATATATATACATTTCATATATATATCTTAGCATCTGAGTGGTTACAGTACACTTTATCTTATGTACATGTTCTTTTCACAAGTAATATACTATAATTTTATATATGAATGGATAATACACTAGTAATGTCTTATTAATGTATTGCCGGTGACACGACTGAATTGTAAGTGCCTTTTGCAGCACACTAACGTTTCTGTTATACTTAACATGGCGGTTTTCGGCTGAGTAGTTAGGCACTCGTGGCGAACTCTGTGGCAATGAATATGGTCTTTTAAGGGCCTTTCCAAGATTTGCTAGCTTTGTTACATGCCAATTAATGCAGTGGTTTCCCCATGTCTGCTGGGTGGCACCGGTTCTTTATTTCCATCGTTCTGTGATTTAAATATTGTTCCCCTTCCCCCAGCATTTTTTGATGTTTATTTACAATAGCAATTAGTATTTTATACAATTATTCTCCGCATAATAGGGACCCATATGTAGCACTCATCCCTTAACCTGGGATCGTGCACAATGGTAGATGCACTTTGATTCCCCCAAGATGGCGGTGCTCTTTTTCCACCGCGCGTTGCAGTGAATGAGACAACAATGTGTTATAGAGGTTTGGAGACGCGGTAGCGCGCTCTCCCTAGAACTCATTCACAGCCGACAGGCAGGTAAGAAGGACGTGTGAACCTGCACACGATCCCTGACTCTATATTATGGCTTTGTATTGTATTGTATTGTATTGTTTATTTGATAATGCGCACAAAACCCAGGGGTAGCCGGGCGCAGCAGGTACAAGGTTACTTAAGCTTGGGTTACATACAGAGTATAGGCGAGAAACAACATAACAGTACAGTAAGACATATCAATACTTGCCGTGTGGCAGAAGAAAAAGAAAAATTAGCATATTGTAGTTTTGAAAGAGTGTGCAGGTCTGAGAACAGACGTCATTTTGGACAACAGTGTTATGGACATTGGGTGTCTCAGGAGTTAGTTGTCGTTTGTCCAGAGCCAATTTTTTACCTTGCGTCTAAAATTGGAGTAGGGTAAGTTGGCTCTTAGTGCAGTGGGTAATGCGTTCCAGGCCTGGGCAGCTTTGACAGGGAAGCTTACTCCGCCTGCTTTGGAGCGTCTGAATCTAGGGGTTTCGAGTAGGTAGTGGTTAGTAGCCCTGGTATGGTGCCTAGATGATTTTCTCGTTAGTCTGGCTGAGATGTAGGGGGGAGCAGTGTTGTTGAGCCCTTTATGGGTAAGTGATAGTGTCTTGAGCAGGACTCTGTCGCTGATTTTGAGCCAGTGGTGGTCTTTCCTAACGTTTGAGATATGTGCTTTGCGGGGTATGTCAAGGGCAGCTCTAAGAGCATTGTTTTGAAGGATTTGCATTTTATTTATGATGGACTTGTTGGCCCCTGCATAGAGGGCATTGCAGTAGTCTAGTTTGGACATGACTAACGCATTGGCAAGCATGATGCAGTTAGTTTTAGAGAGGTAAGGTCTGCAGGTCCTGATTAGTTTGCAGGTGTACGCTGTAGAGGATGCCAGGGAGTTGACTTGTTTTTTGAGGGATAGAGTGGAGTCGAGGTAGAAGCCCAAGGTTTTTACCTCGGTAGCCACCTTAATTGTATTGCCATCTATGTTAAAGTTAAAGTTACGATAATTGGCAGTAATGCACCCCACAAACTAATTAGACAACTCCGTCTATTTCTTTTTGTTTCCTTTTTTGTTCCCTTAATTGGTGCACGACGGGACGTTTTATTACCTAATTGCTTGATTTGCTGATGTTTTGGTGACAATTGTTTCCGCACACCATGTCAGCATTTCGGAAACGCTGCAGATCTTTATTTAATCTAGACATAAAACTGCTGCATATACGAAGGTAATTTTATTATGATTTTTTATATGTAAGGATAATGCCTTCGGTACAATGGAGTGGTTTTATTTCAGTTAAGGTTTTGACTACAGTTTAGGAATACTTGATTCACACACTTCACTTAATTGGTAAGTGTTTTTGCTTGACTGGCAGACTGAAATAGGGTTGTTTTATATTTTCGCGTAGATTTAGCTTGGTTAATAACAACCATTTTTTCTGTCCATTATATAGTGGCTCAATTTGGACAAGATTTCTTGGTAAATATGGTTTTCTTTGGCACTTGCTATAGAAATTTGGACTATTTGTCATTGCGCAGACTTATCCCATGACAGCCTATCTACGAATCTGACTAATTGCAGGTTTTGTTATATTTTTCTCTTTTCCCTTGTTCTGGATTATCTTGATGCCTCCTCCTGATTTGGTAACATGAATAACTGCTTAATTATGTTTTCATTTATATGTACATTGAACACTTTTGCTAAATGCATATATATTGTTTTCAACATGTGTTACTAATATCGATATTCATGTCTGATAACTGTGAACTTGCTGACCATACACTGTGTTGTCAACCCGTATGCCCTCCAATAGTTGGCCCTTGTATCTTGAATGATGATGCTAATTATCATGTACAATTCTACACAATGGTTGGCCATTTTAACTCTAACAGCCTCAGAGGAAGAGCTTTGCTCGAAACATGTGTCAGGCTGTTCTGTGCATACATTAAATAATTGTACATCTGTACTTGTTGGAATCTTTGTGTGTGGCGCAGTTCAATTGTTACTTCTGTTCTAATTTGTTTACACTGTGGGTGCTGGGCAAGGCACTTACATACCAACATTTTACCGCCGTCGCATAGCTCTTTTACAATTTAGGCATAAGCGCTGGGCTACTTTGGCCTTCTTTGCCCAATTTTCTTTGTAGACAGAGAGGATACTACAGGTGTGGATTCCATCACACTGGGCGAACAGTAACACTTGTCCTGCATTGAAGATAATCTGTAGAAGATGCAGTGGAAGAGGACATCTAGCCAACTGCTGTAGAAGCAATCAGCGGGATGATCCTAATCTGAATTGGATCGGTGATAATGATGAAGGAGAAGAATGTGTATTCATGGTATCCGATGAAGGTGTACAAATTGACACTCCAAGGCAAAGATAAGGGTGAATAGGTTTCCCATAGTCATGATGGTAGATTCTGGTGCTAGGTACACACTTATTCCAGAAGATGTATGGAAGACCTGTGGGCCAGAGTACCTATCTGAAGTAGATGTTAGACCAAAATCTTATGGAGGAGCTAAGATTGAGCTCATTGGGGGTTCATGGCCACCATCAAGTTCAAAGACAGAGAGGCAGTAGGTCGCATCTATGTATCAAAGAATGGAGGAACCTCATTACTTAGTTGGACTCAACGGAAACTTTTGAAGGTTCGTTTGGATCCCAATGCGAGTGACACCGTATTTCAAGTGGAAGGAACAGGAAATGATCATATGCAGAAAATTAAAGATGAAGTCTTCAAAGAGAACACTATTTGATGTTTAAAGGGTTTTTCGCATCGTAGCTTACTCAAATCAGGTTCCAGACCTGTTGCTCAAAAGCTGCGCAATATACCGTTAGCACTCAGAGATGAAGTCAAGAAAGAATTAAAGAAGTTGGAAGACCAAGGCATAATTGAGAGGATAGATGCAGCTGAATGGGTGTCACCAATGGTGGTTGTCGGAAAAAGCTCTGGGAAGGTGAGACTGTGCATAGACATGAAAGAACTAAATAAATGTATAATCCCAGAAAGGCATCCATTGCCAAATATTCAAGAACTTATATAAACACTAGGTTCTGCAAGAATATTTTCCACTTTAGATCTCACAGCCGCTTATCACCAGGTGAAATTACATGATGATTCCAAACACCTAACAGCGTTCATAACTCCAGAAGGTCTTTATCAGTATAGGAGAATGCCTTTCGGTGTGATATCTGCGGCTTCAGTCTTTCAGACAGTCATGTACAGGATTCTTGAAGGAGAAGGAGTTGTATTCTTTCAAGATGATGTTCTGATACATGCTAAAGATGAAGAAGAACATAATATTAGGTTAAGTAAAGTACTAAGAAAACTACATCAAGCTGGGATGGTTCTCAGCAAAGAGAAGTCTAAAATCAATAGAAGAGAAATCGAGTATTTAGGACATGTAATTTCAGGTGATGGAATTACACCAAAAAAAGATCTAGCAGACTCGATTAAACTTATGATTACACCAGGAAATAAAGAACAACTCAGAACATTCTTAGGCATGGCGGAATACTATGCAAAGTTCATTAAAAATTACTCTGATCACACTGTTAAATTGAGAGATCTGTTGAAAACAAGCAGGAAATTCACATGGGAAGAGGAATGTGAAAATTAATTTCAGTTTATCAAAGAGGTGCTTGCTGAGGCTCCAGCTCTTCAGAGTTATGTGAGAGGGAGGAAGACCATAATCACAACGGATGCGAGCAATGCAGGATTAGGGGCGTCCCTTACTCAATATCATGATGGAAGAGAGTTTGTGATAGCATTTGCTTCAAGACTATTCAAAGGTGCAGAGAAGAATTACGCAACAATTGAGAAAGAGGCGTTAGCAATAAAGTGGGCAACTGAGACATTTAGAAGCTTTGTGTGGGGAGTGAAGTTTAACATCCACCCGGACCACAAACCACTGGTGGAAGTATTTAGCACAAAAGGTCTGGATAAGATCTCCAGCAGAATTAGAAGATGGGTGTCCATGCTTCAAGAATTCAATTTCAGCATTGTATATATATTGCTGGTTCTAAGAATCACACAGGGAAATGTTTGTCACGCTTAACTAACTATAGTGATGTTGATGAAGGGATGAAGAAGAACAAATTTGTGAATTGTCGGATCAAACGTTATCTAAACAGGAATGGGATGAAGAAGTAAGCAAAGATGCGGTACGAAAAGAAGTTATAAGAAATGTGGAAGAAGGAAAATGGAACAAAAGTAATATGATAGAAGCTGGAGTTGGTGCATTCTGGAACATCAGAGATGAACTGTACATACAAAGTGGGTATTTGATGAGAGGAGATAAACTAATGCCCCCAGAGGGGCCCAGAGAGAAAATCATGCAACTGGGTCATGAAGACCATTAAGGCATTGTAAAAACGAAACAAAGAATTAGAAATACTTACTGGTGGCCTGGATGTGACCGACAGGTGGAAGAAAAGATCAGAAGTTGTATCCTTTGTTCAAAGAGTGATAAAGTGTGTGTGGGAGCGAATTATCCAATGGTGTTAAGAGACATACGAGAAGCACCATGGAAAAAAATAGCAATGGATGTGTTGGGTCCGATATGGAGTGGAGGATGCTCCACGTTCTGTTTAGTAGTCATTGATATGTTAACTAGGTGGGTGGAAGTTGCTTTCATGCCTCAAGTCACCACCCAGAAAGTTATTGAGTTTGTGGAAGAATTGTGTGAGTGAGAGGGTTACCCAGAGGAAGTGCTGACAGACAATGGTTCGCAGTTCAAGTCCAAGATTATGGAATAGTATCTGAGTGAGAGATTTATAGTCCATAAATGTTGTGCGATATATCACCCATAATCTAATGGCATTGTTGAGAGATACAATTGCATAATCAAGGATGCCATTCAATGGGATTGGGCCAATGGGAAAGAATGGAAGACTGTTGTAAGAGAAACGATTTTGGCCCACAGATTCACACCACACATCACCACGGGAGTTTCTCCTTTTGAATTAAGCAGAGGGAGGAAGGCTAATACTAAATTATTCCCAGAGTAGATTAATTCTGTGGCTGGTAATGCAATGAATCTAGATGGTGTGGGGAAGAGAATAGAGCAAATTCAAATGTCCAACAAGAGACAACATGATAACAGATGTTTCAGAAAAGGGAGAGAACCATATGTGGGTTGTTTAGTGCGAGTTAAAGTTCCGGTTCCTTTAAGAGAGAATGTTTGTCATTGGTCCAGACCTGTGAAAGTAGTTGAAGTATAAAGTCATGCAGTGAAAACCAAAGATGGCAGAGTGTGGAACAACGAGACAGTGATGGTGTTAGGAGATGATCTTCCTGGAAGTGATGATGGGAAAAAGACAAGTAATAAAGTGAAGAGGAGTAATGGTTGGGTGAAGAGAAGCAATGACTGTGGTGATCCACTGAGAGGATCTGGTAAAGATGTTGACATATCCAGAGGTAGTCTCAGTCATAGTTCTGTGAGCTCATTGTCCTTGGCAAACACTGCAGATATGCGTTTGGAGACATCCAGGAGGAAGTCACTACAAACAACCAAGGCATTTGATGCACTATGTGAACTCATAGTATGAAGTATTTTGTCATTAAGGAAAGGGGATGTGTAGTGTCCCGTGTATCAAGGGACGCTGCGTATCATGAGATGCGTGAGGCAGTAAGGAGAGGCTGGAGAGGAGAACGCGGTGGACAGGCGACGGTTGGAGAACGAGAGAAAAGAAACGAGATGCACGACATTCATGTCTCCTTCACCGATTCAACTTATAATTGTATTTATATAGAAAGTGAGATTAGTCATTAATAAATCCATATTCAACTCACCCCGTTTCCGCCCCTGCTTCATCTAGGAGTAGCAGTAATCCCGCCTTACCCTTATCTAGCAAACTAAGCATGCGAGTTTGCAAGTCCAACATCACAGTCCCCGTGCTATGTGCTGCTCGGAAGCCGGACTGTTGATCATGCAATATGTTATTTGTCTCGCCATGCTTTTGCAATTGTGCTGTGGCAACTTTATTCAGCACTTTAAGAATAAAGTTGCAGTTCATTATCGGTCTCATATTCCCTGGTTCATTTTGGTCTAACCCTGTTTTTTTTAGCAACAGCGTGATGGTCACAGTATTGATGCTCTTAGGGATAGTGCTGTCTCTAAAGGAGGTGTTTACTATCTTGGTTAGCAGAGGTGCGAATATCTCCTTATTGTCCAGGATGATTTTTGGTGGGATGATGTTTTCGGCACATAATGTGAGCTTTGTGGCTGACAGGACTTTGACCATCTCCTCTGTCGTTATGGGGAGACATTTCTAGCTGTGTCAGCGGTTGTTCCCATATAGATGGGGCTGACTGCAATAGATGTACTTTGTGATGCAATAATTGTCTCCCTGGGTTTCTGAATTTTGTTAGCAAAGCCCATTTTACTCTTTTGCAGTGCTTCTGGGAAGGAGAAAAAGGAGGAGACAGTGCCTTAGGTTTGTCGATGGATTTTAAGATTTCGAAAAGCTTGCTAGTAGAATTAGCTGCCAGTCTGATCTGATTATAGACATTTTTCTTAGCATCACAGATCTCTTTCTTGTAAAGTTTCTCTGTGCTTTTCCACAGCTCTTTATTGGCTTGTGTAGGGTGTTTTAACCATATGCTCTCTCTTCTTTTTTCTTTCTTGAGCTTGATCAGCTACGGGTGAAACCATTTTTGATGATTTCTATTCGCTGTAACCACCTTGGGCTTTATGGGTGCCAGCTGCTCCACTAACTCGTGCGCATAATATGCATATTTCTGTAGGATGTCTACACATGTGTCACTCTCCTTGTGCTCCCCCAATACCTTATTAAGGCATTGTTTTAGGTGTGCCGGCCCTATTTTCTTGTAATTCTTTTCTTGTAATTCCTATAGACTGTTGTCATTATTAAATGTTACAGGAACAATCATTTCAACATTTATACTTGGGGCACTACAGAAGTGGGTGGATGACACGCAGCTACTACAATTCATGCAGACTGGATTTAGTCCGAGGAGCTCTACAACGCATAACCTGAGGATTATGGACACAATGTTTAGAGGGGCCACGGCACCCAGAGGGTCTGCATTGTATACTATTTCGGTTGACTTCCGGGCAGCCTTTGACAGGGCCAATCGCGATAAGCTATGGTATAAAATGGAAAGTTGGGGCTGTCCTACATGGCTGATAGGTGTCCTTAAGGATCTGCATTATAACACACAGGCACGTGTGAGACTAGACAACTCAGGTGCTACGACCTCCCCTGTTAAGATATATAAGCAGGTAAAGAAGGGTTTTACTCTGGCTCCCCTACTTTATAATATATATATATGTCCGACCTTCCCTTGCGCTTTACCCCAGGTGTCAGCTGTTGCCCAAGAATAGGAGATCAGCCTATACCATGTATGTTGTACGCTGACGACCTGGTGATGTTTAACCATACCCACTTCGGCGTAAGGTAAATGTTTGCTACATTGGTAAAATATGCTACAGAAAATTACCGAAACATCAACGTGGGGAAAACAAAGGTGCTAGTTGCATCTAAGAAGGTTCAACAACTGTGCTTTATCACCAGCCAGGGGACATTGGAATATGTGGCGAAATAGCCATACCTGGGATTGGAAATGAGTGCTAGCAGAACATACACCTACATAAAAGAGGCCAAGGAAACAAAGGCATGACAAATGGCTCATTTGATTGTGGCATTCGCAAAACAAAAGGCAGGTTATTCATTGGAGGGGATAATTACCCTCAATAGACAGTTTTTTTTCCCCATGGTCTCATGATGCTTAGACGCCTTAGTGATGGGTGAGCTGAACCGGCTAGATAAAAATGGAGGGATGTTTTGTGAAAAGGATACAAAAATTAAGCCCCTCGACTCCTGCTTCGTTTCTTAGACTGGAGCTGGGGTTAATATCCCTAAGGAGCCCAAATGCTGATAAGGCAGGGATTGCTCCATTTAAAAATCAATTCCCTGCCATACTGTCAATTACTTGCAGTAGCAGATCTAGCCGTAACTATGTTGTAGAGGACTTTAATCCACTAAACCCGACCATCTATGAGCAGAGGGGTTGGCACCCTGATTTTACACGAGGCACTAGGTTTGAGGTTTTAAAACTCCTATTCAAAGGAACATTGGCCCAATGGGACTGGACAAATAATTATGCACATCCTTTGACCCTATGCACTTACAAATATGTCTCAAACATTACACACATATTCCTGCAAACAACAAAGATATTTGAGACAGTGCCCAAGCCCGGCAGTCCAGTATCTCATCCTGAGATTACGCATAAATGAATTGCCACTATTAATTTTTCGCGGTGTACAACGTAAGACCCCTCTAGCACATAGGGTTTGTCGCATATGTAATGTCTCATGTAACCTTGAAATGGCAAAACACCTATTCACCGACTGTAAACCATTGGGCTCAGCATATATGACCACCATGGGTAGCTTTGTGCAAAATCTCGACTCGATAAAACATGATGCATTTTCTCAATACGGAGTCGGAAAACGTGCACATAGCCTTGTATCGGCTACGGCGTATTATCACAAAAGCTTTGCACATTGATAACCGATAGAGGAATAGTCAACAAGAGTTTTCACAATGTAGTTCAAGACTGATCTGTTATAAATTCAATGGGCCTCATTCCGAGTAGGGCGGTAAGGGTTAACGGTCACCGGTAATGAGACCGGTGCCGTTAAACCCTTACCGTCCTACTACGAGTTACCTTTGCGGGTCCTTCGTTAACACCTGCTTTTAGCAGGCGTTAAGGACGGGACCCGCAAAGGGACTCCGGGGTCACGGTACCGTTATTGCCGCCTTACCCCTTCCTATTGAGTCCTATGGGGGCTCAAATGGGAATGGGGAATGGCCCTGGTGAATGGGGAATTGCCGGTCCCTCCGACCTCGGAATGGACCGGTAATTACTCCATTCACCAGGCCGGTGTTTGGACGAGTTCGCAGGCAGCCATGCCGCAAATAGCGGCGTGGTTACCTCCGAATGAGGCCCAATGTCTGTACAACTGGACAATTGTCCTGATATCTACATTTTAGTCCTTTTTTAATAGTTTTTATATTGTTGAAGAATAACGCCTTATTATTAATGTTTTAACATTTCATTACTTGAGTAAATGATGGTTTTAAGTAGTTGGAGTTTTAAATATGACGGAATTTTTAAAAGTTACCCGATGATTTTTATCCATGTTATACATGAACTGATTTGATTGGATTTGGATTAATGTTTGGCGAAATTGACTCTGAAACAAATTGTTATCATTTGTGTTCTGTGTTTTAGGAATAATTATTATTCTTTGTTTCATTTGTAAAACTTCTTTTAGAACTAAATACAAATAAATATAAATAAATAAAAAAATTCCCAACACGTAAAAACTTGTGCTGAAGGAAATTCTTGAGAAAATGTAAAGCCTCCCTATTTGAGGCATCAGAGAAGGAGTCTGAAGTGCAGCAACCCAAGGATAAACTTACTAACAAACACATGAAAAACAACAAAAGGAAAACATTGAATGGGGATACCCAGCTTATGAAAGTTAATAAAGAGCCAGGCACAGTGGAATCGTCCACCAATGCTCCATTAAACATTACATGCTGCCGATACTTAAGAACAAAGAGGAACAAGAAATCCTGAACTTAAGTCTTCTTTCTACATATTTCGGAGGACACATATGAAGAGCCTTCTAATTCCTCAAAGCAGCCGAGAGCAGCCCCATCAGAACTTGCGATAGAAGCACCTTTTCAAACCGTGGAAAAAAAAGAAAAAATGTGCCTGAAGGGGGTTGCCTCTGGCTAAATAACTCACACACTATGTTGCATGCCAGTGCCTGGACGAAAAAAGTATGCATGGAGACGCTTTTTGGTCATGAGCAAAATATAACCCTTAGCAGACAAACTATTTTAAATCTTTGTTTTTGAAATCCCTAGATTAAGAACTATAACCTCAAAGGATAATGTGCAAGCGGAATTAAGTTTGTGCTTTAGAAATGACTAGGTAACCGGTCCATGTCACATCTAACTTAATAGGATTGATACTATTGGAAGAAGCTCTGGACTTTCTTTCCCTTGGATATGACATCTTTGCGCTGGGTCACAGTTTACCCACTTCTCTGATAAATCAAGTAAAGGGGTTACTCCCATATGTCATAACAGATGAAGATTGAAACATTGGCTGCTGGCCCGTGTTCTGCAAAGTACAGATGAAGAGATAGAAATATGTCTGATCAGCTCAGCAACCGTGTCTATCTCGTCATGGAACACTCGTGGACATTACCACCTCATGAACTCTTCTCCCAAGTCTATAAATCTATCAAAGTTTGATGAAACAGGAAACGTTGTTTATGGACAAACCCTCTCTAGATGGGTGCTCTATATTTCATCAACCGGCAGACCTAAGGAAGGCCCCCTCACTGCAATACAAACAAAACTGCCGGTTTTATATAAGCATATGTTTATTAATAATACTCATATCCTGGCTATTAATATGACATGGAGGGATAATGAAGAGAACATTCCAAGAAACAGCCTAATGTTTAACCTTTACTGGAATCCCCGGGACACAAGTACCAACTCATTGATCTTGTCTCTTTTTTTATTTTTTTATTTCTTTATTCAATTTTACACAAACAGTGCTGTTTATCAACTGTACAGGCAGGTAGACTCGTCATGGGATACATCCGAGTATGGATATCCAAAATCACATCCTCAACTCTGGTCACAGTCATACCATTTAGATGAATGAACAAGTTACTCTCTTACCTGGTAACGTTCTTTCGATGGGATGGGATGGTCCGACGACGTATTCCATATCTATGACAATAATCACTTCTATACAGATCTATGTACTAGCGCAAACTGCTTGTCTCTTTTGACTCAGTCCACGTACCGCTAGCCGGAATCCTTTTGGGAAACTAATGTAAGTGTTGATGAAACTCTGTTACCGTTACTTTTACCTATACTTACATCTTAAGTATACTATTGACTTTGTACATTTCTTACTTAGTGTGGATACACACGGTACCTCTCTAAAGCACCCGCTATCCATGGACATCGTATATGTTTTTACAACTATGCCTACTCCATAGTTGGTAAGTGGCACACTACCTATATGCATGGATTATGCCATAATTGTATATATTTTTTTTAAATTGTTTAATTTTTTGTTTTTTTGAAAATAGAGTAGCTTGTCATTTTCCCACAAATGATATATCCTTTTCGTGTTGGTTAGAGGTACTACTTATCTGACTGGATTTATACTAAACCAAGCAACTAGGTACTATCCCAGACATCTCTTGACAATGTTTCAAACTACATCTATGATTTAATGTTTTGAAAGTTTGTATGAATGATTGAATTATATGTAAAATACTAAGTTGTACCCTTCTCTACTTTTTTCTAGAAATTGAATTATGAATTGTGAAATATGTTTTTGCCCCTGAAGAAGAGTTTATACTCGAAACGCATCGGGCCCAGAGATATTGTACAATAAATATCATGTTTGTTGTCTATATACATTTTGTGAGCTTGTTATTCATTGTGACTGCTCCACCTATTTAATTGTCTATTGAACTCTGTGTTATGAAATTTAGTAAAACAAAAAAACACGAAAGTTATTGATATGCTTTGCAGATATCAGACAGTGCGCAGGGGACGGGATTTCCTAAATTCTTTAGGAACAACCACTTTTTATCCTCCATTTTCCCAACCTAGTTGCCAAGGTTGAGTCTTTTCTCCCCCGCACCTCAAATTAGCTCTAATTCTATAAAGGTTACTCTAAAATACCCTAATACTCTTTTGTTAAAACATAGGTGTGCCCCGTGTTTTTGCTCATCTTCTTACAGCCGCTAAGGAAATACAGTTCCACAGAGTGTGCGTGAAACGTGACAAGGCACAAACAGAGTTGGCTGCCTGAAGAGCCATACCCCCTGAAGAAAACACTTTCTTCGCCCAACCATCAAAACGCTTGTCGTCCCTATCAGGAGGGATGGTAGGATACGACGCCTGCTTTGCTGGGGCCGTAGCCGCCTGCACCACCAAACTCTCCGGAGTGGGGTGCGTGGTCAAGTAGCATGGGTCACTACTGGCTGGGTGGTATTTTTGTGGCAAAGACTTGCCCACTGCTGGGAGACTCTCCGGAGCAGTCCAAGCCGCCGCCACCCTCCTTGGTAGAGCCATATGGAACGGCAGTACCGGGTCAGTTGGTGGACCTTGGTCGAGGATATCCGTCAGGTCATCCTGTAGAAAATCCCCTGGTGGAGCAGACCACCCCAAGTACTCGGTGACCCTTGACATAAGGCGCCGGTAAGAGGACTTGGCATGGGTGCCCGGCTCAGGCCTACAGAACTCCACCTCCGGAGAGGTGTCCAGACCACTGGCGTCGTGCAGCGACTGACGCAGGTCCTCAATCTGGCTATGTCCCGAGATAATCTCGTCTGGTACCGTATCAGGAACCATCCCATCTTCAGAACCCTCATCCACCTCAGAAATATAATCCAGATGGTGGAAAGTGGGCACAGAATGGGGGACAAAGACATGTTTGGCCTTAGCCAGAGCCTTTCTAGGGGGTTCCACCATGCCACGGGGTACCTCGGGCGAGACAGCCTCGAAAGGCGTCGAGAGTGTCGAGTGAATCGGCGTCGACATCGAGCGCGGCGCCGACAGCATCAACGGCTTCGACACAGGCCTCTAGGGCGGAGCCCCGAGCGTGTCCTTCGACAGCCTGGGCGCCGATGGCGTCGACGACTTCCTCGGAGGCGAAGCCTCGAGAGAGTCCCTCGACGACCTAGGCGCCACAGGCGTCGACGTCTTCTTCGAAGACTTCACAGGTGCACACGGTTTTGAGCGCGTCGAGGACCGGGACCTGGAACGGGCATGACTAGAACGATTCCCCTTGTCCGAGCGGGAGCTTTCCCGCGAATCGTGCCGACCACCCGAGCCCGAAGACGTACGAGCGGTGTCTCTAGTACGGTCACACCCGACCCCACTCGGAGGCGCGGACGGACCGGTGCCCTGCGATTCAAGAATCGCCAACATTTTCTTACCGAAGGAAGCCCATTCCTCTGGAGTCGCATGCTTGGTGGGATAAGCAACCTGCTGACGGGCGGAGTCCTCGGACAAAGACGGGGAAGGCGACCGATGATAGCGCTTCCGTGAGTGCCTCAAAGAGGCAGAGGAGTGGCGGGACCCACTCCGGGACCGAGACCCCCTAGACTTACGACGACGATGCGGAGAGTCGCCCCTCGAATCGTCCGTCTCAAGCCCAGTGGACCTCAACTTCCGGGGCTTGGACACCTTACCGACCGACAGCTTCTTCTTACGCTCCTGCAAGGCCTTGGACGTAAGCGACTGGCAGTCGACACAATCATCCGTGTCGTGGGCCTCCCCGAGGCACCAGAGGCAGGCGTCGTGCGAGTCCGTCACAACATATTGGACCCGCAGTCCCCACACTTCTTGAAGCCTGGACGCGGGTTGGAAACTTCACAAACGAAAAGGTTCGAAGAACTGAAAGAACAGAAACTCCAAAGAGTCGAGGCGCGCCGAGATCTCCGAAGCAAACACGTTCGTGGAAAAAACGGAACTGAGGCTATGGGCTTTGTGCGTCCTACTTATAACATCCGGTGACGTCGGCCGTCGGAGGAGGTCCTCGAAGACGACGTATCGACGTCATCGACGCAGGAAGACTTTCCGAAGCAGCACAGCTGTGGTGATTACTGTCATAGATATGGAATACGTCGGAGGACCCAATCCCCTCGAAACGCAGTTATGGCAACTGACTCCATAGAAGCATAGCAGCCACCATATGGAAAGGAAGGAAAAGGACAAACAACCAGAACAAACCAAACCAAAATAAAAACATTAATTTGTCTACATGTAATACTGCCTATCATCCATGCCTCCAAATAATCAAGTCTGGTATTGGATGTATGGGGTGTGGGGGTGTTGGGGTTGCCAAGCCAGTCTAGAAGTCTGGAATGAGGTTGTTGGCTGTCTTCCCCATGTTACAGGTGTCTGTAATATGTCATACAATATATTCTGTGTAAATACTTTCAAGATGGTTTCTCGTCCGTTGCTCTGGTCAGTGCCATGAGTACCACCTTGCACTGTAGCAGAGTGTCTTGCATAGTGCTTGCATATCTATGTGCATTCTCTCTTACTATGGACATTGATCTTGTTTCTTAACAAGGTCTCAAAAGACTGGATGTTGTCATTGAGGGGGGAGATTATAGTCGCTGGGGATTTTAATGCGTCTTGTTTACGCAATTCTCCCACAGGATTGGCTACATATAAAAAGGCTTCTATTGAGAGGGGTTTATCCATAACTAGTCTCTTGAACACTTGGGGGCTATCTACGTTAAATACAAATGTGAAATTGGATAGGCCGGCCTGCTCTACATGGTTAAGAGGAGTTTCTTTGTCCGTCATAGACTATTTTTGTGTAACTCCATTCTTGTTTGATCAATATCATATCATGTCAGTGTCGACTGGATCTTGACTCACTCGAGTCTTTCGGCATGATGTCTTCAGCTAAGAGGATCCCTGATGTGCCTTCTGTCTTGTGTGGGTATCCTGAAGATAGGGACGGGACTCGCTGGACGCCGCCCTGCCCGATTAGAGGTGTTTCCAAGCCGGGTCGGGTCTGAAGCACAATGCCAATTTACATGGGAAAAAACCTGTCTTGTAGAGATACTTCTTCAGGTGTACAGTAAAAATGTGCAGTAAAGATGATGATGAAAAAGGCGGTTTTCAAAAATAGGTATTCTATGCAAGATAAATGGAATCCAAAAGAAAAAACAGGATCAAAAATTAACATAGACAAGGAACAACAATAAATAGAATTGCTGGAATAGAGACAAAGGATGAGAAGCAGCAAGGAAGTCGAGAATATGAAACAAAAGGTCAGGAAGGCTGGTCGAATTACTGAAGGAGGACTTTAAAAAAAGTATCAAGGCGCTGAGCAAGGCAAGTGCTAAATGTACCTAGTGTTGAGACATGAGGGTCTGTACTTCCCATCCGCTGTTCAGAGTGTGGAAATCAGAAGCAGCAGAACACAGAGCTGCCAGGCAAACACTAGAGATAGTATTGCAAAATGGCTCTGCACAGCCGTCTGCCATGTTGGAAGAAAAAATGTAGATAGTCGCCATAACAGCCACAATGACCATGGCCCATGTAATGCGCTCCTGAGCGGCGCCAGCAAAAATTGCATCCATTAACTTCAGATGCTGCAGAACAATGCTGTTCGTATTGTCAAGAATGTATCTAAAAGAGAGCACATCTCTGCGTTTAGGAAATAACTTCATTGGTTGGTTACCTGTGGCAGCTAGAATCTGTTTTAAGATTAACAATCTCACCCACAAATGTATCCTTGAGTTGGCTCCATGTTACCTTAAAGAGAGTCTCATACAACACACGCCCTGTAGCTCCACACAGATTTGTAATACATTGCACCTAGGTATGTCCTAGAGCAAAACGAGTAAGGGGATGCAGCCAATCCTTCCCTGTCCAAGCAGCAATTGCTTGGAACAACTTGCCGGCTGACTTGCGTAAAGAAGGGAACTTGATCACCTTTTGAAAACACTTAAAGACTTCCCTGTTTTAATTAAATGGTCTTTCTGTTACCCTGTCCTGTTGTAATATGTTCTTGGTGTTAATGTGCGCCATGATGACTGCAGGCTTTGGCGCATAACAAATCAAATAAAAATGGCCGAAATATCGTGCCAGCATGCTCCCTCTGAAAACTAGCACCACCCGGCTTGCCAGGGTGTAAGCGATCAAAAGGCTGTAGAAGAATGGTGCATGAATGTAGGAAGCCGGTTCCCAAAAGTGGTAGCTGAGCGGATAACCTTTCCACTGGACTCAAGTAATGCAAGCGTCCTCTGCGACAACGTGAATCACAAATTCTGGATACTTCATACTCCACCTGTTGGCTCAGGGAGATAGATGGAAGTGGGACACTGGCTGGGGAAGAAGAGAGATAAGGTTTCTATAGAGGGACTTGAAAAACTGGATGGATTCTTTTAGTGTTGGAAAAAGGGCTATAAAAATGAGGAGGCAATTTGGTGGGATGAAAGTGTTGAGGGAGGTATTTCGAAAAAAAGCCCTACCTTGTCTCCAATGTCGTACAAAGGACTAGTCTTTTGTTTTTTATTTGCAAAACGTTTAGTAATTTCTCTCGCCCATTCCAGTTGTTCCTTAGTCTGTTTATGTAAAGAGGTCAACTCTTCAATCCACTTAGCCATCCTAGTTAAGTTCGATTGTTCACGTACCACTGTGGGAAACATTAGGGTGAAAGCCATAGGTACACTGAAAGGGACAGGCCTTTAGAGAAGTATGAGTGGTGTTGTTGTATGCAAACTCAGTCACTTGCAATATAGCTAACCAATCGTCATCCATTTGGGTAGAGAAACAACAAAGGTATTGTTCAAGGGTTTGAGTGACCCTTTCAATGAGTCCTTCGCTTTGGGTTTGATAACCTGAGGATAATGCCCTTTTCATTCCTAGCAATCTACCAGAGTTGGGCCCAAAACGTTGAGATGTATTGGCTGCCGCAATCAGATATTATTGTAGATGGGAGCCCATGTAGGTGAAAAATGTCTGTAAGAAAAACCACTGCTATTTCGGCTGCAGATGGTAATCTGGATAATGTAGTGAATTGAGCCATCCTAGAAAAAGCATCAATCATAACCATGATAGTGGTACACCCTCTAGAGGGGGTAAGTCAACATTGAAATCTGTAGCTATGATTTGCCATGGTCTACAGGGATGGGGAGGTTGATGTATGAGACCAGGAGGCTTGTCTTTAGGTGTTTTGCTATGGGCGCAAACTATGCAAGACTTCACATATTGTTGTACTGACTGGTCATTCCCAGCCCCAGAACTGTTGTTGAAGAGTCTGTAGGGTGACTGATATTTCACCTTGACCGGCAGGCAAGGAATCATGATACAGTTGCAGTGCTGACTTCCGTGAAGAGATGGACAGCAAAATAAGACAGTTCTCTTTGAACAAGTACCCTTCTTTTGGAACCAATCCCAGGAATTAGAGAATTGGAAGTGCTGCCATTCTTGCGATTGTTGGGTGTCTTGTTGTACTTGATGCAAACAAGTATCCACATGGCATAGAAACACTTTTCTCTGCAAAATGGTGGCATATGAAATAGGTAGTACCACAAGATGATCTGGTCTTCTCGATAAAGCATCTGCAGGGGTGTTTTGAGATCCAGAGATATAAGTCAGATGAAAATGGAATTGTGCAAATAAATACATCCAGCGGGCTTGTTGACTGTTGGGACACTCCATGGATTGTAACACCTGCAAATTGCAATGACCAGTCCTAATTTGTGCGGGATATGTGGCTCTTAGTAACAGATGTCGCCAATCAAGAAAAGCCTGTTGTATGGCCAACATCTCTTTTTCTAGAACAGAATAGCATCTTTCTGAATCTGAGAGAGTCGTTGAAAAATATGCTATGGGGTGTTCTTCTCTGTTTTCTTGAGACTGTTTCAAACGTGCTCAGATTGCTGCCTCTGAAGCTTCGGTCTCCACTATCAGGTTGTCTTACAATTAGGGCTTCTGTGAATAGAGTCTTTAAGGTCTGAAAAGCCTTTTCTTGTTCCGAATACCAGAGAAAGGGAGCATCTTTCTTCAACAGTGTGATGGGAAAAAGTATTTCAGAAAAAACTAGGAATACACTTCCTGTAAAAAGTGGGCAGTCGTAGAAAGTACTCAATCTGTTTCACTGATGTAGGTGGTGGCCAAGTTGTAATAGCTGATAGCTGGTAATAGTAATTTGCGGTACCGTTATTGACGCATTCCCCCTTCCCATTGAGCCCTATGGGGGCTCAAATGGAAATGGGGAATGGCTTTAACAATGGGGACTTACCGGTCTCTCCAAGGTCGGACTGGGCAGGTAAGTCCCCATTGAACGAGGGCGGACACGGTCCCGTTATTGGTGCTAGTCATGGCGCTAATAGCGCCATGACTAGCACCAAGCTCGTAATGAGGCCCATTGTGTCCGAAAGGTGTACGGAATGCTGTTTTCCACTCATCTCTGTATCTGATGCGAATGAGATGGCATGCGCCCCATAGATCTAATTTAGGAAAGATCACTGCTCCATGTAGAACTTCCAAAATATCTGCAATCAGCGGTAAATGATAGTTATCCTTCTGGGTGACTTGGTTTAGGTCACGGTAGTCAAGGCAAGGGAAAAGCTTTGTTGTTTCCTTTCTTGGTACAAAGAAAAGTGATGGTCTGATAAGACGATTCTTTAGGTTCACATCAAGGTACCCTTTTAAGGCAAGTTTTTCAGGAGACGATAATATAAACATCCTGCCAAAAGGTATTAGGGCTTCCAAGATGGTCTCTATTGTACAGTCTTCAGGACAATGAGGTGATAGTGTCTTTTCTTATGATTCAGAAAAGACATCTCCAAATTCTTGGTACTCTGGAGGAACGTGTTGGATGTGAGTAAGGAACAAGTTACTAACCTGTAACTGTTGTTCTCCACCATGGGTCTGGCATGGATTCACATGCTCATGAATATTCCCCGTCGTCAGGCTGGCAATCCTCGGTAAAGAAAAAATCAGTATCAGTTTCGTTTCTGATCTGTCTTTCTTAGTAGTAACCAATCACTGGTCTCTGGGTCATACTGCCCCCAGCCAATGACTGCCCTCTCCCTAAGCCCCGCCCCTGGCAGCCATCCTCGGATTTGGTAGCACGTAAAGTGGCAGTATGACCAAGTGAAGAGCCACAGAGGGGTAGGAGGGAGGGTTTGCATGTGAATCCATGCCAGACCCATGCTGGAGAACAACAGTTACAGGTAAGTAACTTGTTCCTTCTCCAGCATGGGGTCTGGCATGGATTCACAAGCTCATGAATACAAGAATACATAGAAGTAGACACATGCACAACCACGGGGGGTGGCAAGGCTCAACATTAAGCATTACATAAACTCAACATTAAGCATCTCTTACCTCCTCACCAGGCTCACCTCAAGCGAACTGGCCGACTCTGACTCTTCTCTGGAATCCCGGTCAACGCAGTAGAATCTCGTGAAGGTGTGCGTCGACCTCCACGAAGCAGCCCTGCAGATGTCCAGCAGGGACACACCAGACAATAACGTTGTGGTAGCAGCGATCGCTCTGGTCGAATGGGCTCTCGGACGGCCGGGCAACGGTCAGTTTGCCAACCGATGACAGTGCATGATGCAGCCGGAGAGCCATCTGGAAATGGAAGCCTTCGAGAGAGCCTTCCCTTGGTTCACAGGTCCAAAGTTCACAAACAGCTGTGATGTCTTCCGAAAACTCTTTGTTCGGTCCACGTAGAACTTCAGCGCTTTAGCTACATCCAGCGAGTGCAAAGTCCTCTCGGCCGGCGACGAAGGCGACGGGAAAAAAAATGGTAACACCAAGGGCTCGTTGAGATGGAAGTCCGACAGCACCTTGGGCATGAAGGAGGGGTGCGTCCTCAGCACCACCCTCGTCTTGTAGAAAGTCAAGTATGGAGGCTTACAGGATAGGGTCTGAATCTCTCCCACGCGTCGTGCAGAGGTGATGGCCACAAGGAACGCTGTTTTCCACAACAGGAACTTCAACGTAGCCGAATGCAAATGCTCGAATGTCGGGCCCATGAGCCTGGTTAGCACCACGTTGAGCTCCCACGCCGGGGCTGGAGCCTTCACCGACGGGAGCGATCGGAACAGTCCTTTCATAAACTCCTTCACCAGGCGATTAGACCACAGGGACGACCGTCCTGCAGTTCTGGTGTATCGGGAAATCGCTGCCAGATGTATCTTGATGGAAGCATGAGCTAGTCCAGCTTTGGCCAGCGACAGTAGGTACGGTAGCACTTGAGGGGCCGTAATCCGTAGAGGGTTAACGTTCTGTGCACGGCACCAGAAAGAGAACCTCTTCCACTTGTGTCCGTAGCACTTGAGAGTTGAGGACGCCCTGGTCTTTGCAAGAACCTCTCTGCAGTCAGCCGGGATATCGTACCCTCCAAACTCTAGTGCTGCAGGAGCCAGGCCTGCAAGTTCAGCGACTCCGGGTCGTGATGAAGAACGGCGCCTCCTTCTCTGGAGAGAAGATCTGCGTCCGTCGACAGTTTGACTGGCGTGGACGCTGACAAGTCCAGAAGGTCCGAGAACAATATCTGTCTCGGCCGAGCCGGTGCGACGAGGATCATCCTGCACCGGGAACTCTTGAGTTGGTTGATGAGTCTGAGCGGCAACAGCGGGAACGCATACAGGAACAGGCGTCCCAGGGGAATGAGAAAGGATCGCCCATGCTCCTCGGCTGGCAGAACCTCTGGCACTTGGAGTTTGTCGCCATCGCGAACAGGTCGATTTGGGGTTAGCCCCATCGCTGGAAGAGTCGATCCACTTGATCCTGGCGTAGTTCCCAATCATGGCACGAGCGCAGCTCCCTGCTGAGTGAGTGGGCGATGGTGTTTTTTATCCCTGCTAGATGAAAAGGTACCAGAAACATCCCCTGGGCAACGGCCCAGTGCAACAGATCCTGGGCATCCTTGGACAGGGCTGGGGATCTGGTTCCTCCTTGCTTCCGGATGTAGAACATCGTGGTGGTGTTGTCGGTGAAGATCCTCACCACCTTGCCTTTGAGGGACGGGAGGAATGACCTGAGGACCCAGAACACTGCTTGTAGCTCCAGTATGTTGATGTGGAGCGGCCTCTCCTCCAGGAGCCAAAGGCCTCTCGTGTGAAGATCTCCGGTGTGCGCTCCCCACCCCTCCAGGGAGGCATCCGTCGTCACTGTCACGTGGTTGTCACAGGTTTCCCCTTTTCTCACCTGTTTTCTCTGTTTTGTGGAATCCTTTGTCAGGGTTTGCTTTCGAGCAGTTCGGGTCTTGTACAAGCCCGCTCGACCGTCTTCGGATTCCAGGATTCGATCAGCTTTTTCGTCCGGGATCTAGGAAACTCCAGGAAGCTTGGAAAGGAGACAGCACACGGAGGCGGTGTGCGCGGAACGCGGAATAGACAGGATCAAGGAAGGTAGTAGGAAAGGAGAAGGAGGAAGGTCCGGGGACCAGGAAGCAACACAGTTCAGGAGTACAAACTACAGAGCACATCAGGCCACAGCTATCGGTAGCGTTGAGACGCGCGGAACCGCAGGGGAGTGGCTAATTTATAGAACGTGCTGCATAGGATGTAAAGGTCGATAGACCGCGTTCCCTGTATACGGCCATGTTGGGTGTACTACAGCGAGTAACCCCCGACGTGCCAGGGACCAAGAAGACCAGAAGGGGCATGATTGATGGATCATGACAGCATGCCCCTTCTAAAACCCGTTCCACCGGGTTTACCTGGATGTATTCGGTGGAACCTTCTGAGCAATCTGGGGGAGTTTAAATTCGAGACTGGTTCCCAGGTACGTTCACTGGGTGGATAGCCCTTCCATTCCACCAGGTATTGAAGGCGGCCTCGTCTATATCGGGAGTCACAAATACGAGAAACTTCATATTCCAGCTGGTCATCGACAATCACAGGACTAGGTCTAAGAGTAGTCCAGGTGGTTTGGATGAATGGCTTCAACAGAGATTTGTGAAAAACTGGATGTATCTTCTTCCAGGAGTCCGGAAGTTGGAGTCGAAAGGCCACAGGATTAATGATTTATTTTATAGTGAAGGGCCCATAATACCGGGGAGCCAACTTATTCGGTCTGAGATGTCGGGGCAGAAGTTTCGAGGATAGCCATACTTTATCCCCAATAGAGTAAGAAGGTCCTGGTCTTCTCTTTGAATCTGCATAGTGCTTGGTTTGGATTTGCGCACTCTCAAGATGTTCCTTGGCGTCTTTCTGTACATTGATGAGTTCTTCGATCCATAAATCGACAGTTGGAACAGGTGTTGGATGTGGAAGAACAGAAGGTAAGAGCGAAGGGTGGAATCCTTGGCTGCAGAAAAAAGGGCTGGTCTTAACAGCTGAATGATCTGAATTATTGTACGCAAATTCGGCCACTGGTATTAAAAGTGACCAATCATCCGGGACTTTGGTAGAGAAGCAACAAAGATATTGTTCAAGGGTTTGATTCACTCGTTCTGTGATACCATTGGTTTGGGGATGATATCCCGAGGAAAGAGCTCGTTGGATCCCTAATATCCTGCGGAGGTGTTTCCAAAACTGAAAGATATACTGTGGTCCTCTGTCCGATATGATCTTGGAAGCAAGTCCATGCAGTCGGAAGATGTGTTCCAGGAAAATACCAGCAAGTTCTGATGAGAATGGTAATTTATACAGAGGAGTAAAGTGAGCCTTATGAGTGAATAGGTCAATGGTGACCATGATCGTGGTATAACCTCTGGAAGGCGGCAATTCCACAATGAAGTCTGCAGCTATGATTTCTCAAGGTCTTGCTGTTGGATTTGGCTGTAATAAGAGACCTGCTGGCTTCTGGTTATCATGTTTGTTCTGATTACAGACAGAACAAGATTGAATGTACAGCTGTACGTCTGTCTTCATCTTGGGCCACCAAAATTGTCTTTGTATTAGACGGAGGGTGTTGGAAATACCACGATGACCGGAGTGAAGAGTATCATGGCAGAGATTTATTATCCTTTGTTGTAGTTTCTGTGTGGGGATGACCAGGTTAGTATCCTTGAACAAGTATCCGTCCTTGATTCTTAAGTCCCATTGATTCTTCTCTGAAAGTCCTTTCCAAAGTTCCGAAGTCTAAGTTTGCACACGAATCTCTTCCAGGAGGTTGTTTGCTTGAGCTACAAATATGGTATGAGGAAACATCTTGGGATACGTTCGATCCTCCGGAGGTTCATAGTCTGGACGACGAGAAAGTGCCTCAGCTATTACATTTTGGGTTCCAGGGACATGGTGAATCTGAAACTGATATTGGGCAAAAAAGAAGGCCCACCGAGCTTGGCGACTATTCCTACATTCCAGGGCTTGCAATACTTGTAGGTTTCGATGATCCGTGCGGACATGGACCGAAAATTTGGCTCTTAGAAGTAAATGACGCCACTCTGTGAAGGCTTTATGGATGGCTAGCAGCTCTTTCTCTAGGACGGAGTAATGGGTTTCACTAGGAGTTAATGTCCGAGAAAGGTAGGCGATGGGATGCTCCAAGCTATCCTTGAATTGCTGTTTTAGAACGGCTCCAATGGCGCAATTGGAGGCATCTGTCTCCACTATGAATGGTCGATTAACATCAGGCTGAGCAAGAATGGGAGCTTGTGTAAATTCAGACTTTAACTGTTGGAATGCTTTCTCTTGGGCCATGGTCCAATGAAAGGGAACATCTTTTTTCAATAAGGCAATTATTGGTTGGACAGTCTCGGAAAAGGAAGGTATGAATTTCCTATAAAAATTAGCCAAGCCCTGGAAGGATTGTATCTGATTCACTGAGGCGGGGCTAGGCCAGGATAAAATAGCCTTGACCTTGGACTGATCCATACCGATGACTGATCCATACCGATACCATCGGGAGTAAGGACAAAGCCTAGCTAGTGAACAGTAGAAGTATGGAAGATGCATTTCTCGGGCTTCGCCAGGAGTTTATTTTCGCGTAAGCGTTGTAAAACTGCTTTCACATGTTCTTCATGCTTGAGAGGGTCCTTTGAAAATATTAGAATATCATCCAGATAGACAATCACAAAAAGGAACAGCATGTCCGAGAACACTTGATCCATGAAACGTTGGAACACCGCTGGGGCATTAGCAAGTCCAAAGGGCATGACCAAGTACTCAAAATGCCCAAAGGGTGTTCTAAAGGCTGTCTTCCACTCGTCACCTGCCCTGATACGAATCAAATGATAGGCGCCCCTGAGATCCAGCTTGGTGAACACAACTGCGCCTTTTACTGCCTCCAGGATGTCTGAGATCAAGGGCAACGGATAGCGGTCCTTGAGAGTACATTGATTTAGACCTTGATAATCCAGACACGGTCTGAGTTCTTTAGTGTCTTTTTTAGGAACGAAGAACAGGGAGGCCCCTGATGGAGATTTAGATGGTCGTATGGTGCCATTTGCGAGATTAGTATCCAGGTATTCACGAAGGGCTTTCTTTTCTGGTTCTGATAGGATGAACATCCTTCCAAATGGAATCACTGCGGCAGGTTCCTTCTCAATTGCACACTCTTCAGGTCTGTGGGGAGGTAAGGCCTGAACAATGCCGGAGGAGAAAACATCGGAATATTCCTGGTAAGCCTCCGGGACCCGGATGATGTTTGAAACTGAGATTGTGTTCTGATGAGTTGTAGGAAATTCCTTAGATGGTGTGGGATCAAGGTCTGGATGTAAGCAGTGGGACATACAAAACTCAGAACCCAGGAACAAGGATCCCGCAGCCCAATTGATATAGGGGTTGTGTCTTTGAAGCCAGGGCATTCCCAAAACCATGGGGTAATGGGTGGACTTGATGATGTCAAATCTTATCCTTTCTCGATGTTGATTTATAGCAAGCTCGATCTCCTTGGTCTGTAGGGTTATAGGTCCGGAAGAAAGGGGTCTTCCATCAATTGCTTCCACAGGTTGCATGATAGTCCGGGATTCATAAGGAATATGGTGTTTTAAGATGCATTCATGATCTATGAATACCCCCATAGCTCCACAGTCGACCAATGCTAGGATGGGATATATTTGTTTCTTGGATGTTGTCAAGAAGGCCTGTAAGATTACCAAGGAATTTTGTCCAGGAGAGTTCAAGGATGGAATAGAGGTGGAGCAGACATCACTCTCCCGAACCTGCGCTCAGTTTAGGATCGGGAGCTGGCGTTTCCCGAGCGCTGTGGGGGGGCAATCCGACATTCTCTTACAAAATGTTTGTCAGATGCACAATACATACATAATCCAGTATGAATCCTTCGCATCCTCTCTTGTGGTGTAATGGGTCCACGGAAGGCCCCTAATTGCATAGGTTCAGGCTCATTGCTTGGAGTAGAAATGCCTTCTGAGCTTGAAGGGGTCCCAATGGGGTTTTTCTGGAGTGGTAATTTGGTTTTCTTCTTTTCTGCCTTTCTCTCCTGAATGCGAAAGTCAATCTGTAGAGCGAGATCCATTAGGGCTTGAAAGGAACCCGGGCGTGCCACTCTGGCTAGTTCGTCCTTGATCTCTTCGTTTAGCCCTCTTCGAAATAAAGTAAAACAAGCTTTCAGAGGACCAATCCGCTTCCTTAGCCAGCTGTTTGAAGCGTGTGACATACGTGAGCAAGTCCTGGGTACCCTGATGAAAGTCGAGTAGACGTTCCTGGGCACTGTAAACTTGTTCCGGGCGGTCGAACATGTTCTTGAGGGCCTCTATAAAGCCGTCGTAGTCATCCAGGAGAGCATCAGCAGAGTTCACCAATGGGGTGGCCCAGGTCAAGGCATTCCCAGAAAGATGCGAGATTACAAAGCCCACTTTAGCCCTGGGCGTAGAAAAATAATATGGCTTAAATGTAAAGTGGACCAAACAAGAATCTAGCAATCCACAAAGGCTCTTTGCTGAAAAGTCGTACTTATCAACGACGCCGCCTAGAATTACACTCTCCTTCATGGCGGAATCACGGGATAATACAAATTGTTTTAACGCAGCGTTTTCTGCCTTTAAGTTTTGCTTTTCGGTCGTCAGCTCTTGCATGCCACGGATAAGATCCTGGACGGCCGCTTCCATGTCTGTATCGGGGTCGGTCAGGTGGCGTCTCAATCTGTCACAGGTTTTCCCTTTTCTCACCTGTTTTCTCTGTTTTGCGGAATCCTTTGTCAGGGTTTGCTTTCGAGCAGTTCGGGTCTTGTACAAGCCCGCTCGACTGTCTTCGGATTCCAGGATTCAATCAGCTTCTTTGTCCGGGATCTAGGAAACTCCAGGAAGCTTGGAAAGGAGACAGCACACGGAGGCGTCTGCGCGGAACGCGGAAGAGACAGGATCAAGGAAGGTAGTAGGAAAGGAGAAGGAGGAAGGTCCGGGGACCAGGAAGCAACACAGTTCAGGAGTACGAAGTACGGAGCACGTCAGGCCACAGCTATCGGTAGCGTTGAGACGCGCAGAACCGCAGGGGAGTGGCTAATTTATAGAAGGTGCTGCATAGGACATAAAGGTCGATAGACCGTGTTCCGTGTATACGGCCATATTGGGTGTACTACAGCGAGTAACCCCCGACATGCCAGGGACCAGGAAGACCAGAAGAGGCGTGATCGATGGATCATGACACTGGTATGCTGGGGTCTGAAAGTCTGTGCCCGCTGCGAGATGCGCGTGGGTGCCCCACCATTGAATTGCTTGGCGGAATACCTCGTTGAGCAAGATCTTGTCCTCAAAGCTGCCTGTCGCTTGCATCGAACGGGCGTCGAGGAACTCCTGCAGAGGACGCATCTGAAGCCTGCACAGGCGCACCAGATAGATGCAAGAGGACATCATCCCGAGAAGGGACTTGATGGACCTCACCCTGGCCATGTCCGTGGCCAGCAGACGCTGTACCTCGCCCAGGATGGCCTGCGTCCTTTCCTCTGACGGCGAGGCCAACTGCGCTATTGTATCGAGTTTGGCTCCCAGAAACAGCGCAACCTGCGACGGAAGCAGGTGGGATTTGGGAAAGTTGATGGAGAATCCCAGGTCCATGAGTAGCCAGACGGTCATCGCTGTGTGTTCGACAGCGAGTTCCCTTGTCCCTGCTCAGATGAGCCAGTCGTCCAGGTAGGGGTAGACGTGGATCCCCTGCAGGCGCAGCCGCGCCACCACTGGTGCTAGGCACTTGGTGAACACCCTGGATGCCAACTTCAATCCAAATGGGAGGGCCTTGAACTGGTAGTGCCGTCCTTGGACTACGAACCTGAGAAACTTCCGGTGTCCTTTTAGGATGGGGATGTGAAAGTATGCATCCTCCAAATCCAACGAGGATAGGAAGTCGCCTTCCTCCAGCTGGCCCAGCATGTGCTGGAGAGTGACAATCCGGAACTGCTGTGCCTTGATGTATTTGTTTAGCCGACGCAAGTCCAGGATGGGACTCCAACCTCCTGTCTTCTTTCTGACGAGGAAGTATCTTGCGTATACTCAAGAGCACCAGTGCCTCTTTGGGACGAGCTCAATGGCTCCTTTCTTGAGCATCGCCCTTACCTCTAACAGCAGTTGAGGGATGTGGTTTTCCCTCCTGTCCACGGGATGAATTTGGGGGCACTTCTTTCGAAATTCCAGAGTGTGCCCGTGGGCCAGGGCATCCAGCACCCAACGCCCCATGGATCTAATTTAGGAAAGATCACTGCTCCATGTAGAACTTCCAAAATATCTGCAATCGGCGGTAAATGATAGTTATCCTTCTGGGTGACTTGGTTTAGGTCACGGTAGTCAAGGCAAGGGAAAAGCTTTGTTGTTTCCTTTCTTGGTACAAAGAAAAGTGATGGTCTGATAAGACGATTCTTTAGGTTCACATCAAGGTACCCTTTTAAGGCAAGTTTTTCAGGAGACGATAATATAAACATCCTGCCAAAAGGTATTAGGGCTTCCAAGACGGTCTCTATTGTACAGTCTTCAGGACAATGAGGTGATAGTGTCTTTTCTTATGATTCAGAAAAGACATCTCCAAATTCTTGGTACTCTGGAGGAACGTGTTGGATGTGAGTAAGGAACAAGTTACTAACCTGTAACTGCTGTTCTCCAGCATGGGTCTGGCATGGATTCACATGCTCATGAATATTCCCCGTCGTCAGGCTGGGAATCCTCGGTAAAGAAAAAATCAGTATCAGTTTCGTTTCTGATCTGTCTTTCTTAGTAGTAACCAATCACTGGTCTCTGGGTCATACTGCCCCCAGCCAATGACTGCCCTCTCCCTAAGCCCCGCCCCTGGCAGCCATCCTCAGATTTGGTAGCACGTAAAGTGGCAGTATGACCAAGTGAAGAGCCACAGAGGGGTAGGAGGGAGGGTTTGCATGTGAATCCATGCCGGACCCATGCTGGAGAACAACAGTTACAGGTAAGTAACTTGTTCCTTCTCCAGCATGGGGTCTGGCATGGATTCACAAGCTCATGAATACAAGAATACATAGAAGTAGACACATGCACAACCACGGGGGGTGGCAAGGCTCAACATTAAGCATTACATAAACTCAACATTAAGCATCTCTTACCTCCTCACCAGGCTCACCTCAAGCGAACTGGCCGACTCACTCTTCTCTGGAATCCCGGTCAACGCAGTAGAATCTCGTAAAGGTGTGCGTCGACCTCCACGAAGCAGCCCTGCAGATGTCCAGCAGGGACACACCAGACAATAACGTTGTGGTAGCAGCGATCGCTCTGGTCGAATGGGCTCTCGGACGGCCGGGCAACGGTCGGTTTGCCAACCGATGACAGTGCATGATGCAGCCGGAGAGCCATCTGGAAATGGAAGCCTTCGAGAGAGCCTTCCCTTGGTTCACAGGTCCAAAGTTCACAAACAGCTGTGATGTCTTCCGAAAACTCTTTGTTCGGTCCACGTAGAACTTCAGCGCTTTAGCTACATCCAGCGAGTGCAAAGTCCTCTCGGCCGGTGACGAAGGCGACGGGAAAAAAAATGGTAACACCAAGGGCTCGTTGAGATGGAAGTCCGACAGCACCTTGGGCATGAAGGAGGGGTGCGTCCTCAGCACCACCCTCTTCTTGTAGAAAGTAAAGTATGGAGGCTTATAGGATAGGGTCTGAATCTCTCCCACGCGTCGTGCAGAGGTGATGGCCACAAGGAACGCTGTCTTCCACAACAGGAACTTCAACGTTGCCGAATGCAAATGCTCGAATGTCGGGCCCATGAGCCTGGCTAGCACCACGTTGAGCTCCCACGCCGGGGCTGGAGCCTTCACCGACGGGAACGATCGGAACAGTCCTTTCATAAACTCCTTCACCAGGCGATTAGACCACAGGGACGACCGTCCTGCAGTTCTGGTGTATCGGGAAATCGCTGCCAGATGTATCTTGATGGAAGCATGAGCTAGTCCAGCTTTGGCCAGTGACAGTAGGTACGGTAGCACTTGAGGGGCCGTAATCCGTAGAGGGTTAACGTTCTGTGCACGGCACCAGAAAGAGAACCTCTTCCACTTGTGTCTGTAGCACTTGAGAGTTGAGGACGCCCTGGTCTTTGCAAGAACCTCTCTGCAGTCAGCCGGGATATCGTACCCTCCAAACTCTAGTGCTGCAGGAGCCAGGCCTGCAAGTTCAGCGACTCCGGGTCGTGATGAAGAACGGCGCCTCCTTCTCTGGAGAGAAGATCTGCGTCCGTCGACAGTTTGACTGGTGTGGACGCTGACAAGTCCAGAAGGTCCGAGAACAATATCTGTCTCGGCCGAGCCGGTGCGACGAGGATCATCCTGCACCGGGAACTCTTGAGTTGGTTGATGAGTCTGAGCGGCAACAGCGGGAACGCATACAGGAACAGGCGTCCCAGGGGAACGAGAAAGGATCGCCCATGCTCCTCGGCTGGCAGAACCTCTGGCACTTGGAGTTTGTCGCCATCGCGAACAGGTCGATTTGGGGTTAGCCCCAACGCTGGAAGAGTCGATCCACTTGATCCTGGCGTAGTTCCCACTCATGGCACGAGCGCAGCTCCCTGCTGAGTGAGTGGGCGATGGTGTTTTTATCCCTGCTAGATGAAAAGGTACCAGAAACATCCCCTGGGCAACGGCCCAGTGCCACAGATACTGGGCTTCCTTGGACAGGGCTGGGGATCTGGTTCCTCCTTGCTTCCGGATGTATAACATTGTGACGCTCACCTGAATCCCTCGGAGGCGCAGGTCCGGGCTTGGAGATTTCAGTGTCTTCTAGGGTCACGCGCAGGCCTCTGGTAACACCCTGGATAGACCCTCTCCTCACCGTAATTTTG
Organism: Ambystoma mexicanum; assembly: GCF_040938575.1. Classification (NCBI taxonomy): domain Eukaryota; kingdom Metazoa; phylum Chordata; class Amphibia; order Caudata; family Ambystomatidae; genus Ambystoma; species Ambystoma mexicanum. The sequence continues at coordinate 989,468,393 of NC_090936.1, forward strand.
ACCTGGAGGGTGAGGTGTCAGCAAGCAGGAGAACAAGGGGTTAATGTATGTCTGGTTGGCCAATCTGACCTTCCCCTTTTCTGGACTCCCCACGTTACTCGTAGGCTGAATATGCTCACCTTATATAGGTGAAAGCGGAGCTCTCCATCCTGCGTCTGTGCAGGGGTGCTGATGCCAGTTGCTTCATTGGTTAATTGCCCAGCCCCTTGATTGCAGAGGATGAAGTCAGGGAGCAAGGCCGTCGTTAGCTGCACGAACGGTGATTGCTTGAATATGGAGTTTTATTTATATGACCCCTTAAATGTCTCTCGCCATTGCTGGTCCGGTATGTAGATAAGGTAAGCGAGAAGAATGCCGGAGCTCGTGAAGGCACGTAAGTAAAAGAATGTTATTCGAAGTTAAATGCACTTCTTAATGTCTCTTTTCCCTTTCGAAGTTAAATGCACTTCTTAATGTCTCTTTTCCCTTTTTCAGGTAGCCGTAGCAGTCGGCGTGGAGATGGACGCCGAGGTACGTGCCGGAGAATGGGTAAGCCGATGACAGCTAGAAGGCACGTGAGTAGTGATGGCGTACTGTGCTCCTAATGATGTCCTTCTTGTTTTAGCAGGTGCGGACAACAGCGCCTGACGAAGATCGAGGCGTACGTGGCACAGGTAAGCAGAATAATCACGGAGGTTCACTAACCAATGTCCTTTGTTTCTGCAGGATTGCCGGAGTATGAAGAGTGCGGTAAGCGGCCTCAGGATGCTCCGATGGACGAGGTAAGTGCTGCGCTGGTTTTGTCTTGTCCTAACCTGGTGTCCTTGTTCTCTTTCAGACGCTGCTGAAGACTGAAGACTGATCTTCTGGGAGGTAAGACTGAAGATTTCTTATTCACAGATGCAGAAGCTGAAGATTCTCTGGAGCTGACACGGTGAGCGTCCTGCTGCTAGTGCAGAATAACGCGAAGCACGTTGCACTGATCGGGTGTGGTTTAAATAGGCCACTGGAGTACTTAGGTGTCTCCTTCCACAGCCTCGCCCAGACAAGAAAGAAGTTCCAGCTTCCAGAACAGTTCCAGTATCCAGTCCCAGGGAGTGGTGCTGGCCACACCCAGAAGGTAAAGTGGTTCCAGCCAGGAATGGATGAGTATATCATCCTACAAGTAAGTGAGCAGCATGGTCTGCAGCAGGTAGGTCCACCACCCAAGCACCATTCCTCTCAATATGAGCCCGCCGCTTCCTGTGCCGGGACAGGGTTCCCTTATGAGCCTGGCGCCACTGGCGCCAGGACAAGGTCCAAAAGGCCCCTGTGGGGACCGGCTGGTGCCTGGAATGGAAGTTGTGACCCTGCTTCCAAGGATGTTGGGCTGGGTCTGACTCCTTGGAGACAGCGGTCATGACAGCACCCCCCTTCAAGGCCCCTCCCAAGCTTGTCTTCTCCGGAGGCTTTGGCTTGTTGGGAAAAGTTCGATGAAACTTCCTGACTAGACGAGGTGCGTGGACATATTCTGAAGGCTCCCAAGATCTCTCCTGGGGGCCAAATCCCTTCCAATCAATCAGGTAGTACAGTTTCGATTTGGAAATTTTGGAATCCAAGATGTTTCGAATTTCAAATTCGAGTTCTCCATCCACCTGGATTGGCTCTGGAGGATTAGTCAAACGGGTTCCGGGTTGCATAGGTTTAAGGAGAGAAACATGGAAAACGGGATGTATCTTCATCCGAGTAGGTAGCTCCAATTTCACAGCCACCGGATTTATCACAGCCGTGATCGTGTAGGGTCCTAAATATCTTGGGTTGAAGGTGCGTGGTCCTTTTAGGGATAAATGCTTCGTGGACAGCCAGACTTGGTCTCCTACTTGGTATTGAGGGGCCTCTTTTCGATGTTGATCCGCTCCTTTCTTATATATTTCCTTGGCTCGTTGAAGGTGAGCTGTGGCTTCCTTAAATGCTTGAGTTATTGTCGCATGCAGATGGTCTACAGCGGGCGTTCCGAGAGCTTGAGGTGGATCCAAATTAGAGGTTCGAGGATGACTTCCATACAGCAGAAAGAAAGGGGTTTTTCCAGTTCCTGAATGGATTGAATTTTTGTAGGCGTATTCAGCAATCCAAAGGACATCCTTCCAAGTGCCCTCCGATTGTTGCAACATACAGCGTAGATATTGTTCCAGAGTTTGGTTAGTCCTCTCAGTCTGCCCGTCAGTTTGGGGGTGATGGCTGGTGGAAAGTCGTACATCAATTTGCGCTAAACGACAACAACTTCGCCAAAAATGGGAAATAAATTGGCTCCCTCGATCGGAGATTAACACTGAAGGGAACCCGTGCAACCGGACGATGTTTTCAAGGAATTCTCGGGCCAAAACGGAAGCTGTTGGTAAACCTTTCAGTGGAATAAAATGAGCCACTTTTGAAAAAAGGTCCACGATGACTAGAATTGTGTTGTAAATCCGTGATAAAATCCATTGAGAGAGTGTGCCAAGGGCATGGTGGAATGTCTATTGGATGTAGCAGACCTGCTGGTCTTTCCTTTTGACTCTTGTTTTGTGCGCAGATGCCGCAAGAAGCCACAAAATCTTTAATGTCTTTTCTCCAAGTCGGCCACCAAAAATGTCTTTTAATTTTCTCTAGGGTTTTGCCCACCCCTGGATGTCCTTCTATTAGAGAATCATGGTAGCAGGTGATGACCTGCTTCTGTAAGTCAACACATGGCAAATATAGTCTTCCTTGGAAATACAATAGATTCTGATCTATCGTAAAATCTTTCCCTTTCAGTTGCCAATTCAATGAATCATCAGGAGTTATTAGTTGACTGACTTTTGCTTCGATATCTTCAAGGGATAGCGTGTTGATTACTCCCAGTATCTTTTGTTCGGGGATTATTGGTACCGGCTCTGAATTAGCTGAGTGTTCGTCTACCCCTATTCGGGAAAGGGCATCTGCTTTTCCGTTCTTATTCCCTGGCCGATACGTGATCACAAAATCAAATTCCGCGAAGAATAATGCCCAGCGGAGTTGTCTCGAAGATTGGGCCTTGGCTGACTTCAGATACTGGAGGTTGCGATGATCAGTGATTACAGTGACTGTGTGCCGGGCTCCCAGGAGATAATGCCGCCAGGCCTTAAAGGCGGACTTAATTGCCAGAAGTTCTTTGTCCGTAATTGTATAGTTGATTTCGGGGGCCGAAAATTTGCGAGACCAAAATGCCACAGGGTGTAATTGGTGTGTTTCGGGATCTCTTTGTGATAGCACAGCCCCCATTGCGAGGCTGGATGCGTCTGTCTCGACGATATACGGAAGTTCTGGACGAGGATGCTTTAAGACTGGAGCGGAGACAAATTTAGCTTTCAATTCTTGGAAGGCTTGTTCGGCCTCTGGAGTCCACTCAAATTTTTTATTCTTTTTCAGAAGGGCCGTGATGGGTTGAACTACTCGGGAAAATTCTGGAATGAATCTCCGGTAAAAATTAGCGAAGCCCAACATGCTCTGTACTCCTTTCACGGAAGTTGGGGACGGCCATTTGGTGATAGCGTCCACCTTTCTTGAGTCCATGTGAACTCCATTGGGTGACAAGATGAACCCCAAGAATTCGACTTCCTTTACATGAAAAGTACACTTCTCCAATTTAGCAAACAAACGGTGTTGGCGAAGTCTCTGTAGAACCGCTGTGACATGTCTTCGGTGCTCAGCTTCTGAGGATGAGTATACCAGGATATCATCGATATAAACAATTACGCATACATCAAGAAGTTCTCGGAAAACGTCATTCATAAAGAACTGAAAGGCGGCCGGTGCGTTACATAGTCCAAAGGGTATTACTTGATACTCAAACAATCCGTATTTAGTGCGAAAGGCCGTCTTCCATTCGTCACCCTCCTTAATGCGTACCAAGTGGTAAGCTCCTCTGAGATCTAGCTTTGTGTATATGCAGGCTCCTTTAACTTGGTCCAATAATTCGGGAATCAGAGGCAAAGGATATCTATTCTTGACTGTAATCTGGTTCAGGGCGCGATAATCGATACATGTTCTCAGGTCACCTTCTTTTTTCGGAACGAAGAACAAAGCTGAAGAAACTGGAGATTTCGAGGGACGAATGAATCCGTTAGCCAGGTACTGGTCCAGGTATTGCCTGAGATGGAGATTTTCTGGCTCAGTGAGAGCATATATTCTACTGCACGGAGGAGTAGATCCAGGTATTAGGTCTATCTGGCAGTCGTATGACCGATGCGGGGGCAAGGTATTGGCCTGATCTTTCTGGAAGACGTCGCGGAACTCTTGGTATTCTGGAGGCAATTGGGGGCTCTCGGAAGCGATGGTTGCTAGCCTGATATCGGGTCGAGGGTAGCAAGTTGCGGCGCATTCTGGAAACCGGATTACCTTGGCTCGCCAGTCTATCTGAGGATTGTGCTTTTCCAACCAAGGAATACCCAGGATTACTTGAAACTGCGGGGCCTTGATTACATCAAACACGATCTTCTCCCGATGTCCATCTTGGCATAGCAACATCACTTCCATGGTGGTGTGAGAAACCGGTCCGGAAGCTATTTCTGTACCATCCACTGTAGTGATTATGTCTTTAACCATCTTAGAACATAGAGGAAGATTCATCCTGGTTGCCATATCTTGATCTACATAGTTACCGATCGCTCCGCTATCAATGTATGCTTTAATTGCATGCATGCAATCTGGTCGATCTGGACTTATAAGGACCATAGGCATTACCAAATGCGAGGTCAAGGAACTGGTTTTAACGCTCGGCAAGCGGACCTCTACACTTGTTGGGCGAGGTCGTTTCCCGATTCTAGTTTTTCAGCATTCTTATCGGAAGCTCCTACAGCCTTCTTGACCGGTTTCACTGAACAATCACGAAGGAAATGTCCGGAATTCCCACAGTAGAGGCACAGCTGTAATTGTCTTCTTCTTTCCCGTTCCTTTTGGGTTAATGGTCCTTTAACAACCCCTATCTGCATGGGCTCCATGGAATCAGTTCCTTTAGCGGAGCTCTGAGGTCCTGAACATTTTTGGGTTTCAAATCTGGAACGATCGGTCTTCCTGTTCTGTAGCCGGTGATCTAATTGGACTACTAGGTCGATATAATCGGAACAATCTTGCGGGGGATTCACCACCTGTGCTAAGACATCTTTAAGTTCTCCACGCAGCCCTCTGTAGAAAAGCGTGATTCTCTTATCCTCAGGCCACCTAGTCTCAACCACCAGTCTGTTAAAAGATGCTATGTATGCTAGGAGATCCTGATTCCCTTGTCTTAGTGATAGGAGTTCATTGTCCAAGGCCAGCCCCTGTGAGTGTCTGGCGAACAACTTTTCCATACTGGTCTGGAAATCTTGAAAGTTATGGAGGATCGGATCATCTTGTGTCACAAGAGGAACGGACCAATCTGCAGCACTACCGCTAAGATAGGAAAGTACGAACGCTACTTTGGTTTGGTCAGTTGGGAATGCGGCGGGTCTACACAGAAAGCGGCATTGATTGATGAATACTGCAAACCGTTTTGGATCACCTGAAAAACGTTCGGGCGGGGCCAAAGGCACATTCCCTGGTAGATTAATTTGTACCGGATTATTTGAGGTTGTAGGAGTGTAGCTCCCTCCCGAGGCAGGCAGAGGCGTCTGTCCCGCTTGTGTGTGTAACAACTGTCTGGCCAGATCATCCGTTCGTTCCTTTGAAACGATCAACTCCCTTCGTAAAGCATTTGTCTCTTGGCGGGATGCCTGTACTTCAGCTCTCAGTGCCCCAAGCAATTGGGCCAACTGATCTGTGTCCGAGGTTTCCATTGCGCCTGGGTGGGAATTTTGCGGTAGGATTCGCGTTCTCTGACGGTCACCTGAATCCCTCGGAGGCGTAGGTCCGGGCTTGGAGATTTCAGTGTCTTCTAGGGTCACGCGCAGGCCTCTGGTAACACCCTGGATAGACCCTCTCCTCACCGTAATTTTGACCTGGAGGGTGAGGTGTCTGCAAGCAGGAGAACAAGGGGTTAATGTATGTCTGGTTGGCCAATCTGACCTTCCCCTTTTCTGGACTCCCCACGTTACTCGTAGGCTGAATATGCTCACCTTATATAGGTGAAAGCGGAGCTCTCCATCCTGCGTCTGTGCAGGGGTGCTGATGCCAGTTGCTTCACTGGTTAATTGCCCAGCCCCTTGATTGCAGAGGATGAAGTCAGGGAGCAAGGCCGTCGTTAGCTGCACGAACGGTGATTGCTTGAATATGGAGTTTTATTTATATGACCCCTTAAATGTCTCTCGCCATTGCTGGTCCGGTATGTAGATAAGGTAAGCAAGAAGAATGCCGGAGCTCGTGAAGGCACGTAAGTAAAAGAATGTTATTCGAAGTTAAATGCACTTCTTAATGTCTCTTTTCCCTTTCGAAGTTAAATGCACTTCTTAATGTCTCTTTTCCCTTTTTCAGGTAGCCGTAGCAGTCGGCGTGGAGATGGACGCCGAGGTACGTGCCGGAGAATGGATAAGCCGATGACAGCTAGAAGGCACGTGAGTAGTGATGGCGTACTGTGCTCCTAATGATGTCCTTCTTGTTTTAGCAGGTGCGGACAACAGCGCCTGACGAAGATCGAGGCGTACGTGGCACAGGTAAGCAGAATAATCACGGTGGTTCACTAACCAATGTCCTTTGTTTCCGCAGGATTGCCGGAGTATGAAGAGTGCGGTAAGCGGCCTCAGGATGCTCCGATGGACGAGGTAAGTGCTGCGCTGGTTTTGTCTTGTCCTAACCTGGTGTCCTTGTTCTCTTTCAGACGCTGCTGAAGACTGAAGACTGATCTTCCGGGAGGTAAGACTGAAGATTTCTTATTCACAGATGCAGAAGCTGAAGATTCTCTGGAGCTGACACGGTGAGCGTCCTGCTGCTAGTGCAGAATAACGCGAAGCACGTTGCACTGATCGGGTGTGGTTTAAATAGGCCACTGGAGTACTTAGGTGTCTCCTTCCACAGCCTCGCCCAGACAAGAAAGAAGTTCCAGCTTCCAGAACAGTTCCAGTATCCAGTCCCAGGGAGTGGTGCTGGCCACACCCAGAAGGTAAAGTAGTTCCAGCCAGGAATGGATGAGGATATCATCCTACAAGTAAGTGAGCAGCATGGTCTGCAGCAGGTAGGTCCACCCAAGCACCATTCCTCTCAATATGAGCCCGGCGCTTCCTGTGCCGGGACTGGGTTCCCTTATGAGCCTGGCGCCACTGGCGCCAGGACATGGTCCAAAAGGCCCCTGTGGGGACCGGCTGGTGCCTGGAATGGAAGTTGTGACCCTGCTTCCAAGGATGTTGGGCTGGGTCTGACTCCTTGGAGACAGCGGTCATGACAAACATTGTGGTGGTGTTGTCGGTGAAGATCCTCACCACCTTGCCTTTGAGGGACGGGAGGAATGACCTGAGGACCCAGAACACTGCTTGTAGCTCCAGTATGTTGATGTGGAGCGGCCTCTCCTCCAGGAGCCAAAGGCCTCTCGTGTGAAGATCTCCGGTGTGCGCTCCCCACCCCTCCAGGGAGGCATCCGTCGTCACCGTCACCTGGTTGTCACAGGTTTCCCCTTTTCTCACCTGTTTTCTCTGTTTTGCGGAATCCTTTGTCAGGGTTTGCTTTCGAGCAGTTCGGGTCTTGTACAAGCCCGCTCGACCGTCTTCGGATTCCAGGATTCGATCAGCTTTTTCGTCCGGGATCTAGGAAACTCCAGGAAGCTTGGAAAGGAGACAGCACACGGAGGCGGTGTGCGCGGAACGCGGAATAGACAGGATCAAGGAAGGTAGTAGGAAAGGAGAAGGAGGAAGGTCCGGGGACCAGGAAGCTACACAGTTCAGGAGTACGAACTAGAGAGCACATCAGGCCACAGCTATCGGTAGCGTTGAGACGCGCGGAACCGCAGGGGAGTGGCTAATTTATAGAACGTGCTGCATAGGATGTAAAGGTCGATAGACCGCGTTCCCTGTATACGGCCATGTTGGGTGTACTACAGCGAGTAACCCCCGACGTGCCAGGGACCAAGAAGACCAGAAGGGGCATGATTGATGGATCATGACAGCATGCCCCTTCTAAAACCCGTTCCAGCGGGTTTACCTGGATGTATTAGGTGGAACCTTCTGAGCAATCTGAGGGAGTTTAAATTCGAGACTGGTTCCCAGGTACGTTCACTGGGTGGATAGCCCTTCCATTCCACCAGGTATTGAAGGCGGCCTCGTCTATATCGGGAGTCACAAATACGGGAAACTTCATATTCCAGCTGGTCATCGACAATCACAGGACTAGGTCTAAGAGTAGTCCGGGTGGTTTGGATGAATGGCTTCAACAGAGATTTGTGAAAAACTGGATGTATCTTCTTCCAGGAGTCCGGAAGTTGGAGTCGAAAGGCCACAGGATTAATGATTTATTTTATAGTGAAGGGCCCATAATACCGGGGAGCCAACTTATTCGGTCTGAGATGTCGGGGCAGAAGTTTCGAGGATAGCCATACTTTATCCCCAATAGAGTAAGAAGGTCCTGGTCTTCTCTTTGAATCCGCATAGTGCTTGGTTTGGATTTGCGCACTCTCAAGATGTTCCTTGGCGTCTTTCTGTACATTGATGAGTTCTTCGATCCAGGAATCGACAGTTGGAACAGGTGTTGGATGTGGAAGAACAGAAGGTAAGAGCGAAGGGTGGAATCCTTGGCTGCAGAAAAAAGGGCTGGTCTTAACAGCTGAATGATCTGAATTATTGTACGCAAATTCGGCCACTGGTATTAAAAGTGACCAATCATCCGGGACTTTGGTAGAGAAGCAACGAAGATATTGTTCAAGGGTTTGATTCACTCGTTCTGTGATACCATTGGTTTGGGGATGATATCCCGAGGAAAGAGCTCGTTGGATCCCTAATATCCTGCGGAGGTGTTTCCAAAACTGAAAGATATACTGTGGTCCTCTGTCCGATATGATCTTGGAAGCAAGTCCATGCAGTCGGAAGATGTGTTCCAGGAAAATACAAGCAAGTTCTGATGAGGATGGTAATTTATACAGAGGAGTAAAGTGAGCCATATGAGTGAATAGGTCAATGGTGACCATGATCGTGGTATAACCTCTGGAAGGCGGCAATTCCACAATGAAGTCTGCAGCTATGATTTCTCAAGGTCTTGCTGTTGGATTTGGCTGTAATAAGAGACCTGCTGGCTTCTGGTTATCATGTTTGTTCTGATTACAGACAGAACAAGATTGAATGTACAGCTGTACGTCTGTCTTCATCTTGGGCCACCAAAATTGTCTTTGTATTAGACGGAGGGTGTTGGAAATACCACGATGACCGGAGTGAAGAGTATCATGGCAGAGATTTATTATCCTTTGTTGTAGTTTCTGTGTGGGGATGACCAGGTTAGTATCCTTGAACAAGTATCCGTCCTTGATTCTTAAGTCCCATTGATTCTTCTCTGAAAGTCCTTTCCAAAGTTCCGAAGTCTAAGTTTGCAAACAAATCTCTTCCAGGAGGTTGTTTGCTTGAGCTACAAATATGGTATGAGGAAATATCTTGGGATACGTTCGATCCTCCGGAGGTTCATAGTCTGGACGACGAGAAAGTGCCTCAGCTATTACATTTTGGGTTCCAGGGACATGGTGAATCTGAAACTGATATTGGGCAAAAAAGAAGGCCCACCGAGCTTGGCGACTATTCCTACATTCCAGGGCTTGCAATACTTGTAGGTTTCGATGATCCGTGCGGACATGGACCGAAAATTTGGCTCCTAGAGGTAAATGACGCCACTCTGTGAAGGCTTGACGGATGGCTAGCAGCTCTTTCTCTAGGACGGAGTAATGGGTTTCACTAGGAGTTAATGTCCGAGAAAGGTAGGCGATGGGATGCTCCAAGCTATCCTCGAATTGCTGTTTTAGAACGGCTCCAATGGCGTAATTGGAGGCATCTGTCTCCACTATGAATGGTCGATTAACATCAGGCTGAGCAAGAATGGGAGCTTGTGTAAATTCAGACTTTAACTGTTGGAATGCTTTCTCTTGGGCCATGGTCCAATGAAAGGGAACATCTTTTTTCAATAAGGCAATTATTGGTTGGACAGTCTCGGAAAAGGAAGTTATGAATTTCCTATAAAAATTAGCCAAGCCCTGGAAGGATTGTATCTGTTTCACTGAGGCGGGGCTAGGCCAGGATAAAATAGCCTTGACCTTGGACTGATCCATACCGATACCATCGGGAGTAAGGACAAACCCTAGCTAGTGAACAGTAGAAGTATGGAAGATGCATTTCTCGGGCTTCGCCAGGAGTTTATTTTCGCGTAAGCGTTGTAAAACTGCTTTCACATGTTCTTCATGCTTGAGAGGGTCCTTTGAAAATATTAGAATATCATCCAGATAGACAATCACAAAAAGGAACAGCATGTCCGAGAACACTTGATCCATGAAACGTTGGAACACCGCTGGGGCATTAGCAAGTCCAAAGGGCATGACCAAGTACTCAAAATGCCCAAAGGGTGTTCTAAAGGCTGTCTTCCACTCGTCACCTGCCCTGATACGAATCAAATGATAGGCGCCCCTGAGATCCAGCTTGGTGAACACAACTGCGCCTTTTACTGCCTCCAGGATGTCTGAGATCAAGGGCAACGGATAGCGGTCCTTGAGAGTACATTGATTTAGACCTCGATAATCCAGACACGGTCTGAGTTCTTTAGTGTCTTTTTTAGGAACGAAGAACAGGGAGGCCCCTGATGGAGATTTAGATGGTCGTATGGTGCCATTTGCGAGATTAGTATCCAGGTATTCACAAAGGGCTTTCTTTTCTGGTTCTGATAGGATGAACATCCTTCCAAATGGAATCACCGCGGAAGGTTCCTTCTCAATTGCACAATCTTCAGGTCTGTGGGGAGGTAAGGCCTGAACAATGCCGGAGGAGAAAACATCGGAATATTCCTGGTAAGCCTCCGGGACCCGGATGATGTTTGAAACTGAGATTGTGTTCTGATGAGTTGTAGGAAATTCCTTAGATGGTGTGGGATCAAGGTCTGGATGTAAGCAGTGGGACATACAAAACTCAGAACCCAGGAACAAGGATCCCACAGCCCAATTGATATAGGGGTTGTGTCTTTGAAGCCAGGGCATTCCCAAAACCATGGGGTAATGGGTGGACTTGATGATGTCAAATCTTATCCTTTCTCGATGTTGATTTATAGCAAGCTCGATCTCCTTGGTCTGTAGGGTTATAGGTCCGGAAGAAAGGGGTCTTCCATCAATTGCTTCCACAGGTTGCATGATAGTCCGGGATTCATAAGGAATATGGTGTTTTAAGATGCATTCATGATCTATGAATACCCCCATAGCTCCACAGTCGACCAATGCCAGGATGGGATATATTTCTTTCTTGGATGTTGTCAAGAAGGCCTGTAAGATTACCAAGGAATTTTGTCCAGGAGAGTTCAAGGATGGAATAGAGGTGGAGCAGACATCACTCTCCCGAACCTGCGCTCAGTTTAGGATCGGGAGCTGGCGTTTCCCGAGCGCTGTGGGGGGGGGGGCAATCCGACATTCTCTTACAAAATGTTTGTCAGATGCACAATACATACATAATTCAGTATGAATCCTTCGCATCCTCTCTTGTGGTGTAATGGGTCCACGGAAGGCCCCTATTTGCATAGGTTCAGGCTCATTGCTTGGAGTAGAAATGGCTTCTGAGCTCGAAGGGGTCCCAATGGGGTTTTTCTGGAGTGGTAACTTGGTTTTCTTCTTTTCTGCCTTTCTCTCCTGAATGCGAAAGTCAATCTGTAGAGCGAGATTATTAGGGCTTGAAAGGAACCCGGGCGTGCCACTCTGGCTAGTTCGTCCTTGATCTCTTCGTTTAGCCCTCTTTGAAATAAAGTAAAACAAGCTTTCAGAGGACCAATCCGCTTCCTTAGCCAGCTGTTTGAAGCGTGTGACATACGTGAGCAAGTCCTGGGTACCCTGATGAAAGTCGAGTAGACGTTCCTGGGCACTGTAAACTTGTTCTGGGCGGTCGAACATGTTCTTGAGGGCCTCTATAAAGCCGTTGTAGTCATCCAGGAGAGCATCAGCAGAGTTAACCAATGGGGTGGCCCAGGTCAAGGCATTCCCGGAAAGATGCGAGATTATAAAGCCCACTTTAGCCCTGGGCGTAGAAAAATAATATGGCTTAAATGTAAAGTGGACCAAACAAGAATCTAGCAACCCACAAAGGCTCTTTGCTGAAAAGTCGTACTTATCAACGACGCCGCCTAGAATTACACTCTCCTTCGTGGCGGAATCACGGGATAATACAAATTGTTTTAACGCAGCGTTTTCTGCCTTTAAGTTTTGCACTTCGGTCGTCAGCTCTTGCATGCCACGCATAAGATCCTGGACGGCCGCTTCCATGTCTGTATCGGGGTCGGTCAGGTGGCGTCTCAATCTGTCACAGGTTTTCCCTTTTCTCACCTGTTTTCTCTGTTTTGCGGAATCCTTTGTCAGGGTTTGCTTTCGAGCAGTTCGGGTCTTGTACAAGCCCGCTCGACTGTCTTCGGATTCCAGGATTCAATCAGCTTCTTTGTCCGGGATCTAGGAAACTCCAGGAAGCTTGGAAAGGAGACAGCACACGGAGGCGTCTGCGCGGAACGCGGAAGAGACAGGATCAAGGAAGGTAGTAGGAAAGGAGAAGGAGGAAGGTCCGGGGACCAGGAAGCAACACAGTTCAGGAGTACGAAGTACAGAGCACGTCAGGCCACAGCTATCGGTAGCGTTGAGACGCGCAGAACCGCAGGGGAGTGGCTAATTTATAGAAGGTGCTGCATAGGACATAAAGGTCGATAGACTGTGTTCCGTGTATACGGCCATATTGGGTGTACTACAGCGAGTAACCCCCGACATGCCAGGGACCAGGAAGACCAGAAGAGGCGTGATCGATGGATCATGACACTGGTATGCTGGGGTCTGAAAGTCTGTGCCCGCTGCGAGATGCGCGTGGGTGCCCCACCATTGAATTGCTTGGCGGAATACCTCGTTGAGCAAGATCTTGTCCTCAAAGCTGCCGGTCGCTTGCATCCAACGGGCGTCGAGGAACTCCTGCAGAGGACGCATCTGAAGCTTGCACAGGCGCACCAGATAGATGCAAGAGGACATCATCCCGAGAAGGGACTTGATGGACCTCACCCTGGCCATGTCCGTGGCCAGCAGACGCTGTACCTCGCCCAGGATGGCCTGCGTCCTTTCCTCTGACGGCGAGGCCAACTGCGCTGTTGTATCGAGTTTGGCTCCCAGAAACAGCGCAACCTGCGACGGAAGCAGGTGGGATTTGGGAAAGTTGATGGAGAATCCCAGGTCCATGAGTAGCCGGACGGTCATCGCTGTGTGTTCGACGGCGAGTTCCCTTGTCCCTGCTCAGATGAGCCAGTCGTCCAGGTAGGGGTAGACGTGGATCCCCTGCAGGCGCAGCCGCGCCGCCACTGGTGCTAGGCACTTGGTGAACTCCCTCGATGCCAACTTCAATCCAAATGGGAGGGCCTTGAACTGGTAGTGCCGTCCTTGGACTACGAACCTGAGAAACTTCCGGTGTCCTTTTAGGATGGGGATGTGAAAGTATGCATCCTCCAAATTCAACGAGGATAGGAAGTCGCCTTCCTCCAGCTGGCCCAGCATGTGCTGGAGAGTGACAATCCGGAACTGCTGTGCCTTGATGTATTTGTTTAGCCGACGCAAGTCCAGGATGGGACTCCAACCTCCTGTCTTCTTTCTGACGAGGAAGTATCTTGCGTATACTCAAGAGCCCCGGTGCCTCTTTGGGACGAGCTCAATGGCTCCTTTCTTGAGCATCGCCCTTACCTCTAACAGCAGTTGAGGGATGTGGTTTTCCTTCCTGGCCACGGGATGAATTTGGGGGCACTTCTTTCGAAATTCCAGAGTGTGCCCGTGGGCCAGGGCATCCAGCACCCAACGGTCGGTGGAGATGGAATCCCACACTCCGTCAGCCGGCCTCCCACCGGGGTGCTTCGGTGGGGGCCCGACGTGATGGCCGGTTCAAGTCTTGCTTGCAAGCGGCCTTACCGCCTTGGCCTCCCTGGCGACGACGGCAAGATCCACCTGACTTGCCTCGTCCCCTGTAAGCTTCTTGCGACGAGGAGCAGGCCGCCTGACGGTACGTCGAGGAGCCGCTGCAAATCCTTTGGAGGCACCTTGCTTGCCTCCGGAGTTCCGAAAGGGCGGCCGCCGTTGCTGCAGAACTCCCAAGGCCTGAGCCGTCTCTGTGTCGGTCTTGATGGCCTGCAGTGACTCATCCACTGTCTTTCCAAACAGATTGTTCCCGTCGAAGGGCATGTCCAAAACCTTGGCTTGCGCGTCTTGGCGGAAATCCGTCGCCTTGAGCCACCCCTGCCGTCGAAGGCAAACGCTGTTGCCCAACTTGCGGAAACCAGTGTCGGCAATGTCCGTAGCCACTGTTATGGCGTGGTCCGACGCCACCTCACCCTCCTGTAGGATCGCCAGGGCCTCTGCCCTCTTGTCGTCCAGGAGAAAGTCCAACAGGGGGGCGATCTTGTACCACAACTCCCTGTCGTAGCGGGCCACAATCGCTAGGGCGTTGGCCACCTTAATCGTCATCGCAGCAGACAAGAAGACTCGTCGTCCCATGGCATCTAGTTTCTCTCCCTCACCGTCCGATGGGGAAGTAGAAGTTGAAGCCGAAGCCCCCCCGCTTTCTTCTTGGCTGCTGCCGAGACGACCGAATCCGGGGTCGGTTGTGCTCTAAGGCACAAAGGGGCGCCGTCGGGAACCCGGTATTTCTTCTCGTAAAGGTCCCTTTTGGCAGGCGTCATGGACGGGTTCTTCAGGAGAGCAAGTCCCTCGTCCCAGATGTCATCCAGCAACGGCACCACGAGGACCGTCTTCCTCTTGGCCTCACGCTGTTGGCAGAGGAAGCCTTCCTTCTTCTTTTCTTTGGGGCAGAGCAGAAAGAGCTCGGACGCCCTGGCAATCATGGCGTGGAAGGAGCCAATTTCGTTGGGCGGGGACGCCTGAGGAATCGGAGACCGGAGGTCAGTCCCGTCATCGCCGCCGTCGTCATCCGTCCCCGTCGTGGCTGTGTCTGTTCCCGTGTCATCCCTTGGGACCGGGGAAGGCGACAAAGGTTGAGAAGTCCGTGAGGGATGAAGGGGAGCCGGATGAATTTTCCTCCTCTTGTTTGGAGGGCTTCCCGACGGACCCGGTTCAGCTGGGTCATCCATCGGGGGTAGGGGCAGTATTGTCCTTATCTCCGTGCATAAGGCTTGGATTGCTGTCAAAATGGCCGCAGAGTTGTCTTGCGGCTCGGGCTGTGACGGGCGTGCCGGGAGCGACGGTTGCTCCTCCTCCACGGGAACCTCGATGTCACCACCCTCGCTCTTGTCATCACCCTCGTCGGAACTCCTCCGTGGGACTGGGCCTCTTCCAAATTCTCGGTCAGTTCCTCCTCGGAGGTTGTGTCTGTGTCCGTAATGGCCACCGCCCCCCCTCGATGGGCTTAAAAGAGGATTCCCTCCGTGGAGGCAGGGAAACTCTGGGCCCCAAGGTCGCCTCCACTGGGGTAGCCTCCACAGGCTTTGCCAGGGCCGCAGCGACTCCCTCAATCGAGGTCTTGACCGGGATCAAGGCCTTCACCACCTTGGGGGCGCTTGAGGCCTTCACCTTAGGGGGAGGGTCACCGCCTCGCTCCCCTTCGGCCTATTCCTTCGAGATCGACCGGGGCCTCTCCAGAAGCTTAGCCGGGTTCTCGGATTTTCTCTTCCCCGAGCCAGAGCGTTGGCTCGCGGTTGATGGCGTCGGTGAAGGTGCGCCCTGCCTAGCAGCCGAGGAGCCCGACCGTTCGGCGGTGCTTTGCCTTCTGTTGGGCCCCCGTCGCCGGGGCGCCCTCACAGGACTTAGAAGGCCGCTCGGACTTCTTCTTCTTCTCATCTGCTGGGCTCTTGCCTTCCAGCCAGTTGGAGAAACAGGTCCGACGATCCCTCATAGTCCGATCCGACATGTTCATGCAAAATGCACAGTCCTTCTCCATGTGCGTTTTGTCCTCGTGGAGGCAGTAAAGGCATTTCGAATGCTCGTCCTCCTTTGTCATGATGCCTACCCCCGGGGACCCAGACCACGTCCAGCAACCCCGGAAGCAGGCATCAAGTTATCCTAAGCAAGCCCAACAACCCCTGCTAGGGGCTATTTGGGTCCAGTCCTGGCGCCTATGGCGCCAGGCTCATATGGAGAGTCAGTCCTGGTGCCATAGGTGCCAGGCTCATAGATTAAAACTTACCTGATGCAGACTATGCTGCAAACTTACCTGATGCAGACCATGCTGCAAGAGCTCCAAGCCAAAAGAAGTTTGGAAGGGACTACTTTACTTAGGGACTATTTTTTACTCGGGCGGGGCTGGGGAGGAATACTTACCTGGGACTACTTTGGGGGCTATTTAAACCATGCCCGAAGAGCAGCACACGCTTCGCGTTATTCTGCATCCAGCAGCGTAACGCTCACCGTGCCTGCAAGTCTGCATCCAGCCTTCTGCCACTCCCGCCTCGAGTTTGGAGCTCCTAGAAAAAGGGAGAAAGAAGGAGAAAAGGTTAGAACAAGAGCAATACCTTTAATCCTTACCTGAATTCCCGATCCATCGCGCCTTCGAGCTGGAAGAAAGAAGTTATTTTATGCGCGTCGCCTCGCCTGCTGCAGCGCCGTGCTGAACTCACCGGCCTTCGCAGCATATTCATATTCCACCGCATCCTCCTGCATGTTCCCGCCGCACTCCGGCACCTAAGGAGAAGACAAGAACAGCAAGGTGAGCCAAGGGAATACACAGAGGAATATTAGTTACCCCCCCCCATAGACTTACCTGATTTTACCACCGGGGGTACTATTCCTCTTCACGGGTTGGCGCAGCTTCCACTGCATCTTTGCCGAACCCCGGCCCCTAAGGGGAAACAAAAGGACAGCAAGGTGAAACAAAGGGACTAACAAGGGGAACCCTCCTCACCACAATAGACTTACCTGATTTTACCGCCGGAGGTATTATTCCCCAAGACTTCATACTTTCTCTCAGCGCCTGAATAAGGGGGAAAGCAACAGGTTACATATTGACATTATTTTATCGAACTGTGTTGGAAAATACAAATCCTTACTAGAATACTAACAGTTGCCACGAGGAACTCTTCATTAGGGTGAAGCTGCAACCTGCAAGGAATCGGACAAGAGTGACAGTCAGGCATTTGAACTCTTACGAACTTTATACTTACGGCGTCTTGCCGGGAATCTCTGAGTCAATATTGTTCTGGAACTCACCAATTCCTTCGAGCCAGTGAAGCAACTGGTTATCAACGCGCCCCTGCGCTCAATGCAGGATGGAGAGCTCATCTTTTCAAACCATCAGGTGAGACTATAAGAGGGGACATCAAAGGCGATCTGTGGGGAGAACAGCGGGGGTGCGGGGATTTACCCTCAACTCCACGGGTGGTTAATTCCCTTTCTCCATTTGCAGAAGAATATTCCTACGGGCCAAGCAAATGAAGCTAGGTGGGCCAGTCTAGTCCGTCATCTCGGCCCTACGCGTCACATTGGTGGAGACCGCAGCTGTCCAGTTCCGATCGACGCCTCTGTGGGAGCCAGTTGAGCGTAACACCTTCAAAACAGGCCTCAGAAACTTCTGGAATCCTCCAAGAAGCGTAACTCGATGAAAACTTCACTCTTGAGGGGCGTAGATAAATCTGAAACGGGTCCCCGTTGATTGGAAGTAGAAACGGTGGACCTTGAGGCTCGATTAAACCGAAAAATGAGATAAATCTCTTTGAAAAAGCGCAAAACGTAGTAAAAGCTAGAGAGCTATAGCACGAGGACTCCCAACACTTGAACGCGCGGTAAAAATATGAGGATGGCTGCCAGGGGCGGGGCTTAGGGAGAGGGCAGTCATTGGCGGGCGGCAGTATGACCCAGCGACCAGTGGTTGGTTACTACTAAGAAAGACAGATCAGAAACGGAACTGATACTGATTTTTCTTTACCGAGGATTCCCAGCCTGACAACGGGGAATATTCATGAGCATGTGAATCCATGCCAGACCCCATGCTGGAGAACAGATGTGTTCTGAGTTTCCTGAATCTCTACAGAGGTTCCCACTATCAGATCAGCGGGGTCTTGTTGTAGACATTTGGATATACAATACTCAGAGCCCAAAAAGAGTGTTCCTGTTGCCCAGTTCATGTAAGGGTTGTGAGGTTGCAACCTTGGCATTCCCAGCACTACAGGATAGTGGGCTGCCTTTATAATATCCAAGCACACTACACTTCAGTATGATGGTTGATCGTTAAAGCATATCCTGCCTCAAGACATAGGCGATCACATAGCCCCTCGCGCTACCTGACTCACAAGATGCTGCATGCCCCTCTCCTCCCTGCCACCCCATGCAGCTGTACTCCTACTCTGTGCCCTTCTGTATCCCACTACCCCGCTGTATATCTGTTGTTGCTACCTCTGAAAAGCGCTCTGTTAAGCATCTGTACTGTTTTATACCTCTGTAAAGTGCTCCATTATGTATCTGTATTGTTGTATGCCTCTGTAAAGCGCTCAGGTGCTTCTTCAAGCTAGATATGTGCTCAATAAATACCATAATAATAATAATAATAATAATAATAATAATAATAATAATAATAATAATAGCAAGTGGCTTCAACTGTTTGGTTATGGGACCTGAGGAAAGTGGCCTGTCATCAATTCCTACTACTGTTTGTATCTTCTTCTTGACTTTTACGAGGAATCTTGTTTCGAGAAGTCCAACCATCTAAATATAGCCCCATGGCTCAGCAACCTACTAAGGCAGGAACTGGAACGGGGTCCATATCTTTGGATTTTAACATGACTTTTAGGATTACTAAAGTGGTTCTTGTACAGGACTGAACAGAGAAACAGGTGTAGGTGCTGTTTTCGATCTCCCGTTTCCGTGCTCCATTTAGAAATGGGAGATGGCGTTTAAAGCCCATCGATGTGGAACAATAGGGCAGTTGCGAACCAAATCATTGGGTGATGCACAATACAAAGCCCTTGTTCGATTCTACGACTTCTTTCTTCTCTGAATAATGGGCCTCGAAGAGAACCTAGCTGCGTAGGCTCCGGTTTCTTTGAGAGTGGAGATTCAGCACCTGCAACTGGATGAATACTGGATGGTGGTTTGGGAGGAGGTGGACAAAGCGATTTCTTCTCTGCTTTCCTTTCTTGTATGCGGAAATCAATCTGCAGAGATAGATCAGGAAGAGCTTGGAAACTTTTGGGTCTAGCAACCCCAGCCAGTTCATCTTTCATATCCTCATTCAAACCACACCTAAAAAGAATGAAACAAGCATTAGGAGACCAATCTGCCTCGTTTGTTTGAACTTAGTGACATAGGCCGGCATTTCCTGTGAACCTTGTTGAAAATCTAGCAACTTTTCCTGGCCGGAGTACACCACATCAGGTTCATTAAACTGGTTTGGAAAGTCCCAAGAATGCGGCATAATTGTCCAACAATGGGACCTCATTAGAAACAAAAGGGGTAGCCCAAGACAGGGCACTTCCAGTAAGATGAGAAACAATAAACCCAATCTTCGCCCCATCTGATGCATAGTAGTAGGGTTTAAACGTGAAATGAATAAGGCAGGAATCCAAAAATGGATGCAGTTTACATGGAGATCCATCATAGTTTTCCCAAACTGTACCTAATGTAGGGTTTTCTTGAGCTAGTACGTCTCGAGTCAAAACCAGTTGAAGGAGTGCAGCATTTTCCGCCTTGAGGTTTTGCACTTCTGTGGACAATTCCTGCATGCCCCGTAAAAGGTCCTGAACGGGAACCATCTTTTTCGGCTGTGTTGGTCTGTTAGTGTTTCAATCTGTCAGTGTCAAATGGATCTTGACTCACCAGTGTCTTTTGGCGTGATGTCTTAAGCAAAGCAAAGATGATCCCTGATGTGCCTTCTGTCTTGAGCGGGTCTCGTGAAGATAGGGGCAAGACTCCCTGGGCGCCACCCTCCCCGATAAGAGGTGTTCCCAGGTCAGGCGGGGTCTGGAGCAGAATGCCAATGTACAAGAACAAACCTCCCAACAGGAAGGAAAAAAAACTGTCTTGTAGGCATGATATGATATGATATGATCGTTTATTTATATAGCGCCTATACACAATGTGTTTCAAAGCGCTTATGTCATAGGCATGAGTCTTTAGGTATACAGTAGTAATAGCAGTCAGGATGATGAAAAAGGTGTTTTAAAAAAATAGGTATTCCAGCCAAGATAAATGGAATCCAAAAGAAAAACAGGATCAAGAACAAACATAGACAAGGAAGAACAATAAGTAGAGACTACTGGAATAGAGACAAAGGATGAGAAGCAGCAAGGGTGTCCAGAATTGGAAACAAAAGCTCAGGAAGGGCGGTAGGATTACTGAGGAAGAACTTCAACAAGAAAGTACCAAGGCGCTGAGCAAGGCAAGTGCTAAATGTACCTAGCATTGAGACGTGAGGGTCTATTCTTCGCATCCGCTGTTTAGAGTTTTGAAAACAGAAGCAGCAGCGGAATGCGGAGCTGTCAGGCAAACACTAGAGTGAGTATTGTGAAATCACTCTGCACAGCAGTCCACCATATTGGAAGAAAGAATTGTGCCGGACAGACATATAGATTGTCCCGATAACGACCATGATGACCATGGCCAGAATATCATGATACCTCATTATTGCGAACACTGAAAATTAGCGATCACCCCATCTAAACGGGGCACATGACACTATCTTACTGATTGTGTAGAAACAAACTATCTGGCGTCAAGATTGACATTGAATCAATCTACAATAAACAAATATAACAACAAACTCAAAGAGTTCCTAAAAACTAACTCTGAGCCTAAAATATTAGAAAAGGAGATTACAGCTCTACAGACCTTGTTTCTAAGAAATAAATGTGGTTTTTCCTAGCCGAAAACTAAATCTTTGTACACTATGCTGTAGCACCTTGACTTCAAGCGTCTTTTGTGCTTGATGGAATTACAATAATTGTCACAAACCAAATAATCGGACAGACTCAAGGAATATGGCAAAGTACTACTTTATTATCAATTGAATAAAGCAGGATCAACTGGCAAACATCAGACTGATGCTTGCACATTCACAAACAAACTTTAATGCATTGAGGTCTTATACCCCAATATACGTCATCTATGACGCCATTCTACGTGGCAAAATACAAAACCTATCAAGGGAAGAGATTGGTGAAGGGGACATAACCACTTATAGAAAATATACGGATTATTGCATCACTGGCAACCCCTTATATGTAGGGCATGCCTTGAACTACCTTTAAATAAGTATAGTACGGATTATAGCGGACAAAACAACAGTGTATTGGCTTCTGCAACATTGTGTTTTAGGTTGCCCACCAACCTCACTGATTGGTTGGCATACTATCCCAAACTTGGACCTTTGGCTCTATTGCAGCACATACTTGAAATGAAACCTAGGTATTTGAATCCCGTCAGACTGCTCCCCATTTTCCCAATTAGTCCATCAACTCTCATCGGTAGACCATCAGCCAAAGTCTTCCGTTTGTAGTTTACCTTGTTGCTACTCACTGTTCTGGAACATTCATGGGAGTGTGAGCGCACCTCTATCTTAACTTAAGGCTCTAATGAATAGTCTTTGTTTTCGACTTCTGAGTCACATGTGAAGAGACCACAAATGTGTCAATATCAGCCTTCTATTTACTGCTATTTAATGTAATTATGCAGGGTGCTGTTGCTCCTCTTGGCCTCTAGAGACTTGCTCGCTCTATCTCCTATGAACTTGGTATACTTTTAATTGACCAACAGTTTGGCTCTCACAGATGTTTGTTTTCATCTTCCTTCATCTATGAAGAATATCCCACATTTAGAGCTTATCCTTGTAGTTCCTTTGTGCTCTGTGCTTATCCTTTGAAAACAGCATCTTCGGTTTGGGACAACCTTGACTCATAGTCGGCTCTACACACAGAGCTGTTTTTCATGCGTCTCCTGATTCTTACAGCGTTGGGTCTGTCTCAGAGGTAGCTTGGTTATATTCAAGGTGAGCCAGCATCCATTTTCCTAATGTGGTCATCCTTGCCACGTTATATATTCCCCCATAGCAAGCTTCTATACATTGTCTTTCTATCTTGCGTTACTGCGTATTTACAGTTATTGGTCAGTAAGTTCCGTTATCTTCTTTAGATCCATGATAACTTTAGCTTTAGGTGCATGTTACTCTTAGTGCTTCAGTTACATAGTTACTTAATATTTTCATATAATTTCAGCATAGGTTCATATATCTTCTTGAAGAGATCACTTTGTCCTCATTAGATTTTACTTTAACGTACATCCATAATGTTCATTGATGCATTCCGACATTGTAGCAAGCGACATCCTTCCATGTTGCATTCTTTCATGCGACATCCTTCCAGACTTTCAGTGCAAGGGTACATTCTGTATGGATGTCTTAGTGCATAACGTCTCTCATACACTCAATGCGGTATGGGAATAATGCAGGGGGTCACATTTATGGCTTTTTTCCGACTGTTCCAATATGACGGCAGTGATGGGGCGGGAACTGGCAAGATGGCATCTACCTGCTTCTCTACAACACTCTTATGACAGCAAAGTTAATGACAGGAAACAGGCACCAAAAGGCAGTCTGATACGTATTAAGATAAAAATCCCAAAAGTGCAACAGGGTTGCAAACACAACTAAAAACGATTATCAAAAGTTGTTAAGAGCGCACAAATAGAGGGAAGCAGAAAGTATGTTGGCTATCCTATGTGTAAAAAGGAGAAAAGCTTTTGAGAGCTAAGAGTAAGAGGGGAGTCTCCTTTGACTCTCACTCTGACTCAGCCCTTAAGAACCTTCAACTGTTCATATCTACCACTCTCGACATCCTTGCCCCTGTCATGAGGATCCACATGAAGCCTGCCTCCAAGTGCAAAACCTGGTATGACTCAGACCTAGCCTCTCTGAAACACAAGTGCAGAGCTGCTGAGCAGAAGTGGCAGGCTTCGAGCACATCCTCTGACAAAATGGCCTGCCACTTGCTCCAAAAGCAATACAGATTCTCCATCTGCTCAAAGAAGAGGGCATATATCCAAGCCTGCATCTCTGGGGCCACTAACAACATGGCTGAACTTTTCAGAATCTGCAAGGTACTCGCCAATCCTACTGCAATCTCCATTTCTCCTCTACCTTCCCTGGCCCTCTGCACTGCACTGGCCTCTCACTTCATCACTAAAACTCAGGACATCCTGTCCTCACTCCCATCTACACCAATCCCTTCTCCCTGATCCGCTCTCAGGCTCTCTTGGACCCTCCCCCCATCCCATTCTACTAGACAAGTCAGTTCTATGAAAGTCTCATCCAAACAGGTGCTCCCCTGCTCCTCTAGAACTATCAAGGACAACATTGTCTCCACTTGCTTCAATCTTGGCTGATAGATGCAATCACTCCTTTGCCACTGGATCCTTCCCCTCACTCCTCAAGCACTCCCTTGTACACCCTCTCCGTAAAAAAAGGACTTCTGCCGACCCTTCCTGTCTGGCTAACTACTGTCCTATCTCCATTACCCACTTCCTGGGCAAACCCTTGGAGAAGCTGGCCATCTCCCAGCTTATCCACCACACTGAATCTGTTAGTTGTCTCCACGACCACCAGTCTGGCTTCAGAGCTGCCAGAGGCACGGAAACTGCACTCCTGAACACCCGTGAAGACTTGCTCTCTAATCTCAATTCCAACTCGCCTTCCATTCTCATCCTTCTTGAACTTTCCTCTGTCTTTGATACAATCAATCATGCCGCCCTTATAAATCTGTACTGTGATACCCTTGGCATCACGGACCTGGCTCTGGACTAGCTGACCTCTTTTCTGTCTGACCGACCTTCCCAGGTTCAACTGGGCCTTTTTCTTTCCTCACTCTCCACCTGCGGTGTCCCTCAGGGCTCTATCCTCTCCCCTTGGCCTTTCAACATCTACCTATCTCCTCTAGCCCATTTATTTCCACCTTCTCTCCTAACTTTCAGTGTTATGCGGATAAAACGCAGCTCTCCATCATGTTCCCTCCTCTGCCTCCTCCTCTCTCATCCCTGACTGCCTATCTGCTATTCAGGCATAGTGCACTACTAACAATCTCTGCCTTAATGCTGGTAAGGAAGAGATCCTTCTCATTGGGACCCCTTCTTCCTCCTTCCCTCCCACACTCTAGCGACCTTCCATGGTCCCCCTCCCTGCACCCTCCTGTGAGGCAAAAAACCTTGGTATCAGCTTTGACTCCTCTCTCTCCTTCTCTCCTCACATCACAGACCTTGCCAAGAAGGCCCACATTCAGCTGCACCTCCTCAGAGGCATTCTCCCTTTCCCCACCTTCCACCAGAAACTCAATATCTCCAGATTCCTGGTCCTCTCCAGGCTTGACTACTGCAACAGCCTCTTCCTCAATCTGCCAAACTCCTCCCTTCGCCCCCCTCAATTAATTCAGAATAGGATTGCAAGATTTATCCTTTGCCTCAAGCCCAGGAACTGCATCTCTCGAGCCCTAAAATCTCTCCACTGGCTCCGGGTTACTGCAAGGATCACATTCAAGACCCTCTGCATCACCCACAAGGTTTCCTGGTGCCTGGGACCCCGACAAATCCATCTCTCTCTCCCTAAAAACCTTCCTGCTAGAACCCTTAATTCTTCTAGCTCCAACTCTCTGCAGATAAGACACTTTTCCAAGCAGAGAGTGGGAGGTCGATCTCTCTCCTCCGCATGTGCCCCCCTCTGTAATAGCCTCCCTGCCCCTCTCAGACTTGAGCTGAATAACTTTAAGTTCCAGAAGCTTCTCAAGACCATCCATTTCTCTTCCTCCTTCCCTCTCTCTATCCCCTGCTAATTGTACCTGTCTGCATCTCGACTGGCTGCCTGGTTTCTTCAGATTCTTACAGGGCACCAGACCCTCCTCGTCCAGTCTACCCCTGCACTTGGTCTCTCCTGACCCCCACCTCCCTCCTCAACTTGCACTTGCCCTTCTGGGCCCCCTCCCCTGCACTAGCCTGGCTGGGACTGCACCCCTTGAGGCCCCTGCAGCCCTGTTCCTCGCACTTACCATGAGAACCTTCCTTCCCCTGCATTCTCTGCATTCCCCCGGCCTCTCCTGGCACTCGCTTTTTTCCCACGGACCCTCCATCCTGTCCGGCACTTCCCTCCTCCTCTCTCCCCCGCACTTCATGTTACTGCGCTTGGACGATCCGAATGTCAGAAGATCTAGTTGGACCGTTTTGTTGTGTCATCCTATCCCACCCCTTGTGTTGTTGCGCCTTTAAACACTAGTGCATAGGCGCATCATAAATACCGCAAAAATAAAAATAAATAAATACATTACATGAATAAATGATAAACCAGCGGGACGCCTGACAACCTTACCCTCGGGCCAATTCAATTTCTGAGCATAAATGGAGGATCCATTTTGCATTTACCAATCAAGTACTTTTATAGCTAGGACTCTCTGGTTGACCCTTGGACTTCAAAGAAGAGGATATTTGGCAGGTTATTTGTAAAGCCAATCCTTCCAGGGCCTCAGAAACAGATGGTCTGGCAATGGTGACACTGAAAGGCAACTCTGCTATGTTAGCGAAGATTCTATTTACTCTATATTCCCATGTCTTTGAGCAACAAACTACCCCAGTAACCTGGAAGATATCCAATTTAGATCCAATTTTCAAAAAGGGAGGTAGGGAAAACCCAGGAAACTACTGGCCTCCAGTACGATCTTCTCTGCGATAATTTAAAGAATGTTGAGGTCTGGCTTGAGAAGTACGATACTAGAGAAGTCAATCAATCGGGTTTCAGAAAAGGTTTGGGTACGTCACTTAACAACTTCACCCTGTCTGTCCTTCAACAACAAGAAAAAGCCAAAGGCAGGCCTTTGTATCTTGACTTCATGGACTTGACCAAGGCCTTCGACAGGGTAAAGTGGTAGAAGTTATGGATGAAGTTGAATACGTTGGGATGTCCCATCAATCTAATTAACATCATTCAACATTTGTACTGGGATACTCAAGTTAAAGTCAGCCTGAATATGAAAGGGGAAAATGTCTAGTGGAATTTCGAAGTTTAGAATGTTGAGGCAGGGGTGTGTCCTTGTGCCAACTCTCTTTAATATTTATATTTCAGACCTAAGCAAGAGGCTGGTGCAGGGTGCCTTCTTTCCACCGAAAATTGAACATACGCCTGTACGGCACTTGGTTTATGCAGTCGGGATCATCTTGCTTGATCTAATGCCGATGGGGCCTGAAAGAGCACTGCATGTCTTATTTGTATACTTAAAAGATATACATTTAGAATTGAACATCCAAAATTTATCAAACTAGAACCAAGGCTCAAAAAAGGTAAATACACATGGTACATAGATTCACATAAACTGCAGGAGGTATCCTCATTGAAATATGGTGAGGAAGGGTAGCTCAGGGGCAACGCATTTGTCTTGGAAGCAAGATAACACAGCGCAACACAGGTTCGAAGCCCGATCCTGCGCTTAAAATACACTTGTTGGTATTTAGAGCATTTTAAAAGAACAATTATAATTATAATAATCTATGTATCACAATTAGAAATCAAAGCCCTAAAAGAGAGATGAATAACTTCCTCTATTTAACTAAGGCATACACAACATAACTGAGGAGAGATGATTGTAAATATGGCCATTTTCTATAAACCAGATGTTACAATATTACAAAGGAAAAGTAGTTCCTTGCCTTATCTTTGGTGAAGAAACTTCCCACTCACATACTCCGTTGACAAAAATTCAAGGAAACGGGCTCTAAATTTGCCTAGGAGGTCCTCAGTCCCTATTATTCGATTTGAGTTAGATCTCCTTTATTTGAAAGCCCGAATTGATTGGCAATCAC
Organism: Ambystoma mexicanum; assembly: GCF_040938575.1. NCBI lineage: Eukaryota > Metazoa > Chordata > Amphibia > Caudata > Ambystomatidae > Ambystoma > Ambystoma mexicanum. Next base: position 989,495,250 of record NC_090936.1, read on the forward strand.
TGCCATTATATGCGAAAATAATTTCACCGCCTCCTAATTCTGCATCTGGTATTTTTAAGGAATGCATGATCAAAACCTCTTGTCTGACTCTGAATAAATTGATGAAGTATTGCAATACTGTACTAGATAAGATTGCACTTCCATCTCCTGTTTGAATGAGAATCTGTCACTAGTAAAACCAAAAACAAAAAAAGATGTATGACAGACTGGATAGAGACAATTGACTTGTGCAAAGTATATAAACATTTTAGTCACAAAATACACACGACTTCCTTAGCGCATGTTGAGATGAACATTGATACATATAAAAGAAGAATCTATTAAGACCAGATATAGGGCTTAAGTTACATACCTGTAACTGTTGTTCTCCAGAATGGACTCACATGCTCATGAATATTCCCTGTCGTCAGGCTGGGAATCCTTGGTAAAAGAAAAAACAGTTTCACTTTCACTATAAAACTGTATTTCTCCTCTAAACCAATCATTGTACTCTGGGTCATAATGCCCCCATCCAATGACAGTCCTCTCTTGGAGCTCCACCCCTGGTGGCTGTCGTCAGATTTGGTAAGCACATAAAGTGGCAGTATGAACCATGAGGGTTCGCATGTGAATCCATGCCAAACCCATGCTGGAGAACAATAGTTACAGGTAAGTAATTTAAACCTTCTCCAGCATGGGGTCGGGCATAGATTCACATGCTCATGAATAACGATTACACAGCAGTACATATACACAACCACAGGAGGTGGCAAGGCTCAACAGAAGCAATAAACACTCACCTCTGGAACAGACTAACCTCAAACAGGTTGTGCAGCACCACTTGCCCGACTCGGGACTCCTCCCTGGGATCCCTGTCGACGCAGTAGAACCTTGTGAATGTGTGCGTAGACCTCCACGTAGCAGCCCTGCAGATGTCGAGCAGGGGGACACCAGAGAAAAACGCTGTCATTGCTACGATGGCTCTGGCGGAGTGGGCTCTCAGCCGGCCTGGCAGAGGCCGGTTCGGCAGTCGATGACAGTGCATAATGCAGCAAGAGAGCCACCTGCAGATGGAAGCCTTCGATTAAGGGCTTTCGTTGATTCACGGTTCCAAAGTTGACGAACAACTGAGAAGTCTTCCAAAAATCCTTCATACATGCCACGCAGAATTTTAAGGCACGGGGAACGTCCAGCGAATGCAAGGCCCTCTCCGCCGGCGACGACAGATTCGGAAAGAATACAGGTAACACCAAAGGTTAGTTGAGGTGGAATTCCAACGGCACCTTTGCCATAAAGGTGGGGTGTGTACGCAGTACCACCCTTGAAGCATGAAAAGGCAAGTAAGGCTGCTTGCAAGATAGGGGCTGAATCTCCCCGACACGTCTGGCCGAGTGATAGCAATGAGGAAAGCTGTCTTCCAAAAGAGCAACTTGAGCGGAGCATGATGCATAAGTTCGAAGGGCACTCCCATGAGTTTAGTTAAACCAACATTGAGCTCCCAAGCCGGGGCAGGAGCCTTCACTGGCGGGAAAACCCTGCAAATCCATTTGAGGAACTCCTTGACGAGCCTTTGAGACCACAGTAAAGGTCTGCCTAGAGACCTGGTGTACCTGGATATGGCGCACAATGTACCTTCATACAGGCTTGAGCCAGTCCCGCATTTGTCAAGGAAAGCAAGTATGGTAGAAGTTGCACAGCCGTGACACGCAAATGGGTAATCTTCTGAGTCCGGCATCACACAGAGAAACGTTTCCATTTATGTCTGTAGCACTTCAACGTTGACGAGGCTCTGGACCTTGCCAGGATGTCCTTACATTCTGCAGGTAAAGCATAACCTCTGAACACTAGGGCTGCAGGAGCCATATCCTCAGGTTCAGAGACTCTGGATTGTTATGCAGAATCGCTCCCCTATTTCCAGTGAAAAGGTCCGGGGACAGTGATAGCCTGAAGGACGGAGCCACTGACAGACGCAGCAGGTCCAAATACCATATTTGTCTCTGCCATGCTGGGGCGACGAGTATCATCCTGCAGTGGCACTGTCTGAGTGTGTTGATCACACGTAGTAGGAGACGAAACAGGGGAAACACATACAAGAACTGTCCCTCCCAGGGGAACAAGAACGCGTCCCCCATGCTTTTTGGATGTGGGAACCTGCAGGCGAACCTCTGGCACTTGGTGTTCACCGGTGTCGCGAAGAGATCGATTTGGGGTCATCCCTTGTCGAACAACAGATCCACTTGGTCCTGGCGAAGCTCCCATTCGTGGCAAGAACGCTGCATCCTGCTGAGCGAGTCCACAATGGTGTTCTTGAATCACGCCAGGTGCAATGGAACGAGGAACATGCCTTGGTTAATGACCCACTGTCACAAGTCCTGGGCCTCTTTGGAGAGTGCCAGAGATCAGGTGCCTCCCTGTTTCCAGATGTAGAACATGGTTGTGGTGTTGTCCGTGAAGATCCTCACCACCTTGTCTTTCAATGTCGGCAGAAAAGACTTTAGGGCCCAGAATAAGGCCTGAAGTTCCAGGACATTCATGTGTAGGTCCTTTTCCTCCGGTTGCTAAAGGCCATCACCTGGTAAGAGGAGCCTCAAACGGAGCTCCCTGGACGAGATGCTGCCGAACACTCCACCACTGTATCGTCAGACGGAACTCTTCGTAGAGAGAGATCTTGTACGTAATGTTCCCTGATACTTGTATCCACCTCGCATCCATGAACTCCTGGAGAGGTCTCACGTGCAGTCTACAGAGGCGAATGAGGTAGATGCAGGAGGACAACATGCACAGAAGAGACTTCACAGACCGCACCGTCACTGCCTGGGCCGACGACAAGCACTGCATCTTGCCTTGTATGGTTTTCACCCTCTCCTCCGAGGAAGACGCCAAGCATGTCATTGTGTTGAGTCATGCGCCTAGGAATAGAGCATCCTGATATGGCTTCAAGCCAGCACTACCACCCTGTTCCTTTTTGAATGGGCTGGCTTCTACTCCTCTCTCCTCGCTACCACCTCCAAACTCCTTCTCTTGGGTGACTTCAACATCCACCTGGACTCCTCTATCACAGTATTCACCCTCTTCCTTGACCTTTCCACCTCGCTCTCCCTCTCCATTCTCCCATCTGGTCCAACCCACTTGGGAGGACACACTCTTGATGCTTTCATTCACTCTGGTATTTCACCCCTCACCCCCTCTGATCACACCTCTCTCCTGGTCAGACCACTCTCTCCTCTCGTCATACCTGGGCCCCCTCTGCCTTCTGACAGCACCTCCTCCAGCCCTGCCAACCTTGTTCACGAACATCTGTTCGATGAAACAAGTGTCAGCTGCTGTCTTCTCATCCATATTCATCCCACCCACTTTCTCCACCCCTGATGCTACCGCTGACACTGCCATCAGCAACCTCCATCTGGCCATTACTAACACTCTAGTCATTCTTGGTATGACATAGAACTTGCAGCCCTGAAACGCAAGTGCAGAGCTGCAGAACGGAAGTGGCAAATATCAAGTCACCCTCTGACAAACTGGCCCGCCGCCTGCCCAAAAGCAATACCGACTCTCCATCATGCCAAGAAAAGGCACAGGTATCAGGTGCATCCAACAACATAGCTGAACTCTTTGAAATCTGCAGGGAACTACTAGCCAACCCTTATGCGGTCTCCTCCTCTCCTCTTCCTTCCCAGGCCCTCTGCAACCCACTGGCCACACACATTCTGGACATCCTGAGCACCATTGATACCCTCTCCTCCAACCCTTCCCTCTCCCCTTTGCCTCCTATGGTCGCCCACCCTCCTTCTTCCTTGCTCTCCTCCTCCCCTGTCACACCTGATGAGGCCACCAGAGTTGTCCGCTCTATGAAGGTCTCCTCTAAACAGGTACCCCTTGCTCCTCCAGAACTATCAATGACAACATTTGCTCTCTTGCCCCTGCTCTTGTGGATTTCTGCAACTACTCTTTCACTACTGGCTCTTTCCCCACCTCTCTCAACCCATCCCCTGTGCACCCCATCCTGAAAAAACCTTCAGCAGACCCTACTTGTCCAGTGAACTACTGCCCTATTTCTATCACCCCCTTCCTCGGGACACTCCTGGAGAAGTTCGCCTTCCCCCAACTTCCCTCACACACTGAACTTGTTGGCAGTCTACAGGACCATCAATCTGGATTCCGAGCATCTAGATGCTAGGAAACTGCTCTTCTGAACACCTGTGAAGAACTGCTCATATCTCTGGATTCAAACTCTCCAGCTGTCTTCATCCTACTTGATCTCTCCTCTGTCCACGGTCAACCACTCCATCCTCATAAAACGGCTCCATGATATCCTGGGTATTTCGGAGTGGGCACTGGACTGGCTGACCTCCTTCCTAACTGATTGTACGTCCCAGGTTATTCTGGGCACCTTCTCCTCGCCTACCTCCTTCTCCACCTGTGGTGACCCCCAGGGCTCCAACCTCCCCCCTGACTCTTTAACAATTACCTTGCTACACTGGCACACATCATTTCCTCCTTCTCCCCCAACTTCCAGTGCTATGCAGATGACACTCAACTCTTCTTCAAACTTCCTGCTGAGTGCTTTAGGAGAAGACATAGAAAACAGACTTTTTACATCAGCGGTCGTGCAAAACCTTTATAGTGAGAGGAGCCCACACTGCTACGCACAGCCTAATCCTAACAGCATTTCTTTGTGCTTGCCATGCTGAAAAGACCTGCTGTTTTAATGTTAAATTACAAGTGCACATTAATTCAAAAGAAAAACCAGTAAAACATCTATCAACTGAAAACTCTTAGGTGTAGCAAGACTAAAACTGTAAATATGTCGTAACCAGAATTCATATGTTAAAATATAATCTTGCTTCTTCCACCATCCCGGACTGCCTATCTACTATCCAGTACTGGTGCGCCGCCAATGATCTCTGCCTCAATGCTAGCCAGACTGAGATCCTTCCTATTTGGACCACTGCTCCCTCTTTCGTACCCTCACTCTGGCCATCCTCTGTGGGCTCTGCCCCTTTCTCTTCATCCTAAGCCAAAAACGTTGGCGTCAACTTTGACTTCTCTCTCTCCTTCCTCCCTCATATCCAGGACATTGCCAAAAAGTCCAACTTTCAACTCTTCCTTCTCAAAGGAATTCTCCCTTTTCTCACTTTCCCCCAGAAGCTCAATGTTACCAGAGCTCTGGTTCTCTCTAGGCTTGATTACTGCAACAGCCTACTCTTGAATCTACCCTCTTCTTCTCTACGACCCCTCCAGCTAATCCAGAATAGGGCAGCAAGACTTATCCTTGGCCTCAAGTACAGGGACCACATCTCTCCTGCCCTAAAAACTCTTCACTGGCTCCCGGTTGCTGCATCATCATCATCATCCACACGGCTGTAAGGGACCGGGGACCACGCTATCCGCAACTTGCTATCACTAAATACACTCCCTCTAGAAATCTACGTTCCTCTGGCACCAACTCTCTGGGCCTCATAACAAGTGTGGCAGCCCAGAAATAAGACTGTTTCCGGACCGCCACACTACGAGTCTGCCTGCCGGGAAAGCACCGGCACCATCAGCAACAGTGCCGGTGCTTCTGAGTCCCCATCCCCATATGGGACTCCATGGGAATGGGGACTTACAAAATCCGGCACCTGACTTCCTGCGCTGCTGGGACTTGTAATGTCCCGGTGACACTGGGAAGTCAGGCGCCGGATTTGGTGTTACTGTGTTACCGGAAACCTCGTAATAAGACCCTCTGTGTGTGAAGCGTTTTGCTAAACAGAGGGCTGGAGGCCGATCTCTCGCCTCAGCAGGCTCCCTCTTGTGGAACAGCCTCCCCCTTCCTCTTTGTCTTGACCCGGACTTTCTCAAATTTCGGAAGCTCCTCAAGACTTTACTTTTCACTTCCTCCTTCCCTTATCTGCTAACCTCACAGTTGTTACAATTGGTTAGCAGACCCCTTATGTGTCCTCGGAGCCCTGTCCTTCCACACCCAATCGCTTCAGCTGCTACCTACACACAGCACTTGCCTCGGTAGCCACTGGCCTACCCCACTGTAAGCCTGCACTTACCCACATTATTGCAGCTCCCTGCTCTTTAGCACTTACTCTACACTTGGCACTTACATCTGATGCACACCAACAAGCATGGACATTGAGCAATTACCCCACACTCCCTCCCACCCCCCTTTTCTTTCTCTGTATTTGCACGTTCTGAGTACCCACAAGGCCTAGTAGGTTCGTCTTTATCCTCTAGTGTATATGTTGTTTCAATCCCATGTTCCCTCCCTGTTGCCATGTGGGCGCTTTGAAACACAATTTATTTGTTGTATTAGCGCCTAACAAATGCACAATAAATGAAACAAATAAGAACCTCAACTCTGTCAGCAGACGTACGGTTTTCGCTGTGTGCTCACTTGCCAGGGACTGTGAGCTGGCACACACCAGCCAGTCATCCAGCTACGCGTATACGTGGATGCCTTGCAGATGAATATGTGCCGCCACCGGTGCCAGGCACTTCTTAAACACCCTCGGGTCGACTTCAGGCCGAAAGGCAGAGCCTTGAACTGGTAGTGCTGACCCTGAACTAACTTGCAGCGATTTTTGTGAATGGGGGACAACAACGTCAGAAAATCTCCATGTTCCAGCTGGTTGAGCACGTGCTGCAACGTGACCATCCAGACCTTTTGGGACTTTAAGTACTTGTTGCATCGACATAGATCCAAAATCGGCTTCCAACCCCATGTCTTCTTTCGAACTAGAAAGTATCTGGAATATACTCCCGAGCCTAAGAGTCGCTGGCGGATGGGCTCTATTGCCCCCTTCCATAACATGGACAGCACCTCTTGCAGTAGCTGTGGCCCGTGTAGTTCTTGTCGCTGAATCGGAGGGATACAAGAACACCTACGTTGGAACTCCATGGTGTGCCCCTGTCCGAGAGCATCCAGCACCCATCTGTCTGTGGTGATCTTTTCCCACGTCTTTACAAACTTTGCCAGCCAGCCTCCCACTGGGGTGCGTAAGTGGGGGCCCAGAACCACAGCCAGTGCAGGCCTGCTTGGGGGAGGTGTCCTACCTTGCGGACAGCACCACCACTGATGTCTGCTGCCTTGAGAGCACCCCTTCTATGCTTCTTGAGTGGAAAAGCATAAAGGTTGCCTGTAAGGGGAACTATAACCCTTTGAAGATCTTCCTGGCTTTTCGTTAGAGGAGGGAAAGGACAAGGATTGTCGCTGTTGCAAAATTCCAAGGGAACGTGCTGTCTCCGTGTCGGTCTTTATCACTTGCAAAGACTCATCGACTGCCTTTCCGAAGAGGTTTTCCCTGTTAAACAGCATATCCAGCACCTTTGTTGTAACGTCCTGGCGGATGTTTGTAGCCTTCAACCAACCTTGACAGCGCAGATAGACTTGATGTCCATCACCACCGTGATGGTGTGATCCGAGGCCACTTCCCCTTCCTGAAAGGGTTCCAGTGCCCCGACCTTCCTGTCTTCAGGCAGGAAGTCCAGTATACTCAGCTTGTACCAGAGTCCCTGGTCATAATGGGACAAAATAGCTAGGGCGTTCAATGCCTTGATAGTAGAGGCTGCCGTGTAAATTATCCACTTGCCCATCGCATCCACCATGTTCCCCTCCTGGTCCGAAAGTACTATGGCTGCCGATGATGGGTTCACCAAGCGTTTCCTAGATGCAGCCGATACCACCAAATCTGGTGAAGGCTGAGACCTCAGGCACCTGGGGGCCAAATCGGGCCTCCTGTATTTCTTTTCCAATCTGTCCCGTACTTGGATTTTTCATTAGGGCTAGGCCCTCCTCCCAAATGTCCTCCAGGAATGGAATGGACATGATAGTCTTCCTCCTTGACTTTCGTCGTTGGTACAGGACACCCTTCTTGGTCTCCTCGGTAACTAGCTGAAAAACGTTCAGAGACACTCGAGATGACCAAATGAAAATATCCAGCTTTGTCAGGAGGGGAGGCCCTATAGGGGTCATCTGCGTGCAGAGTCTGAGGACCCGCACCCCCTTTAGACTTTCTCTTTGGCGGAGGGGAGGCCCTATAGGGGTCATCTGCGTGCAGAGTCTGAGGACCCGCACCCCCTTTAGACTTTCTCTTTCTCCCTCGGAGGTTCCAGCCTCAATGGCGGCATCCTTTTCTGGCTTTCAGTGACCAGTGTGTGCAGAGTGGATAGAATGACCAGAGACACGTCCCTGGGTCTAGGGGTAAACAGAGCCAACAGAGTAGGATCTGGGCTAATGCATCTCCTCTTCTGCACCAGGGACTGAGGACCTCTCTCAGGTCCTCCCCCTCCATGGTATGAGCAGCACCCCTTCTGAGGATCATTGTCCTCGTTGTTACTAGAGTCAATCTGCTCCGGTCTATCGTCAGTAGCCTGCCGGTCCGAATACCTGGGAGGCTCCACAGGTGGGACCGTTCCCTCTCCCTCTCAGGAGGCTGTTGTGCCGGATTGGCCGCGTGGTCTCTCCCTGGCACCTGTTCCTTTGCCGTTGTTTCCACAGCCATATCTCGCCTTGGGGGCAAGGACACCCACTGGGTGGCTGCCACTTCTTTCCTGAACCCACTCTCTTTCAGAGCTGCGGTGGATGTCGTTGACTTAGACAACAAAGTGCTTGTGACTGCCTTCGTCGACGGCGCCGTCGTCGACTCCGTTGACTTGGCCTTGGTTGAAGCGTTAGCTGGCTTTGACGAGTCCTCCCCAGACTTTTCCCTCCTCGGACTATCCGTGGACACACAGAGTTTGGGCGGGATTAGCGACTTTCTCTTCGAAGACCCTCCTTTAGATGGCAGGCTCACAGTGAAGGATGATAGTGATGGAGAACGCCTTTTGTTGGACACGGGATCCGCATCAGCGGCGAACCAAGCGGAGGTAGCGGAGCAGAGCTTGGCCTTCTCTTGGACCCCCGCACGCGGGGCGTCCTCAAAGGATCTCAACCTCCTCCCGGAGAGAGAACGCTCCTTGGACCGGCCGGTCCTGGAAGCGGCTTGACCCTGCCCCGAGGCTGCATCAGAGGCCTTGCTTGACTTGAGCCACGCCAACAGCCTGCTGTATCAGTCTTTCTTGGTCTTCTTCGAGAAACCATGGCACACCTCGCAGCCCTCCTCATTGTGGTCCGGATGCGGGCAGTACAAGCATTTCTGGTGTCGATCTTCTACAAAGACGTTTCTTAAACCACACTTCATGAAGTGTTTGAAGAGGCTGTAGCCTTCCTTCTTCTCTTCAGCCATGCTGAAAGGGCGCAAAGTAGACCCCAAGGCCGGGCCTTCTCGAAACTTTGATGATCCGATGGTGGATGAACATCTTCAGCGGTAGCGGAAGCCCCTGCTGGTCTCTATCCTTCCTCGAAGATAATGAAGCAAACATTTGTCAAATTCGAACTATTTTGCAAAACATTTATGAAAAAAAACAAAATTAGCTTGGAGAGCAACTTGAGGACTCCCAAACCGGAAGCGTGCAGTCAAAATCTGAAGATGGCCACCAGGGGTGGAGCTTAGGGAGAGGACTGTCATTGGACGGAAGTAGTATGACCCAGAGTACAATTATTGGTTTAGAGGAGAAATACAGTTTTACAGTGAAAGTGAAACTCTTTTTCTTTTACCAAGGATTCCCAGCCTGACGACGGGGAATATTCATGAGCATGTGAATCCATGCCAGAACCCCTGTTGCAGAAGTAAATGCAAATAAATAGCTTTTATTTTGATATGATACCTCTGTAATGTTACTTATAGGTAAAGTCACTCCCAATCTATATTCTCCATTGGTAACCTCTCAATTGAAGTCCCTTTAAGTCTTCTATGCAATAGTTGTACAGAGATTGTCACTCTCAGTACCTTTATAAACACACATTATTTGCATAGCAGCGGCTGCTCCCCTAGTACACCTGTACCAAGATTGGCAACATGCCAGATAAATATCATTTACATACTACCCATAAAATGTCTGTACACCTATGAGACTTTTTTACATTGGTGTTTGTCTTTGTACCAAAATAATATATTATTCTCTAGATAGATGTATAACATGTTCATCAATGCCTATCTGTGCATTTTCAAACAACCTCCACATTTCTGTTGCCCCTGTACCAATATATATTTCTCAAAAAGGATTTGCAACATATTTCTCAATACAAACCGATGCTTCGTTTGAGAGGTTGACAATGGAGCATATAGATTGGGAGTGACTTTACCTATGAGGAACATTATGGAGGTATCATATCAAAATTAAGGCATTTTATTAGCATTTACTTATATCTGGTCTTAAAAGATTCGTCCTTTATATGTATCAATGTTCATCTAGCCATGCGCTAAGGAAGTGGTGCATATTTTGTGACTATTTAAGAGTTCTGGTCGGAGGCAAGCCAGGTTACACCATCCCAAGCAGAGGGCCCAAAAGATGTTGTATATCGACTATAGTCTCACACGTTTCCATTTCCAATATATAAACCTTTTAGACACACTATGGGCCTCATGACACGTTTGCCGGTACAGAAATAAGGGTGCCGGTAAGCTCACCGGCACCATTGTTTCCGGACCGGCAAACTACGTGTTTGCCTGCCGGAGACGCTGTGCCTTATAGGCCTGACCCTGCCGGGGCGCAGTGGTCACGGTAAGCAAACCCGTCACGGAAGCACCAGCACCGTTAACCACAATGCCTGTGCTTCTGTGTCCCCACTCCCTATGGGAATGGGGATTAACAAAATGACTGGCACCTGACTTCTTGGCTGCCGGACTCGTAATGAGTGGGTGCCACCGAGAAGTCAGGCTGCAGTATATTTTTACATGTCTGGCGCAACCCGCTGGGAGCATTGGTAGGGGTACTGCCAGACCCGTAATGAGGCCCCATGAGTTTGGAGAAAGCGTACAACACACTGTTCCCTTATCTAATGAAATTTCCTAATCGTAAAAATCGTCTATCATTTTTGAGGTTAAGACTAAACCTATTGTTAACCATGGAAGTGCTGGGAGCCTGCCAAAATCTAAACATTAATCAATGTTTATGTAGATTATGTAGAGAACCGAAGTGTGTTGAAGCAGTAGAACATTTATTTTCTACGTTTCCTGTTTTAAAAACATGGCAATGAGACTTGTGTTTAGTAGGGTGAGGAAGTCTTCCTCCGTTTACGGCCTATATCTTTCCCTTCACTGGCTGTTTGTGAGTGATGGAATTGAATTGAAAGTTCTTTGTCCTGTATTTAAGTGCTTAAATTGGCCCCAGCTTACTTGGTGGCTAAAGTTCATAGATATTTTCCTACCTGAGGATATATTGTTACTGAGAATTCCATCATCCTCCTGTGTCTCTAGGGGCGACCGAAGATTTGCAGTCTACAGGCCCAAATTATGGAACAGAATCCCTCTGGAGATTCGACATCAAAATCCCTTCTTCAATTCCACAAAGCACTAAAAACTCACTTGTTTAAATTAATTTATCTTTGATTTCTGGTGTCCCATGTTTTGATTCTGTTTGTTACCTATTTGCAATTCGAGTACTCCTTCTTATGTTACATTTATCTCCATCTGCACCTAAATACGATTAGTTTCGTCCAGTGCACATTACAAATAATGCAAATTCAGATTAAATGCTAAGAGGGAAATGTTTTTTGCGGTTTCATCAACACTCCATCTATGATGGCCTATACAAATTTGTGGTTTCGTATTCTGCGTGGCTCAAAGGTATTAGGTCAAATGACCGTTTAAAAAATTAATTCACAAAAAATGATTTTAAAAAGACCGCTCTGTGACGCACAGAGCGGTCTTTCTAAATCGAACTGTCATCCCTTGTTGCTGACATGCATGGCAGGACATGGAAGCGGCCACGAGGGAGAATGTGTAAGTGTGTGTGTGTTTGTGTGTGTGTTGGGTGTACGTTTTTGTGTGTGTAATGGTGGGAGGCAGTCTTGGGAGGGGAGGGAGGCAGTTTGGGCTGAGGGAGGAGGGTTTTGGGGGTTGAAACCCCTGTTTTTTTATTGAATGGGGCAAGAGAGGGTGGGGGGTGGATAGTGGGGGTCGAAGAAATGTCCTTTTTTCTTTTTTTGTAGGCCACCTAAAATCGGCTGAAAAAAATAATCTTTTAGTTAGACGACTGTTAGGAAAGATTTCCCTTAGGTGCAATTTTCCCTCCATTTATGGACCCCCTAAACTTTTTGTTTTTGTTTGGCTTACCTAACCTGACTTTTTCCAGTGGAGCACAGCCTTTAGCTGCACTCCTCTAGGCTTTCACTCTTTTGGTATGGGGAATGCTGTCAGTACTGGGAAACTATGTTTCCCTTAGTCTTCGACTATGTTGCCATTTATTAGTAACTTTTTATCAATGTCCCAAGTACCTTACAGTACCGCGCATAGGGTTCCTTTTGTCTTATGGCACTAGTCACCCTCTACAGATTTTTGGGTGTTTATACAAGTGTGACTAGGACGAAATGGTGGTAGCAATTTACTTTTAAAGCATTTTTACCTTGTTTTAATGGACCATACCGTGTTTGGCCCAAGACTGTGGCCAGTGCTGAAAATGGCTGTGCCGCAAAGTCTTTTGTTCTGTCCTTTGGCCATTTTGTCCCTTTCCCTACCCCCAGGTCGATAGACACGGATATTCCTTATTTGGGCATGCAGCCTCCCACGGAAACCGCATCTTTCGCGGGCTCCTGCATGTCACATGTGCTAGTGCTCGAGAAGAGGATTGGGACTGTCTGGTCCCAATCCACATTACTGGTGCTAGTATATTTGGTAGGCCTGAATGACTGGAACCACTGTGGGCCACAATTGGCCCACACCTGGCGTGCATGCAAGGGAGCAGATCTTCCATTGACTATCCCAGATTTGAGCGTGCAACGAATCTTGGATAAGAGAAGGGGCTCTGCATCCATTCCAGGTCGATCACCTGAAGTTCACACCCAACTACAGAAGGAGCCAAGGATCCTGAACGAAACAGCAGACTCGTGGAACCGCTGGAGACGTGCTGGAAGGTTTGGCACCCTGACCCCGCTGTTGTCCCGCCGGGCCCCTGCTTTTGTATCGTAACAAGGCGGCCTGCAAGGGCGCTTCGACCCTTTGGAGTAGTGGGACCAACTACTCTCTGTACCTCCTGCTTACCCTCGCAAAGAGCCTCTTGGGAATTGTTCCTGGGCCATCCAGCAAACTGACCAGCCAAACCTGGGGTATCGTATAGGAGCAACGCTATCCCGAGTTGAGACTCGAGACTTTGGGAATCACTTAGTTGTGGTCCAGGGCCCTCTCCTGCCAAAACCCATAGTCCTAGCTCCTCTGGGTCGCGATTTATGAGAGTGCGGCACGCTGCGAGCATTTGAGGTCCCTGTGTCGCCCCGTTGTGGTGACTGTCGCTGTAAGTGCCTACAGACCTGCCCCACCGTGTCCTGAGCTGTGCTGCACCAGAACTATCCTTCTTCTTTCTTCGAGAGCTAAGAAAAGGCTACTGTCCCGCCACGGACGATAGTCCTGTCCCGCAACCGCTGAGAGCCATAGGGTCCTGTAACTGCAGGGGTGAAACCCACTAGCGAACTGGACTAGACTGGCTAACTTTGGCCCGGACTGTGTTGAGGGTCAGTGAGAACTTGCATCACTTACCGGTGGCACCCTGGCACATCCATCTGTTTTTATGCATGAGAACCCATGAAAAAAGATACTATAGCTGGGCTAGCTTGCGCTCCCCAGCTATTGCCGAACTCCAAAAGTCGTTCTATCCGCAAGGGTAGACCCTCCGCAAGGATTAGGGCTTTATTCTTCATCGCCTCAGTCCCCTTCCTGAACAGCTACAGCTCCCCGAAGAGAACTCGCTTTTCGATTTACGCACGACCGCACGTTGTTAACGCACTGCTGTACTTTGAGCATAAGGCTCCTCACTTCTTAGGGCTGTACTGCATAAGATAGTGATTGACTTCGAAGAACTGCCTAATGCGATATCTGTGTTGAGCTGACCCCTTCCATTGCAGGTTGTGGTTATTTACTCCCCTTTCATCAGTATCAGGCTAAACGTATGTTGTATATAGGTTACATAGTGCAAAGCGTGTGTGGTAACTGTTTTATTATTACTGTGGATTATTTGTGCTTAGTTATAAGGCCTATAATAAATGTATTTTTGATACATATCTGTCTAAGAGTAATCTATCAAGTTTTACTGTGTGTGCTCATTGTGGGCTTCCAATCACTCTCACCCCTCCTGAGACTTGGGGCCTCATTACACGGTAGGCGGTAAGGGATTACCGGCACCGGTAAGGGCACCGGTGCCGGTAATCCCTTACCGCCCTACTACGAGGTCCCTTAGCTGGTCCCTTGCCTAACGCCTGGTTTTGCCAGGCGTTATGGAAGGGACCCACTAAGGGACTTCAGAGCTAATAACGGTACCGCAAATTAGCTCCTTCCCCATTCCCATTGAGCCCTATGGGGGCTCAAATGGGAATGGGGAATGGTTCCCGGAATGGGGATTTACCGGGTCCTCCAGGATCGGAATGACCCAGTAAGTCCCTATTCCGGGAAAACGGACCCGGAATGCGATAAGGGGGTAGCCATGCGCTAGTAGCGCCATGGCTACCGCCTACCATGTAATGAGGCCCTTAGTCTTGACCGCCTGCCAACCTACCGCAGATTGGTCTGGTTTGTCCAGAAGGTTCCCCAGTTCCACTAAACTAGGGGTGGCCTCCTAAACATATGCCCACCAGGTCAGAGTTTAGAAATCCATCTTAACGGCGACCTACATTAACTGAAAAAATAATAGAATCGGCTCAAACACCTCCTTGACGATTGCTACGTTGAAAATGCTGGCTACCAAAACCTTGTTAAGTGTGAAAGTCAGCATTCACCAGTGGCTGCGCTGGCCTGTGGTTCATGTATTTGTAAGACTGCAGATTGTTCCGACTAACGGTCATCTCTAGAGCCTCATTACCCAGTGGGCTGCCTCCGCCCTAGACCAGGTTTCCTTATTCCCCAATGATGTGATGCAGTAGCGATGAAGAACCCCTGCCTTCCAAGCTATCCTACTCTGGTGGTGAGGGTCTACAGTCTGTGGCCTAATGTATTTTGCTCCATCCAGGAATTTTCTAATGGCTTCCTACACCCTTGGTGTCCCACAGTGTGACCAACGATGTTCAAGATGGTTCCTGTCCCCTCACACATCCTATTTCTCTTGCTCCTACTTGCACTCCTTTCCCTGAGCTTGTCTCTCCTTGTCGCTCTGCCCCTTCTTCTACTACCTCTTATAACCCCTCTCCTCTGTCTCTCCCAACCTCTGGCCTTTTCACACTTCTCTCTCTACATACTTCTGGTCTTTCCAGGAACCCTCTGTCACTTCTTTACACCTGCAATCTCTCATATTCCCTCCCCTCTGTATCTGTCTCTCTCTCCACTTCTGCCCCTTTGTTCTTCTCACACTCTCCCATTGGTCTCTCTCCTACTGCTCCTCCTATCCCCAGCCTATCACGTCCACTGCCGCTACGATGCTCCCACACATCTCCCTTCTACACTTGCTTCCTCCTACTACTCCCTCCTGTCACCAACTTCTCTCCTCCTCTGTCCCTTGATCTTTGCACACTCCTTTCTTCCCTTTCTCCACTTCCTCTCCTCCACCTACTCCCCCCTATCACCAACCCCACTCTGAACCTGTCTCCTCGCCCTTCCACTCTCACATACACTCTCTCTTTCACTCAGTCTTGCAATCCAATCTCTATCTCTCCCATCTACTCTCACTCTCCCCTATCTTTCACAACCCTCCTTGCTACACCCCACTCTATTTCACACTCTCACAACCCCACTTTGAGCTTTTCACAGTTGGTACCACTCTCTCTCACTTACAATACCTTACCTGCATGAGTAATGTGAGAAACCTGAAGGTGTCTCACCCGCTAGTCCCTAGGGATCTGTCATCCAGGTGGCAAGGACACGGCCATCGCTTTTGGATCCAGTCCCTGGGGGTGGACGAGTGTGGGAGGATCACCTGGATGAGGGGTCTTCAGGGAGTGGAAGTGGGACACTGAAGGTTGAGACACGGTGTCCCCTTCCCTGTAACTCCTTTTCCCCACCCTACCAGGTACAATACCTAGAAGCTCATCCTCCCCTCCCCCTTTCCCGACACACAAACACTTTCTCATGGACAGTTCATCATGAGCGACAAGGGGCTACCACCAGAGTCGTATACCTGACATGTCCCAACACCATGGTCAGGCAATTACTGACCATTACACACACCTGACTCTCATCACACTTCCCCACACGGATAAAAGGTGGAGTACAAAAGCACACTCTGAGCGAGGCACGTATCAGTGGTACATTTTACTGGCCAGGTATCCACGAGAATATAAAAACCTTTATTCAGACGTGTGAAATATGTCAGAAAACCAGCACTCACATACCATTGCCTGCCCCTCTGAACCCTTTACCAATCATAGAAGTCCCTTTTTCAAGAATTGGGATGGACATCATTGGACCTTTAGAAAAATCTAGACTAGGCAACAAATATGTCCTTGTGATAGTTGACTACGCAACTAGATACCCTGAGGCATTCCATATGCGGAACAATACCACCCAGCAAATTCTAAAGCACCTCCTACTGTATTTTTCAGGGTTGGCTTTCCCAATTAAATTCTGATGGATCAAGGTTCTAATTTTATGAGCAAGCTCATGGCTGAAGTCAAGGGGCTACTCCATATTACCACCTTACAAACTTCTGTGTACCATCCCCAAACAGATGGTTTGGTAGAGAGATTCAATAAAACGCTTAAAATGATCCTAAGAAAGTTGGTAGATAAAGACGGGAAGGACTGGGACCGAATGATCCCCCGGGCACTATTTGCAGTGAGGAAAACCCCTCAGGCATGGAAGAACAAGGAGGCACCCATTCCTCTTTCGCAAACCGCTACCTGATTGCAAGAGCATAAGAGACTTGTTCGCGATCTAGTCTATACTCATATGGAAAAAGCACAAATCCAACAAAAATCCACTTACGACAAAAAGGTGAGCTTAAGATCGTTTTCCATAGGACAAAAAGTACTAATCCTCTTACCCACTTAGGAAAACAAGCTTGTCGCTGTGGCACAGGCCATATTAAATTCTGGAACAAACAGGAACCTGTACTTATAAGGTAGCCCAACCTGGCAGGAAACAGAAGAGCAAGTTACTCTCTTACCTGGTAACGTTCTTTCGATGGGGTGGTCCGACGACGTATTCCATATCTATGACAGTAATCACCACAGCTGTGCTGCTTCGGAAAATCTTTCGGCGTCTGCGTCCTTTGTCGAGCCGACGTTACCGGATGTTATAAGTAGGACGCACGACGCCCATAGCCTCAGTTGTAGTTTTTTCCCAGAACGGGTGACACTAATCTTCTGCCAGTCTGACCACAGAAAGTCTTGCGGAAACGTAAGCTGCAATCGCATAAGAAATTCTGTAGCGGGGTAGGCAGCGATGGGAGCGATATGGAATACGTCGTTGGACCATCCCATCGTCATTGGACCATCCCATCGAAAGAACGTTACCAGGTAAGAGAGTAACTTGTTCTTCGAGGGGATTGGGTCCTCCGACGTATTCCATATCTATGACAGACTCCCAAAGCAGTACCAATGTATGGAGGAGGGAAAAAGAATTTAGAATATAGAAATTTAGAATGCCCAATCAAATTGCAGAGTAAAGGACCGCCTTGCCAAAGGCCAGATCCTGCCCATGGATACAATCTAGAGAGTAGTGTTGTACAAATGTATGGACCGAAGCCCAAGTGACTGCTTCACAGATGTTACGAATAGGAACACCCCTCTGCAGGGCAGTAGAGGCAGCCATACCCCTAGTAGAATAGGCCCGTAAGCCTACTGGAGGGTCCTTACCCGCCAAGCTGTAACATTCAGAAATTGCCAAGATAATCCATCTAGACAAAGTCTGCTTAGTAACAGCTTGTCCCAAACGCCTTCCAGCGTAACCTATAAAGAGCTGATCATCCACTCTGACCCGGGACATGCGTGAAATGTAGAAACTTAAAGCTCTCCTAGGATCCAACCCATGGAGCCTCTCCTCTTCCTTACCAGGATGCAGAGGATGATAAAACGCCAGAAGAATGACCTTCTGGCTTAAATGAAATTCCGACACCACTTTCGGAAGAAAGGAAGGACAAACTCTAAGGACAACGCTGTCCTTATGAAACACAGTGAAGGGTGGCTTAACTGAAAGTGCCTGTAACTCACTCTGCAAGTGGAAGTGACCACAACCAAAAATACAGTTTTCAGGGTTAACAGTCTCAAAGGACAAGAATGTAAAGGCTCAAATGGAGCACCCATTAGAAACTTGAGAACAAGGTTCAAATCCCAACCGGGCACCTGGAAAGGTGACGGAGGGAACACATTAGTGAGCCCTTTCAGAAACTGAGAAATTAAAGGGATTTTAAAATAAGAACACTCCTCAGACGAGCGCTTAAATATGGACAGCGCCGCCAGGTAACCTTTAATGGTACCCACTTGCAAGCCTTTGTGGGCTAAAGAAAGCAAAAAAGAGAGAACCACAGGAATGTCACATGAAAAAGGATCCACATTCTTAACCCTGCACCAGTCGCAGAACTTTCTCGAACGGCAACGGTACAGGGACTTTGTTGCCGGCCGTCTGGCCGAAAGCAACATCTCCATCACGTCTTCAGGGAGGTCCCAATCCTTATGCCTCAACCTTTCAGAAGTCAAGCGTGAAGGTTGAGGGATCCGACCTCTGGATGATGAACCTGACCCCCCCTCCCGTGAGAGCAGATCGTCTCGGTAGGGAAGACGACGTGGAGGGCAGATGGATAAATCGAGATGGTCCAGGTACCACGTCCACCGGGCCCATGCCGGAGCAATGAGGATCATCCGGGAACCGAACTACCGTAACCTCCGCAGCACTTGCGGGATGACGGGGACTGGAGGAAACGCGTACAGCAGTGGGAAGGACCACTCCACCACGAACGCGTCTCCTAAGGCTCCTCTTGGAGGAAATTCCTGTGAGCAGAACCTTTCACACTTCCAGTTGACACTGGAGGCGAAGAGATCCACTTGAGGGGTCCCCCAAAGGGCAAAGATCTCCAGGACAATCTCCTGAGCCAGCTCCCACTCTTGAGAGACTGTGCTCTGCCTGCTCAGAGCATCTGCGGTCTCGTTTTCGTCTCCAGCCAGGTGAACTGCCGAGATCGAAATTCCCTGCTGGATGGCCCAGAACCAGAGCTGCATTGCCTCCCTGCACAGAGGAAGTGACCCTGCCCCCCTTTTTGTTGAGGTAGTGCATGGCCACCGTGTTGTCCGTCAGAATCAGGACAGTCTTTCCTCGCACAGTCGGCAGAAAAGCCTTCAGGGCAAGCCTGGCGGCACTCAGCTCCAAAAGATTGATATGGAGTCTTGACTCCGACAGAGACCAACGACCGCCCACTGTCAACTTGTTGGCATGAGCTCCCCAACCCGTGAGGGATGCGTCCGTCACGATCGTCACTTCCGGCCAGGGTAGCCAAAATGGAGCCCCCCTCTTCAGAGTGCCTTCGTCAGCCCACCACAGAAGGTCCTGAGCGACCGAGGGCGGCACCTGAACGGGGTCCGACATCCTGCCGGAGGACTGTGACCACTGCATCTTGAGAGCCCATTGCAGCGATCTCATCCGCAACCGGGCCTCTGGCACCAGAAGAATGCAGGATGCCATGAGGCCGACCAATCTCAAAAACTCTAAAGCCGGGAGACTCTGGGCACGTTGAAACTTGTGTACCATCTGCTGAATGTGAAGAGCATTCACCTGGGGAGAAAAACACTGCCCCAGGGATGTGTCGAACACTGCTCTGATGTACTGGAGCCGCTGAGTTGGCGTCAAGTGGGACTTCTTTAAGTTGAGGGAGAAGCCCAGCTTGTGAAGGGAGTGGCAGGTGACGGACATATTATCCAGGACTTGCTCGGGAGAGCGCGCCATGATCAACCAATCGTCGAGGTAGGGGTAGACATGAATCCCCCCTTTCCTGAGATACGCTGCCACCACCACCATGAGCTTGTTGAAAACCCTTGAGGCTGAGGTCAATCCGAACGGCAGGACCAAAAACTGAAAGTGCGAGTCGCGAACCTCAGGTACTTCTTGTGCTTGGGATGGATCGGCACATGAAAATAAACGTCCTTGAGGTCGAGAGACACCAACCAGTCATGAAGTTGAAGGGCCTGGCGGACTTGAGAGAGAATAAACATCTTGAACTTGTCCTTCCTGAGAAGTTTGTTCAAACCGCGCAAGTCCATGATGGGTCTCAATCCCCAGTCTTTCTTCGAAATCAAAAAATAAGGGGAATGCATCCCTTGTTCCTCTCCGCTACAGGCACCAGTTCTATGGCGGCTTTCTCCAGCAGGGACTGAATTTCCTGCGCAAGGAGCGGATCCGGACTCTTCAAAGAGAGATTCCCTGGTGGATTGTCATGAGGCCTCTGCCGGAAAGGAAGACAGTAGCCGTGGGCTATGATCTCCAGAACCCACACATTTGAAGTAATGGCACGCCATTCTACAAGATGCTGCACCAGCCTTCCCCCAACCGGCGAACCCTGGGACATGGCCTCATGACTGAGCTGAAGCGGCTGCGGCATTGCCTGAGGGTAACGAGGCAACTGCCTGAGTGGCCTTGGCACCTCGAGTACCCTGTTTTACACCTCTGGCACTCCTACGGTGGCCCCTTTGACCTGCAGGTCCTCTCAATCTACTAAAGGATGAGTAATATCGAAAGGAACCTCCCCTCCATTGCTGTCCCCTAGGACGAAAAGGCAGAGGTTGGCGAACTGCAGCGCTCAACGACTTCGTTGCAGCTTTGGAGGTCTGCAACCTCTCAAGACTCTCATCAGCCTTGCTGCCAAAAAGATGTTCACCATCAAAGGGCATTTTGAGGAGCCTGGCTTGCACATCAGGAACAAACCCCGACTTCCACAACCACGCAAACCTGCGTATTACGGTGCTCGCCACCATGGACCGGCTGACACAATCCGCCATGTCCAGACCCGACTGAACGGACTCACACATGGCATCCTTGCCATCCTGCACCATGGCAAGAAAACCATCCCGTTCCTACCCTTCGGGAATATGATCCACCGCTAACGAAATACAGTTCCACAGAGTGTGCTTGAAACGTGACAAGGCACACACAGAGTTGGCTGCCTGCAAAGCCATACCCCCTGAAGAAAACACTTTCTTCGCCCAGCCATCAAAACGCTTGTCGTCCCTATCAGGAGGGATGGTAGGGTACAACGCCTGTTTTGCTGGGGCCGTAGCCGCCTGCACCACCAAACTCTCCGGAGTGGGGTGCGTGGTCAAGTAGCAGAGATCGCTACTGTCTGGACGGTATTTTCACGGCAAAGACTTGCTCACTGCCGGAAGACTCTCCGGGGCAGTTCAAGTTGCCGCCACCCTTTTCTGCAAGGCCATATGGAATGGCAGTACCGGGTCAGTTGGCAGACCTTGGTCGAGGATATCCTTCAGGTCATCCTGCAGAAAATCCACTGGTGGCGCAGACCACCCCAAATATTCCGTTACCCTCGACATAAGGCGCCGGTACGAGGACTCAGCATGGGTGCCAGGCTCAGGTCTACAGAGCTCCACCTCCGGAGAGGTGTCCAGACCACTGGCGTTGTGCAATGACTGCCACAGGTCTTCAATCTGGCTATGCCCAGACAAAATCTCGTCACGTACCTCCTCAGGAACCATACCTTCCTCAGACCCTTCATCCACCTCAGAAATATAATCCGGAGGCTGGAATGGGGACAAAGACATTTTTAGCCTTGGCCAGAGCCTTGCCAGGGGGTTCCACCGTGCCACAGGGTACCTCCGACAAAACAGCCTCGAAAGGCGTCGAGGGCGTCGATGGAATCGGCGTTGACGTCGAGCGTGGCGCGGACAGCTTCGACACAGTCCTCGAGGGCGGAGCCCCGAGAGAGTCCCTCGACGACCTTGGCGCTGCAGGCGTCGAAGTCTTCTTCGAAGACTTCACAGGCTCTCGAGGGTGTCGAGGACTGGGACCTGGAACGGGCATGTCTAGAGCGACCAACCTTGCCCGACCGGGACCTCGAAGGCGTCCGGTGATCGCGACGACCACTCGAGCCCGAAGGTGTGCGAGTGGTGTCTCTAGCACGGTCACGGCCGGCATCTTTCGACGGCGCGGACGGACCGGAGCCCTGTGACTGAAAAATCACCATCATCTCCTGCCGAAAGGAATTCCATTCGGCAGGAGTGGAATGCTTGTTGACACAAGCAACCCGCCGACGGGCGGAGTCCTCGGACGAGGACGGGGAAGGCGACCTGTGACGGCGCTTCCATGAGTGCCTCAAAGAGGCAGAGGAATGGCGGGACCTACTCCGGGACCGAGACCCCCCCGGACCGACGACGGTGATGCAGAGAGTCACCCCTCGAATTGTCAGTCGAAAGGCTGGTGGACTTCGACTTCCGGGGCTTGGCCACCTTACCTACAGAAAGCTTCTTCTTACGCTTCCGCAAGGCCTTCGAAGTAAGCGACTGGCAGTCTACACAGTCATCCGTGTCGTGGTCCTCACCGAGGCACCAGAGGCAGGCGTTGTGCGAATCCGTCAACGATATCTTGGACCCGCATTCCCGACACTTCTTAAAACCCAGCAGCAGGGTAGAAGACGACGAGGACATCATAGAAATTCACAAACTAACAGGTTCGAGGAACCGAAAGAACAGAACTCAGAAGAGTCGAGGCGCGCCGAGATCTCCGAAGCGAACACGTTCGCGGAAAAAACGGAACTGAGGCTACAGGCGTCGTGCGTCCTACTTATAACATCCGGTGACGTCGGCTCGACGGAGGACCTCGAGGACAGCGTATCAACATCATCGACGCAGGACACAGACGCTGAAAGATTTTCCGAAGCAGCACAGCTGTGGTGATTACTGTCATAGATATGGAATACGTCGGAGGACCCAATCCCCTCTAAGGTCCATCTATATCATGTAAATCTCTTAATAGAAGAATGGAAGGAAAACCCGTCGGCCACTCATGCCACAATACCATCCTGTGTGGTGCCAGAAGAGATAGACAACTTTGAATCAATTACACAAGAACTATCTATTCAACAACAAGAAGATTTAAAAGATTTAATTACATTGTTTCCCAATGTATTCTCAGAGAAACCAAGAAGAGTAAAAGGCACCTATCACTACATTAGAAGACATAAGAGGAGCTGGGATCCAAGATAGCCGCCTAATAGAGAAGGCACGTTACCCATTGGAAGCTTTTTGATGTGAAAGTGCAGCATCTGTGCAATCATCACCAGCAACATGCACCGGATTATTGACACAAGGTGGGGAATGAGGAGGGTGCCATAAATCATCGGATTCAAAGGCTCTGAAAAGCTGATGTGCTCCAATGCCTCCTGTGCCACGCCTGACCCAGCTACTCTAGCAGGGTGCAGTGACACCCTGCTTTCCCAAGCCACAATACAAACACAGAGGTAGAGGCTCCTCCATCCCTCGGGCGAGGGAGTATAATCTCAGCTGCACAGGACTGAAAGATAGAAGCAGGTGATTATTCAGGGCTGTAAGCGGTTGTCGGGCTGTGTAGTGTTACACAAGAGTTCTGTGATTATTCCCGGCCACAATCTGCTTATCTACAAGGACGCTTTCCTGGTTTTGTCCGCTGGCCACTGAGACTCTGCAGTGCTACACGGGTGAGTAGTGATTATTGCTGGCTGCAACCTGCTTAAGCATACAGAATCCATATGGAAACGTACCCGCACCGTCTGCATATAGAAGGCTCTATAGAAATGACTTGAGAGGAGTGAGCCCTAGGGGAAGGGGAAAGGGCTTCAGTGAAGTTCTCTTGTTTGTAGTATACTTTGCCTTTCCCCAAGGTCTCTGTTGGTAGTCAAGGGGCCTCTCTCCTGAGCGGTTGATACAAAGAATACAGCTGGAGGTTTTACCCACACGCTCCTCTCTTCTTTAAGTGACTGGGTGCACTGCTGATATATGCTGCATGCAACTCCAAACATACTTCACATTGCGGACAGAGCAAAAATTACTGTGCTATTTTGGGAAGTGCTGCTGATTTAGCTGATCTGCATCTAAATTGCCTTTTGCCGGGAGGAGATAGAAGGCATAGGGAAGACCATGGACATTCAGTGTGTGTATGGTAAGGCAAGTCAGTGCAACCTCCTTGTAATAATTCCTGTCATATATAACGGCAGAGCTTTAGCGGAAGTGAGCCTAGGTAGACAGGCCTAATATATAGGCCAGGGCGAAGGCTGCGAGACAGATGTGACATTTATACTATTATGACTGTCCTGAAGGAGACTTTGGCTGCCTGCAGATATCGTGGATTGCGAAGGGGCGATTGGGAAATTTCCCACTCTGGGAGTAATATCTACAAATTTTAGGAAAGCTTGAAGTCCAGTGCACATTTTAAAAGGAGCCTTACTATTAAGCACTCCTGACCCTCACAACTGGGCGCTAAGCGGGTCGTGAACACAGTCAATGCCATGGCCTAAGGAGAAAAGGAAAGACCGCCTCTCTAAGCTTCCACATACTCAGAAAGAGAACCCTATTACAACTTGCTGGCTTAAGTCGGGGAGCGAGCAGGAATAGGCGAAACAACTGAGCGATCCTGTTGAGGAACCTACCGCTGCTACACAAAGCAGGATGGCGGCCTCGAAAGAGGATATGGAACGGTGTTTTCAGGTGTTTCAAGATAAACTCTCCTGCTCCTTTCAGCAGCAATTAGATAATTTCACAACAGAATTTAAATCTGCCCTGGTAGATAGTCGTAAGGACATTGGAGCGCTAGAAGAAAGGACAGATACAAGTGAGAAGGCGATACAGGATCTGGCTCGTGAATCTACGCAATCGGAGGAGGATATTGAGCACTTAGCTCAAGTAACACATAAAGTAGAGTTACAATGCGAGGATCTTGAAAACAGACCAAAAAAGATCGAACATTTGCATACGGAATATCCCACAGACTGTGAGCGACTCACTCTTAAAAGAGGAGGTTACAGGAGTCTTCAAGGACCTACTAAATGACGAAGCAGAAGTAACAATCCCATTGATAGAATCCACAGGGTGGGAATGAAGCGCCAGGACTCGACAGCTCGTCCCAGGGATACCTTGGTGGCATTGGCCAATTACCCTCAGAAGGAACAGATTCTACGGGAAGCTAGAAAGGTGACACAAATCAAGGTTAATGGAATCAAAATTCTATTGTACCAGGATATATCTCTGTTAACAGTACAAAAAAGGAGAGATATTCGAGAAGTATTGCAATATTTGCAGACACAGAACATTCCCTACAGATGGACCTTTCCTTTTGGTTTGCTTTTTAACTGGGAGGGGAAGCAACACTGTATCAACAACAAGGACGAGGGGGTCCATATTCTACACCTCGATCAGCAAGAGCAGCCGGATCATTCCGTGGTGGCCAGATTACGTGCACCTCATGGGCCGAGACATTGGGAGTGGTCAACTGTACAGCGACATTCATCCAAGGCTTAAAAGGACCCTACTACCACAGAGAAACAACCTCCACCAACATGATGATATAATGAGATAACAAGTAGCGTGGGTGTTTATGTTATGGTGAAATTAGGTATATTGTTTTAGAATTCTAGAGCTATGTATGAAGATGGGGCACAGCAGATGACCCTCTTGGGACTCACAAATGGCATATCTAGAGGGTTTTAGTATACCCTGCACTGTTGCTAATCTCTCCTTGGACACGTCCTGAGAGATCGGCCACCCTTTAACCAAGGGATGTGTGCAGCCTGCACACATCCCTTGGTTAAAGGGTGGCCGATCTCTCAGGACGGGTCCAAGGAGAGATTAGCAAGGATGGTCTACACCAGGGGAAGGGGAAAGTTAAGAGGGATTTGTTGGAGAGGGGTTTGTTGGGTAGGGTTGCAGGAAGGTATGAATTTAGGGTGGTGGTAAAGTTTAGGGGGGAGGGAGTTTGGTACACAGCATGTCAATTTGATGCTTATTCCGTCCAAACGCCTTAAGAATATGTTTCCCAGATGGCTAAAACCATAATGTTAAATTCAGATGCCTAACGCTTAATATCAGGGGGCTTAACTCCCCCGTTAAGAGGAGGAAGTTGGAAAGGGTATTAGATATATATCGACCCGATCTTATTGCATTACAGGAAAGGCACGCCATAAACTGAGGATAAACATTTCCTAATATTTAGGCAGGCTAATGCAAACAGCAAATCAGCGTGTGTGTTGCTTGCATTCAGGGTAGATATGTTAGTCAGTATATGGAAAATACAAGCTGATAAAGGGGGACGCTTCCTTTTCCTGCTAATAAAGCTTGGGTCTCAGACCCTAACTCTGGTTTTTTTATATGCTCCTAACACGGGGCAGGAGGGATTTTTGAAGTCCATGTTAACCAAATTGGAAAAATTCGCCCAGGAGGAAATCATTTTAATGGGGGATTTGAACATCGCATGGGACCTGGTGCGATATCGAACTTCTAGCAGTAAAACTCCATGCCCCATCCCTTTGATGGCACCGAAAAGGAGGTTTGACGCTTAAGGGCGCATGGTCAACTCTGAAAGGCGAGGAACAGGCTTACACCTTCTATTCTCATGTCCATAAATCTTTTTAGAGAATTTATTATTTTTGGGTTTCAGTTAGTTTGATAGCTAGAATGACACAAATGGATACCCACTCTATTTCCATCTCAGATCATGCCTCACTGACGTTGGATTTCAATTTCCCTAAATTTCCCCCTATACTATGGTGTTGGAAGTTTCCGAGAGAGATTTTTTCAGACCGAGTCTTATGCGAAGAACTAGAGGGCAAGATAACTGACTATTTTACTCATAATCTTAGTGCTGATATTGGCTTAGATGAGGTATGGGATGCGTTTAAGGCGACCCTCAGAAGGGAGATAATTACAATACAAGCACACATGGGGAAGTTAAAACGTCAAGTGGAAAAAGATTTGGTGGGTTGAGATAAAGAACACTAAGTCAAATGGAGGAAGATACATCTATGACACTCCAAAGACAGTACCGGTGTGCTAGGGGAAGATTAGATTTAATACGCACCAAGCAAGCAGAAATAAGTTAACTGTACTTAAAGCAAAGGGTTTACATTAAAATGGACACATTATTAGCCAGACAACTTAAACAGAAAAGGGCAGCGCAGACAATTCAAGGGGTGGAAGATTTAACAGGAAAGAAGGTAACCTCGTTGGAAGAAATTCTGGTACAACTTCAGGCATTTTACATGTCCTTATATAAATCAGATATACCAGACAACGCCCTACAAGAAGAAAATTTGTCGGATACCCTTCTAAAAAAAATCTCAGAGACAGAAAGAACACTTTTAGATTCCGAGATAACTGGGGAGGAGGTAAGGCATGCCATACCTAACCTGCCTATAAATACATCGCCAGGACTGGATGGGTATGTGGTCTCATTTTATAAAAAAAAGTCAATCAACTATTGTCCCAAAATTAACAGATCTTTAAAATTCTTGCTGAACGTTTAGAAAAGCATATGCCCAATCTTATACGCCCAGATCAGCCGGAACTTATAAAGGGCAGGCAAATCCATGATAACATCCGGCAGGTTTGTCATCGATTAGAAAAAGTGACTAAAAAGCAGGACAAAGCAATATTGGTTTTGTAAGATGGTGAAAAAGCATTTGATCGGGTAGAATAGTCTTTTTTGTTTAATACTCTAACTGCTTTGGGATTTGGCCCCAGCTTCTTAATGATGGTCCGCGCTAACTATGTGAATCCAACAGCCAGATTAGTGAATAATGGTCAATTGTCTTTGCAAGTCTTTCTTCGTAAAGTCACGAAACAAGGCTGTCCCCTATCACCTCTTCTGTATGCAATATATCTAGAACCACTACTGTCGCGAGTGCGGTGTTCGGATACTATACGAGACTTAACTTCTGGGGGGGGGGACACATAAACTGATGGCCTATGCAGATGACATGCTGTTGGCGCTCTCTAATCCAGCTGAGTCTTTGCCGGCGGCGCTGACTCAGTTGGAAAATGTTGGCAATATAGCGGGCCTAACGATCAATATCACTGAATCTGAAATATTGAATCTTGGACTTTCACAAAGTGAATTGCCCAAAGCAATTGAAGCGTCACAGCTCTGTTTGAACCCAGGTGCTATTCGGGTGCTGGGCATAAATATCACAAGTTCACTGGGGGAACTGTATTTTGCCAACTTTCATCTGTTGATTGGGGAAATTCAGAAACTTTATCAGTCCTGGTCCTCTCTTATGGTTTCATGGCTAGGTCGGATACATGCAGTCAAAATGGTACTTCTGCCCAAAGTTTTATATCTCTTTCAGGCTCTCCTGATCCGAGTCCCGTCCTCCTTTTTTCGCACACTTTATAAAACAATATCAAAATGTATATGGAATAACAAGCCGTCCTGGGTGGCATTGAAAACGTTAATGCTCGCTCCCCCCAAATAGGACTCCTGAATTTCAGGGAATATTATCATGCAGCACAGCACAGAGTAATAAGGGAATTTTTGTTGGGGTGACTCTATTAGGAGAGGACACCAGATGGAAAGAGCGATAGTTGGGTCTAGAATGAGTGAGAAACTATGGCTGCATTAAACAGACAGACCCCGAAACATACACCAATACGATATTGCCAGACTGGTGGAAGACATTTGGGATCAGTCGATTAAGTGGCACCATATCACTTAATTTCCCTCCCACTTCCCCCCTCTTTGCAAAGTCGCAATTTACCCCTGGGTTACCGGCAAACTCCTTTGTCGAATGGAAAACAGCTGGTTGTATGAAATTTAGGGATATATTTTTGGGACAAGATATTAAATCCTTTGCTCTCTGCAAAGAGGAACTTGCCCTTCAGGAGGGTCAGCGCTTTGAATATTTCCAGGTTCGCCACTGGTTGATGGCTCCACCCAATAAGTCAGCGGCCACAAGAAAACGTACCCCTTTTGAGCAATTTTTGACCTCAAGCTCGGGAGATACACATTTGATTTCTAAACTTTATAATTTACTAACAGATGAATCCCCGGGAAAAATAACTACATATCAACAGGCTTGGTCTAAGACGCTGCGGTATACACCAACAGAAGACGCTTGGAATCAGTTGTGGTCTGATATCCCAAAAATGACTGGAGCTATTCAGATCAGGGAATTTTGGTTTAAACTAATGTTCCAATGGCATTATACCCCTGATCGGTTGCATAAGATCGCCCCGGCAGTCTCAGCTTGTGTTGGAGGGAATACTGGATACATATTTGGTGGTCCTGCCCTAAGTTGAGTCAATACTGGAGGGAGGTGCAGCGGGACATGGGGAAAATGTTTGACCTCCAGACAGAGAGAAGTCTTGAAGAAACTTTGTTAGGCATGGCTCAACCAGCTAATATAGCATGGCCGAAACACATGAGGAAAGCGTTTTACATTCTCTAGTTAGCAGCCTTTGTGATCTTGGCCTGAAAGTGGAAATCGGTGGACCCAGCACATATCAGAGACTGATATAATAAGCTGTGGAATTTTGTATCCTTCGAGTGGGTTACCTATTCAATTGAAGGGGAACAGTCTACGTTCTGATCAGACTGGGCTGCGATTTTGAACATTTTGCATGGAGATTATATGCAACAATATTGCCCACAGAACTTGTGTATTTTGGACATTGGGGGTCATTATGACCCTGGCGTTAAGGGTTTAACGGCGCCGTAAAAGGTGTTGGCGCCGTTAAACCCTTAACGCCTGATTACGAGGTCCCTTTGCGGCTCCCGACCTTAACGGCTGGTATGGACAAGTCGTTAAAGTAGGGACCCGCAAAGGGACTTCCGAGGTAATTACGGTACCGCAATTTGCGGTACCGTAAATTACCGCCTTCCCCAGTCCCATTGAGCCCTATGGGGCAAAAATGGGAATGGGGAAGGGCCAATGATAAATGGGGAATTACCGCCCCGCCAACCTTGGAATGGGGTGGTATTTCCCCATTTACCATTGGCGGACTCGTTACAATACCGGCAGCAACCATGGTGCTAATAGCGCCATTGGTTACCGCTGGTGTTGTAATGAGGGCCATTGTGTGAGTTGTATATTGTTTGGACGTCCAGTTTATCAGTGGGTAGGGAGGGTGTTATTTAAGGAAGGGAAAGTTGATTTAATTTGAAACCTTGAAAATCCAATTTAAAAAAGTGGTTAATCTAAAACCGTATAGACTCTCGGAAGCCTGTAAACAGATAGTGGTTGAGGAAGCTAATAAAATGATAAGAGCAAATATTATCGAGCCCTCTTCAAGCCCCTGGTCCTCCCCATTGTGCTGGTCCCCAAACCTGAGCATTCCTGGAGGTTTTGCTTGCATTTCTGCCAAGTTAATGCCATTTCCGACTTCACTGCATACGAGGAAGCAGCATGTGATGTGCGACTCGAACAAGTGGAAACCAAAGGAGTGAATGTACTTTGAAAGGCCAAGTAAGATGCTGTGTACAGAGTGGCCCGGTGCCACGTGGGCGCTCATTCGAAGGTCTCTGTTAGGTATCCAACTGAATGGTAACTATACTGTAAAAAGGAATTTTATATTGCAGTGGTCCTGCGATGGGTGAAGTTAAACCCTGTGCACATTTGAAAGTCTTTGATAAGTGCAAAGTGAACTGCAATTGGTCCGAGCCCTGCTAAGGGAGACTAATTGAATACAAGGAAGGGATATGAGCCCGGCTGAGGGGGATCAGGGGAGAACCGTGAGTCACCCAAGAAAGAATATTTTGGGAACCTTGAAATAAAGGGATCTGAGCCAGGAAGAGGGGGATCTGCCATAACAAAAAAGGGATCCAAGCCCGACTGAGGGGGATCCAGGGTGAGACACCCGAATTAGAAAATCGTAAGAAGAAAAGAACTTTCTATTTTATTTTGTACATCAGGCCCTCTGAATCAAGGGACTTTGATGAGAAAGGAGAGGCTTGGGCACGGAAGGCCCTGATGCTGGAAATAGAACTGTGTCCTCGTTGTGTCAGAGAAGCCAGAGTGTGTGCTTGGCTCGAGTGAACCGCCTTGCCCCGTGCTGAAAACGTGGGGAAGGTAGGACAACGGCCCGAACAATCTGATCTATCATTTTGTGAACACTTCTTTCTTTTTCATGAACATTACCCCCACACTATTTGTAAATTAGCAGTAAGGATTGGCAATAGTTTTTATTTTTTAGTATAGGCCCTTTTATTTTGACAAGACTCCACTAGGACTGCATTATTATTATTTAATGATCGTAGCTTGATTTAGGTTTAGATAGGTGTTTATCACCCCCTTGTGAAAGTTCAATAAACACCCTTGAACTGTGGTCACATGTGCCTGTCTTACTTCAATACCATTCCTTCCATAAAGTAACCAACCCTTTTTCAGACTTCTCAGCACTCCATCCACCATTCTCCCTCCTCCTGGTCTCTGGGTCCACCACCACACCTCACCGAAAAACTTTCACTCGGTCTTCTTCTCGCTGGCATTTCATACTGATGTCTTCCTGCTTCTTTGCTTAACCCTCTTCCCATTGGTTCTGTGCTTCACCTGGCTATTTGTCCCAATCGTGCACTACACTTTACCCCAGGGCTTGATCATGATGCTGCTCTGCTCCAAAAGCCAAACTCTGCTCCACCCCCTTTAGTGCAACCTTTGACCTTTGCTCAAGTTGGTGTTTGTCTGGTATCTTCCTATTCTCTAGAATTGGTAAGTAACAGTTCATGCAGGTTCAATGGTGGCAGGCGTGCACTAGTCTCCTGGTCTTTGTCGTGTTTAGTGTCTCTATCTGCTCGCTGTGTTTCTCCACTGTGTTGTATTCTGGATTGTGCTGTCTTATAAGTAATAAATGAGAACTCTGGCCAGAAAAGAGGTTGTAAGGCATTGAGTGATCGACAGTGGCACCACTATTAGCTAGCAAGGAACATTCAGGGTGTGCAGGGACTGGCCCCCGCCCCTCAACTCCCTTATCCCACCTCTGGGGCAGGATTGGCTCTGGCATACACCATGGTAGGCAGCCTACCCAAGACGGGAGGGGTCCCTGTTCCCCCCCCTGACAGAGGCAAACCCTAGACCATGTCACACTCCCATCCAGTGCCAACACTCACAATTGCTCCACCTAGCATCAGTGTTCACCTTCAATCCCCCATGAGGGCTCCACACAACACCAATAACTCCATTGACAAATATATGGCTGTCAACTACCAAAGCTACATCTCCACTTCCCTCTGTCTACTGTGGTAGAGTTAACATTCCTAAATCACCAACGCCCATCAGCAAACACTGGCCCATCCAACATAGTAAAAAATACCCAAAACCTCATTAATTCATTTGCGCATGAATATCCTCACAAATGACCATGCAGTTATCTTCTTAGACACTCACATCTATTTAGTATCTGTATTACCTGCTAGCTGGGTGTGAGTGATTTCAACACCTTGAGTAGAAAGCGGTGCTTCTGGAGTGATGAAGAGGTACTGAAGCTTTGGTAAAATCCCTTCCTGTATGCAGAGAAGAGAAATATATGAAGGAGAAGTCAAGAATAAAGGAAATAATGTGTGTGTTCTTTAAAGGTTTTCTTTCATGCATAATATTATTTTTAAGCACTGAAGTAAACCAAAGTACACTTTGTTGATCAGTGATAGACTTGTAAAAATATCTTCATTCACCACAAAAATGAGCTCTCCAAGTAGCTTCTATGTGGAGTGTGGAACCATTTTACAGTTAATACTTCCCACTCAAATGGTTGATCTCTAAACCTAGCATCACAGCGAGATTCCGTAACAAAGTATCAATAGCAATCCTGACAACACTTCCAGAAACACATTCTTCAATTCTGAAGTGCAGTGATATAATGTAACTAAAGCTGACTCGGTTCAGAAAAAGGCAAGATGTAATGCTATTTTGCACACATATTTGGACTCTTTATCTTCCATTTTAATGCTAGCTAGAAAGAACTTTGCGCACTGCCAGAGCTCATAAATTAAGTCTTGGTGAAATGAGTTGTGTTCGTTGCCAGAGCTCATGAAGAGACATATTAGAGATGGGCCTGGTTGTCAGTCAGATGCTCCATCATGCATTACAAGTGTATGCTGGCAGTGCTTAATTTGTAGGAAAATAAGTGCAAGGGCCCAAATATTTTCTAGCACGCCTGTAACACACCGGGGTGGACACTGCCCACGTCCGCTTCAACAGTATCAACATATTTGGGGCTAATGCTGCAACTCCCACCAGTTCATTGAAGGTAATTAATGATCTGACTCTGGCAGTATCGACATAACATATTATTTGTGGCTCAAAATAACACATGTCCTTTAATACACATCATCGTTAACATTTTGCTCTAATTCTATCAGTGGCAAGTGGAACATGTTGACCATCTAAACACAGACAAAAGAGCTAACATGCTTTCCTCCTATGGCTAATTAATTAATGGACAAATACAAGAAAAATCATTACTGAACTCATGACATTTCCTGTCAAACACTGCAATAAGGTCTTCTTGTATAGGTTGTCACTCGTGACAGGCACTCCTTTTTTCGACATCTGCCTTTTCACTGACCTTGTTCCTATGTTGGGGCTGCTCACTGCTGATGGTCCTGTTGTTGCCAACCCACCCTGCTGCTGCAGGGTATCAGGTAATATTATCCCCATAGGTCGCCGTAAATAATATTGCTGGGAAAAAGTCGTGGCAATATTATTTGGGTGACCATATATATGGGGACAGGGGCAGCAGGGGTTGCGGGGGTGTCCCCCGCTCCCCATGAAGAAAAAAAAAAAGGTTTGGGGGTTGCGGGGGTGTCCCCCACATGTTCCATGTAATAATGTCCCCACAAAAAATTTGCCATTTTTCAGCGATTTCTTTGCATGGCGATATTTTTGCGGGGACATTATTACAAAGCCGGTCAGATAGCACAGCGAGTAGAGTGCCCGCTTTGACATCCATGCAGAGCCTGCTGACGCAGGTTCGAACCCTGGCAGGGCCAAACTCAGCCTTTCATCCTTCCGAGGTCGATAAATGAGCACCACACACCGTGGGAAATAAGCAGCGCTCAGATACCTGAGGGTTCGTAGCGCTATACAAATGCACAAACAAACAAACAAACAAACAAACAAAACATGGAACCTGTGGCAGTGCCGCTGGTTATTAAGGTAGAGAATTTGCACCAATGTCATGTAGGCTGAGTGGAGCAGCGTGCTGGCATGGCTGGCATGAGTGACCAGCATTGTCACCTTCCAACTCATTGTTATTCATGAAAATTGATAATTAGGCATGACCTACCAACCTAGGCCATACTCTTGTTGCTGGTTGCGTTACTACAACTTACTAATAAAATAATAAAGATGCCAAAATACCCCAATTTAATCAAACTGGGCACAGCAATAAGTGCCTGGGCTCAGAAATAAGCGCTGGGACTGAGCCTTGGAAGACACCCCCATACATTAAGCAATGTATGCTTGGGAAAGCTCTATTAAAGAAGTGATCATTTTGAAGTAGTGAGTGGAGCGGACTATGTTTCTGAGAGATTTGCTGAATGTTGCATTAAAAAAGCTCATTTATTTCTATGCTGCTTCGTACATTTTTGTGTTTCCACTTTAGTACTGTATTACATTGTACTTCTGTTTTTCTCATTGTTGCTGCTTATGGCTGCATTTATTCTTGAGGTCAAAGTATATATGAACTAAGATGCCAAATCTCAATCCAAAATGGCTGCGATAGGCTGAGAAAATTCTGCAGTTCTTTCTTTATGGTCAGTGTAAGGCCCTATGGCACCCACAAACCAGCTCTCTGTGCCCAGAGCCCTTGTTGGAACCACACACAGTTAGCAGGCGGGAAGTAGTCAGCCTGCACCTGCTCAGGAGCCACTGCCTGCATAGTTCAGGATCGTTCAGATCATCATGATCATTTGAGGGAATATCGAGTGAGGAGTGTCCATGGTGGAGTATCCTTATGCAGCTCACTATCACCATAATCATCCACGGATGGTGGTGAGTTACACAGAAAATTATATCTCAGTTTACGGCCACCCAGGGCTGAAAGAAAATCACCAAGGTTGAGCTTGGAAGAGGGGGCAGCTGCCACAATCCTTGCCCAGGGAAGCCATTGTGAACTAAATTGCAGGCAACCAGATGTGGACTCCCTGCTCACTGTGCTCAGAGAGGCACAGCTTCACCTCACTGATGAGGCCCAACAAAGCTGAAACACGTGTATGGGGTTGCTGTTGGTACTCTTGGTCAGAGAGGAATTGCCATAGCATTTTGGTGCTGGACTGCCCATGTGGGCGGGACAAAGACTGAAATGCAAATGGATATTTCCCATCTGTGAAAGGTACAGTGAGCAAAAAGCATGTGCTGCAAACTCTCATTTCAGAACAGGTTATCATGCCATGTTCTTTCTGGAGAGGAGCACCTGCTACCTTTTTTGAAATATTTGTAAGGAACTTGGGGTTGGTCACCCTGAGTTACCTGGGGGCAACCAGACGTGGACTCCCTGCTCACTGTGCTCAGAGAGGCACAGCTTCACCTCACTGATGAGGCCCAACGAGGCTGAAATACGTGTATGGGGTTGCTGTTGGTACTCTTGTTCAGAGAGGAATTGCCTTAGCATTTCGGTGCTAGACTACCCATGTGGGCGGGACAAAGACTGATATGCAAAAGGATATTTCCTACATGTGAAAGGTACAGTGAGCAAAAAGCGTGTGCTGCAAACTCTCATCTCAGAACAGGTTATCATGCCATGTTCTTTCTGGAGAGGAGCGCCAGCTACCTTTTTTGAAATATATTGCAGGCACACTGCAGGGGCTTGCAGGAGATTGCTGACTGGGACTCTATGGATTTCTTTTTTTGTGGTGTGTGTGACACATAAGCTTAGAGCAGAGGATTTGTCTTGATCTCCCCGGGGCCTTTCAGAAAAATTGAGTATGCTGGAGCACGGACTCCACTCAAACTTTAGATGCCCTTGAAGCTGCCCATTTCACAGCCCACTGAGTTGGTGTGCAGGTTTGCATGTTGCTGAGTCAACAGACCCATGCATCTTCACATCCCTTCCCAGACATGGGCTGACGCAACCTGCAGACCAGCGCCACACACTGCTGTGCATGTTTCTTTGGAATGCATGGTACACACTGATAAACCAGGACGTGAAAGAAGTGTCCTGACTTTACTAGTCACACAACCAGCATAATGTATCTGTTACTCACAGTAAGAACACTGTAAAAAATAACTTACATCACGGGCACCGTACTGCAACTCATGGCCTAGGTACTGGCTTACTACTCACATAGAAGGCTCTAATATATATAGCCAGTCTATTGTATGAATGTTAACAACAATGGTACTGGACTAAAACTCACAGGTTGAGAGTCCTCTACTCTAATTATGGGTACTGAACTACAGCTCACAGCTAGGGCACACCTATTTACTCACAGCCAAGAGGTGGGCATGCATGTGTACACACAGCTTTAGTAATGCACTAGTACTCACAAACAAGATTCTTCAGTTTGAAAAAGGATCTAGCACTCACAGCTGAGAATCGTTCTACAGCTCACACCCTTTGGAGTGTATATATACACATACACCCAGTGTACTGGTAATCACTCACAGCTAGGAAGGACTTCACTTCTACTCAGTCTTGGCAATATAGTACTACTCACAGCTAAGATTCTTCTACTTAATGACAACGGGCCTCATTACGACTCGGGCGGTAAGGGATTACCGGTACCGGTAAGGGCACTGGTGCCGGAAATCCATTACCGCCCAATTACGAGGTCCCTTTGCGGGTCCCTACCATAACGGCTGGTTTTACCAGCCGTTAAGGAAGGGACCCGCAAAGGGACCTTGGAGGTAATTACGGTACCGCAATTTGCAGTACCGTAATTATCGCCTTCCCCATTCCCATTGAGCCCTATGGGGCAAAAATGGGAATGGGGAATTACCGCACCGCCAACCTTGGAATGGGCGGTAATTCCGCCATTCACCATGGCGGAATCCGGCGTCAACCATGGCGCTAATAGCGCCATTGTTTAACGCCTGGGTCGTAATGAGGCCCCATGTATTATTCCACTCGCAGTTAGAGGTCTTTTACTCAGAGGAAGGAGGCCTTTACATGGAACTTGCAAAAAAATCTATGCAAGACTAAGAGCAAGAGCACACTACACTTCTATGTACATCAATACTACTATTAACAGACAGGGAACCAGAGCTGTAATACTACTAACAACCAGGATCCTGTAATTCCACTCACAGCCATTGTGATTTTAGTTAAACTATTTGGTTTCTAAAAAAAAGATGTGGACAGTTTGAAGGTTATTATTAAAATAGTGGAAAGAGAGCTCAGTATGGACTGTCCCTCTAACGTGTGGACAATGCAGGGCCCTCCCTTCTAGCCCAGGTGTCCCTAAACCCTAGGATAGTCTCTATAGTTTGGTATCCCCTGCTGTCTAATACTTGACTGGCTGGTTGTGATGGCCTAAGGGTGAACATCGTATCTCTGAATCGCTCCGGAAATTCCTACGTGAATCCTAACCTACATGCTACAAGTTACAAAAATGGGTGCCTTCCAGACAATAAGTCTCTTCCTTATATCTCTTATGCCTTATGCTCCTTGCCTTGATGTCCTGCCCATCCTTTCCCTTTTTTACACCTCTCCCTCTGCTCCCTTGTTTGCCTCCAATGTCCTTTTTTTAGCCTACCCTCCTTCCCTCTCTACCACCCACCACTCTCCAACTACTATCCCCTCTGCGAAGTGCTACTGTTCTCTATCCACAGTACTGCACACCACACTACACCCACACTGCCCTACAGTCACACCCCTGTCACTCTGTCACCTTCCCATGCACTCCCTACTCTCCTTCTTATAGTTTCACTCACTCACCTTGCAAATCTACTTACACCCAAGTACCACGTTTCCCACCACCCAAGCAATACCCCACCTTGCACACTCCTTCAGCAATCCCTCTCCATGCTCCTCTGCACTGTCCTTCCTCCACTTGATCTCTTGGTCCTCCTTCTACTCCCTTGACTACACATGTACAACTCACCCCTCGCTCATCCCACTCCTTTGGCTCACACCCTCAGCTGGTTACCTGGGGCAACTGCTGCCTTTTTCTCCCCAGGGGTAGATTGCAAGCAAGCAAAGCCATATAATGGGCTTCAAGCAACACCCCTTTTTCGTGCACAGGACTTCCACTACTTGGAAATGGTGGGCTGCCTCCAACACAAGCAATGTCCCATTTCATACTGTGCCAAGCGATTTGGGTGCTGGCTAAACATGGGACCTTCCCACAGACAGGGAATCAGGGTGTGGTGCCTCAACTGTTGCAATGTAGCGGGCGCCACATGGAGGCCAAACGGGAAGACAGTGAATTGAAAGAGGCCCTTAGGAGTAGAAAAGGCGATCTTCTGTTTGGCCTCCTCACCCATGGGTACCTCCCAGTACCTCTTTGTAAGGTCCAGCATTGAGATGTATTTAGCCACTCTGGGGGTTTCAACTAACTCGCCTATCCTGTGCATCAGATATGTGTTGAATTTGGACATTTTGGTAAGTCTTTGGAAGTCAATACAAATCTCATGTATTGTCAGGCTTGGGTACCAGGACAAATGGAGGGCGGGGGGCGGGTTACATTAAGTGCAGGACCGTTGAATTATCTGAAAGTCCTGCTTCTTCTTTAGCTCTTCTTTAACAATGTTCTCCCTGGCTTCTGGCTGTCGGTACTCTTTCCATCTAATGACTCTTCCAGTGGGTGTTTGGATCTTCATACTCCTCCTAGATCCAGGGAGTCATATCTGGATATCTCCCCAACAACTCTGCCAATTCCTGATGGTGGGATGCTGGTAAACCTGGTGGCAGGGTGACCCCACGGACTTCAATTGGTAAAGAAGTTTCCCTGGTGTTCTTTACATAGAGGGCCAGTAGCTGGGAGTTACTGTTCACTTTTTAGGCTTTGAGTTTGTTTACAGGGTAGAGTTGAGCAGGGCTTTCGTCATTCTACGTGCTGTACCTTGTAGGGGAGACAACATCTGTGATAACATATGCAATGTGACACTCCTGGCCAGTAACTTGGTCTGTGTAGTGGGGAGAAGGACCATGGCATTCTCCCTGACTTGGAAGGTGTGTAGCTCGGCATCTTTGCTATAGGTTTTCTGTTGGCAGACTTGGACTGCTTGAAGATGAGACTTAACAAGGCTTTGCACCTTTTCCATGTATTACCTTGGTATTCTGTACTAACGGGTGATTGCTGGTTTGTCCACTACCGGGCCCTTCCCACTCATCCCACATGAAATTCAACACATATCTATGGTTCCAGCCATTCACCAACTCAAAGGGAGAGAACCTTCTAGAATACTGGGGCATCTTTCTCACAGCACAAAATGGCCAGATTATCAAATCGCCCCAATTCTACCAATCTCTGGCAACCAAACTTGTCAGGATGCACTTCAGAGTCTGATTAAAACCCTCTACCAGCTGCCAGTCTGGGGGTGCTACATCGATGTCCAGAGGGTCATGATTTTTACAAGGTCCTTCATCTCCCCAATGAACATGAAATTGCTACCTTGATCAGTGAGTATTTCTGTCGGGAAGCCGACTTGGGTGAAGAATGGTATGAGCACCTTGAGAATAGCTTTGGTGTTATTGCTCCTCAAAGGGAAGGTTGCTGGGTAACTGGTAGCGTAGTCTAGTGTTGATAGGCAGATGAATAGGCATTTATAGCTACTGCCCCTCTCCACCCCAACCCAATATTGCACAGGTGAGAAACATTGCTCACTAAGGTGACCATATCAGCCCTATTCCCATGTACTGCACTGTCCCTTCCCCCTCCCCCGCACTTCCCCCATCCCATGCACTTGCGTGATCTGAATGACACCTGGCCTAGTAGGATCGTTGTCTGTCCTCCCTTTGTTCCCCCTCCCTTGCCTCGTTGCGCCTTGAAACACTTGTGTATAAGCGCGTTATAAATGCCATATCATATCATATCATATCATATGCCAGGCAAGTACAGGAGGAAATGGACCTAATGTAACTAAAGGTGGTGAGAATAAGCAAACTTACTGTTAACTGACACACGCACATGCAATAGACATGAAATACACAAACACTAGGTTAAACATGAATTTATACACAAAGAAAATCGCTTGCAACCATGAAGACATGAAGAACATAACATAAGCAATGTACACGCTGAAATGCAACACAAACTATACACATATATAGCTTGCTAACATAGAAACGAGACAGTAATGGTCAACCATCTTTTTCAAAATGGAAGCAGGAGCATGCATTGAAATGAATGAAAGGCCTTGAAGCTTCATGAAGCTCAAACTGCTGAAATCACTGAAACAGAGACCCGTGCAGTGCACTGACAGTAGCTGCATTGACCCATCCAAAGTTACTGAGAAATTAGGGAGGGTTTGGACGGCTTGGAGAGAAAATTAGATAATTCCCATGGCACAAGACATATTTTTCTAAGATTAATTTTAGAACAACCAGCCTTTAAAAGCCAGATGCAGAATCATTGTAAACTAAAACCTTCATAAGGAACAGATCGACTAACACTCCCTAGTGGTTGAGAAAGTAATAACATTTGCATGGATATTAGCTAAAATATCAGTAAATGCAGGGTGAAATAATTCAATACATGGTCCTCTCACACGTGATCCATAATTCAAGAAACTGTCTGTTCATTAGCCCGGACACAGATAGGCACCTGCTTCGACTCCCCACATATTCTCAGAAATGATGCGCCTTGAAAGGACAAGTACAAAGAGGTTGCTCTGGCTCATGGCCTAGGAATAAGTAGCTTTTTTAATTGAAAGCGAAACAGTTCCTAGACCTCTCTTCCCCTACTTCTGTCTGGCTCATGTGTTGACGACCTGTCAATTCCCCAAGGTTGGTCAGTAAGATGCCAACCAATGAAAGTCCCCAATGCTAGGCAGCCCATTACGTATTATTTTAACCAATAGCTTATTGTAGAGATTACATGTTTTCACTATTATCAATTTAGAGCTGGTCTCAGGTGGAGCCCTCAGATACATAATAACCAATTAGAAGACTAATCCCTATATAATATATACATAGTTCATTCCCTTAACGAGTCCCTCCACCCCGTAGGTTTTTGTAACAAAGATTGCAGTATGATGCCAATATAGCGACATATTTATTATTAATAAACCGTTGTTTTGTATGAGAACCTTCTGAGAGGTGCGCCTCTATTGCTCGTATGCTGTCCCTGCTTTATGTCGGATTGTTAATAAAGAGGGTTTTGCTTTTCACTTTGACAATTTCCGTTATTCAGTGCAGGATTTCCCCGCCTCTCCTTTCTGCTTAAACTGGGTTTGCCAGACCACTTTAACATATGGTAACGGTTCTGATGGTTTTGGCAAGAACACTCGGATTGTTGAAGTTCCCTGTCATGGCCTGAAGACTGAGAGGTGCCCTGTGGAGTCAGATATCATGCGTGAACTGAGAGAGGTCGACAGAAGCCCATTCCATTCCCCACAGGGGGCCCCGTAGGCCGGAAGGTGGTTGGCTGATTGGGGGAAGTTCAATACCAAAGGCCTTGGCTGATCCACGGATGAAAGTATATAGCATTGGCTTTGCAAAATGGGGGAGGGAATTATTTGTATATTGGGGAATTGTGATAAAATAAAGGACTGATAAAGGTGGATAACCTGCGAAAAGGGCGCAGAGGACTACACAATACACCTTGTGATGAGGTATTGATGATGACAAGATATCCTGAGACAAGGTTGCGGAAGATTGTGTAGTACACCTTGTTGTGAGGTTATATTGATGGATTACCTCACCAAGAGCTGGGAAGACACCCTTATTGTATTTGTGGTATATTCATTTGCGTAGTGATTGCTGGCGCCAGCTGTAGGTTGTAAGATGGTTTAGTTTTGTGAAAAGTGAATTTGGAGTGAATATTGATGGATATTGTGTAGAACGAGAAGCTGTGGTTTGGACTAAATGGTGCGGTCCAGAGAGTGGGCAGCGTTTATGCTTGCCCAGGTACTTGTTGTGATGTAGAAGGTGTGGTGTTGGGGGGATGTAGAAGTGTTGGGGACAAAGAGAACCATTGTGGGGGAAGAGTGTAAAGTAGGGTTGAATAGAGAATAAGTTGGAATCAACATAGAGGTTTGGTAAGTATCGACAGACTAAAATGTGACGTGCTATCATGGGAGCTACGTCCCTTATGTAAAGCATTGCCCCGATACAAGGACAAAATTACCAAGTGCCACGCCCAGTGGGGGAAGGGCACTGCGGGCAAGATGTTTACGCCTTAGCTGCAGGAAGGAACCCTTTCGGGATCAGTATTGCAACACATAACATATTTGCATGCCACATACAAAGGGTAGAAGTTAGAAAAACAATTAGCCATTTTAGAACTGTGGAAAATGTATGAGGAAGAGACGGTAGAGCCACCCGCGAAATAGTGGATGCTTCATCAGCATGAGGGGAGGGCACATCGCACTCGGGTCCTCCTCCTCATACTCCCCCCAGAACACTGATCCACTTCCCGAAACACAGGGACTATACCCATTACAAGAATTAAAAGAAGTGGCAGGATACTAATCCCACATATGCACCCCCACCTACAGCAGCGATGATGTTATAAACGGAGTAAAAATAAATAGACAAAATTCAGTGTCCAGGTGCTATGAATATGGTGAATGTTGTGAGTTACAGGCAAAACTGACAGAAGCTGAGGAGATCCGGAGACAGAGAGGCAGAAAGGGCAATAGGGAGAAGACGACAGTTGCCCCAAAACCGGGACGTATACTGGCTCCCTCTGTCAGAGATTATGGTCTCAGGAAGTCTGTGGAGACGTAAGATGTCTCGAACAAAGATGGTACTCATTTCACTGACAGGTA
Organism: Ambystoma mexicanum; assembly: GCF_040938575.1. Classification (NCBI taxonomy): domain Eukaryota; kingdom Metazoa; phylum Chordata; class Amphibia; order Caudata; family Ambystomatidae; genus Ambystoma; species Ambystoma mexicanum. The sequence goes on from NC_090936.1 coordinate 989,538,003, forward strand.
GCTTTGGTAACGCTGAGAAATGAGCCAACTTAGAGAATGAATCTACAGTCACCATTATCACGGTATACCCTTGGGACCGGGAGCTCCACAATGAAATCCGTAGAAATCTTCTGCCAGGGCTTATGGGCGGCAGGCTTTGTAGAATCTTACCGATGGGTCGTAATTGTGAGGTCTTATTTTGTGCACATATATTGCACATGGTCACATATTCCTGGACACTCTCCTTCAAACCTGGCCACCAAAAATATTGACGTAGAAGAGTTGCAGTGGTATGCTGTCCTCTATGGCTGGCCACAACTGAGTCATGTGCAAAATACAACACCTTGGCTCTAAGGGCCTCTGTAGGCACATATATCTTCCCATGATGATATCATAACCCGTCTTTACAGATCAGGCGTGTCTTCCATGAACCGTCCAGAGGATAAGTCAACATAACTCTTTGTAGTTGTGGAACAAATGTGTCCACCAGAGAAATAAACATGACTTGAGGTAAAATGGGAGTCCTAGCGGGCACTTCCTGATCTGATGATAGCCCATTCCTGGACAGTGGGCCTCATTACGAGTCTGGCGGTAACCGCAGCGGTAAAACAGCTTGGTTACTGCCGGACTCGTATTACCATTCCGCCTCCGTGATTCCCGGAATTACTGGGGCATTACAACCCCGGTTTTCCGGGAATCACGGAGGCGGAATGGTGTTAATCCCCATTCCCATTGAGTCCTATGGGACTCAATGGGAATGGGGATCATGGAAACACCGGCAGCATCTCGTAATGCTGCCAGTGTTTCCTCGTCCGCCTGCAGGCGGGCGGTGTTAAACCCGCCAGGTCAAACCTGGCGGGAACATCACCTCCTGCCTGCAGGAGTTGTGATCGTCTGGCATGGAAACAACGGTGGCGGCGGATTTACCGCCACCGTTGTTTCCATACCGGGCGATTTGTAATGAGGCCCAATGTATCCAACAGGAGATTGCGAGGTCCAGTCATGTAGGTCATGGTAAAATGGTAATGTGAAAAGAACTGAGCCCAACGGGCCCGTCTGCTGTTTGTGCACTCGATGTTCTTCAGGCTCTGAAGGTTACAGTGGTCAGTCCGGATTTCCACAGGCCAGATGGCGCCCAACAATAAATGTCTCATCTCCTGACAAGACAATTTAATGGCCAGGAGTTCCCTTTCCAGCACTGAATAGTTCTCCTGTGCCGCTGACAAGGTCTTAGAGAAATAAGTGATGGGATGTTCTGGTCCTCTACCAGAGCATTGCTTCAGGACTATTCTCCCACTCCCTGCATATTCTGAAGCATCGGTCTAGAGCACGAAAGGCAGCGAGTAATCAGGCTGTCTTAAGAAGGGTGCAGACATAAAACAGACCTTGAGTTGTTCAAAAGCCTGATTGGCATCTGGAGTCCATTGGAATGGCACCCCCTTCTTCGGAAGCCTGGTCAAAGGCAGAACCAGGGAGGAAAAACATTGGATGAATTTCCTATAAATGTTTGCCATTCTGAGGAATCTTTGCAACTCTTTGATGGATTTTTGGGGACAACATGAGACGCAAGGCCACCATCTTTTTTGGATCCATCTGAATACCTTGGTCCGAAATGACATATCCCAAGTAGCACACAGATGACACGTCAAACAAACACTTCTCTGGTTTGACTATTAAATGTTTTTTTGAAGACGATGAAGCACCTTACATACATACGTGCTGGTAATGGTCTTCGTAGTTTTTGAGAAGATCAGGATGTTGTCGAGGTAAACCACCACCGAGTGGAGCAGTAAGTCTAAGAAAATGCGGCCCATAAATCATTGGCATACCGCAGGGGCGTTTGCCAAGCCAGAGGGCATAACTCGATATTGGAAATGCCGAAAAGGAGTCTGAAAGGCGGTTTTCCACTCATCCCCCGCATTATTACCAAGTGATAAACCCCCCGCAAATCCAACTTGGTAAAAACACGTGCGGATTGTACGGCTTCCAAAATGACTGGGATTAAAGGTAATGAATATTTATCCTCGACCGTATTCTGGTTTAAGCCCCTATAGTCAATACAAGGGCGTAACTCTGTTGCGTCTTTCTTGGGGATGAAAAACAGAGATGCCCCTCCCGGGGACTTAAATTCTGTGATGAGGCCGTTCTTCAAGTTCTCATCCAAGTATTTCCTAAGAGCGTCCTTCTCAACTGGGGAGAGGATAAACATCCTGCTAAATGGAACCATGGACCCCCACAAAAGATCGATTCCACAATAATCGAGTCAATGCGGGGGAAAAGCTTTCTCGGCTTCGTTCTGGAATACCGCCTCGTAGCCCATGTATTTTCCCAGAACCAGATTTGTGAGAACTGAACCCGAAGAGCATTTTCCGTTAGTTTCTGAGGTAACTACAGTGCACTCTTCCTGGTCGTGAAGACAAGTTTCTGAACAATATTCCAAACTAAAGATTAGGGTCCTGGTTCTCCAACTGATGTAAGGGTTGTGGTTCACTAGCCATGGTAGCCCCAATACCACAGGAGAATTGGCTACCGATATAAGATCAAATGAGATGGATTCGGTATGTTGTTGCACTCTCATAACCCTTTTTGCAGTAGCTTCAGTGATCAAACCGCTGCTCAATGGTTTCCCATCCACACCTTCTACCGGCGTGGGTAGCTGCTTCTGAACACATAGTATTCCCATCCTTTCTGCCCAGGTTTTGTCCATAAATAGACCAGCCGCACATGAATCTACCATAGCTATGGCTTTTAGAACATGGTTAGAAGAATATTGAAGAGTGATTTTCAACAAAAACAATGGATGTCTGTTCTTCTCTCCTTGGTAAGTCATCCCCAAAACCTTGGACTACTGCCTACAATCTCAGAGACTCTTGTCCCTCCTAAGAACGGGAGCTGGCATTTCCCACCCGCCTAGGGGCTGCCAGAGGACAAGCGTGAACCAAATGCCCTGAAGACCCACAATACATATAGAGGCCCCCTTGAAGTCTCCTCGTTCTCTCCTCCTCAGTCAAGGGTCCTCGGGTAGCACCAATCTGCATGGATTCTTCTGTCAGGCCTAACTTTTGTCCCAATTCAGGATGAATTGGTACCAGAACCAAGGTTCAGGTCTTCCATTTTTCCTGCTTGCGTTCTTGTTTGCAGTAATCCATCTGGATAACAAGCCTCACCAAATCACTGAAGAATGCAGGACGCGGAACTGTGGTGAGTTCGTCCTTCAGTTTCTCCGATAGACCTCAGTGATACAAGGTAAAGCAGACCTCCTCTGGCCAGGCTGTCTGTTGGGCCAGTTGCCAAAAACAAGTGGTATAAGTGATTATGCCTTGACTGCCTTGAACAAAGTCCAACAGGGTATCCTGTTTTGTATAGGTTAATTCAGGCTAATCGAAGATCTCGGCAAAACCAGCCAAGAACGCCTGATAATCGCTCAGGACAGGATTTTCCACGGTAACCAGTGATGTGCCCCAAGCTAGGGCACTCCACAACAAATGTGACACCTGAAACCCCACTTTGGCACGATCATTGGGGAAGGCTGTTTTTGTCAAAATGCGAATGTCCCCATACAGGCATCGATAAACTCTCTCTATTTCTTAGGATCACCTTGATATCTCTCAATAGTGGCTCTGCAAGCTTGTGGGTTTTCTATTACAATTTAGTGTGTAAACATTGCTTGCCAGAGGACCACATTCTCGGTCTTGAGATTCTGGACTTCCATCGTCAAACCTTGCACCACCGCGATAAGCTCCTGGATTTGTTGCATCTTCCGCTCTTCACGTAGGCGTCACAACCTACCAACGACAGGCCTTACGTGCGATGGTTTCTTTGGCAGTGTTGAGTAGAGGTAAGGCCTGTCTTCTCTTGAAGCCACCCTGCCAACCTGGAATAAATGCACAGGTGCAAGCAGAGGCCACATGGGAAGATGGGTCCAATGGACAGAGGAAAAAGTCCCAATCAAGAGACGTAAAAAAACTCTTCTTTCCTTTGAGGTTGTAGTCATTGGCACACTCTGAGGAAATCCAAATGACGGAAATAGACATGATGAAGCAGAGGTAGGCGTTTCAGCCATAATGAGTGCCCGATCCCCAAGAAGGAGTAATAGTGGGTCCACCAGAATTGATTGGCACAGCCTCAAGGAACAGATAGAATGTGGGTACTGGGATAGAAGCCGTGGATAGAGAATCCGACAAGATTGAATGACACAGCTTCAAGAAGGACAAATGGAACGTAGGCATTAGAATGGAAGACATGGGAGAAAAATCACGGCAAGAGGAGAGCACAGCAAGACAGCGAGGGAAACTAGCGCCACTGCAACGGGAAGAAAAAGTTGCGACGCACCGGTCCGGCGTCCTAAACTCTGTATTTGTTGTTCCAACGTGTTTCCATGCAACGTGCACAATGCGCATTGCGTATGGCGGCCATCTTAGTTTGGGCCACTAATTTCCAGCATTGCCATAGCAATGGGAAGCATTTCCATCTGTCGTATGCCCTATGTGAAACGCTGACAGCAATTCCCTTGTTGCTATTCCTCCAAATCTTCAAACAATAAGCAACATGTTTATGCTTTCCCTGGTGGTTTGAGGGAATGAACTGAAGCTGTCAACTGGTTAAGAATAGAAGAACAAGTTACTTTCTTACCTGGTAAAGTTCTTTCGATGGGATGTTCCTCCAACGTATTCCACATCTTTGACATTGATTACCACAGCTGTGCCACTTGGGAAAACTTTTTCGGCGTAGAAGTCCTGCGTTGATGACTTCGATACGCTCCCTCGAGGACCTCCTCCGACAGTCGACGTCACTGGATGTTATATGTGGGACGCACGACGCCCGTAGCCTCAGTTGTACTTTTTTCCCCCAGAACGTGTGGCACCAATCTCCCGCCAGTATTACTACAGAAAGCCTTGCAGAAACGGAAGCTGCAACCACATAAGAAATTCTGTAGAGGGGCAGGTAGGGAGGGTACGATGTGGAATATGTCGGAGGAACATCCCATCGACAGAACGTTACCAGGCAAGAAAGTAACTTGTTCTTCGAGGGGATTGTGTCCTCCGACGTAGTCCACATTTTTGACAGACTCCCAAAGCAGTACCAACGTAAGGAGGTGGGAAAAGAATTTAGAAGTTTTTAGAATGCCCAAACAAATTGCAGAATAGAGGACTGCCTTACCAAAGGCCAAATCTTGCCTATGGATAGAGTCGAGGGAATAATGTTTCACAAAAGTATGGACAAAGGCCCATGTGGATGCTTTGCAAATATTGCGAATCGGAACACCCCTCTGTAGTGCAGTGGAGGCAGCCATACCCCTAGTAGAATGAGCCCGTAAGCCTACCGGAGGGTCCATTCTCGCAAAAACGATAAACTCAGAGATCGTCAAAATGATCCATCTAGACAAGGTCTGCTTGGAAACAGCTTGACCTAAACGCCTTCCAGCGTAACCAATAAAGAGCTGATCGTCCACTCTAACTCGGGACATCCGTGAGAGCTAGAAACTCAAAGCTCTCCTAGGGTCCAACCTATGGAGCTTCTCCTCTTCCTTACCAAGATGTGGGGGAGGATAGAATGCCGGAAGAATTACCTCCTGGCTCGGATGGAATTCCGACACAACCTTCGGAAGAAAGGAAGGCCATACCCTAAGGACAATCCTGCCCTTATGCAACACAGTGAAGGGTGGTTTGGCGGAAAGTGCCTGCAACTCACTCACTCTGCGTGCGGAAGTAACCGCAACTAAGAATACAGTTTTAAAGGACAACAGACTCAATGGACAAGAATGTAAGGGCTCAAACGGAGCTCCCATTAGGAACTTTAAAACCAAATTCAAATCCCATCCCGGCACCTGGAAAGGCGACGATGGAAACACATGCGTTAGCCCTTTTAGAAACTGAGATATCAAAGGGATTTTAAAATAAGAGCATTCCTCAGATGAGCGCTTAAATATTGACAGTGCCGCCAGGTAACCCTTAATGGTACCCACATGCAGTACCTTGTGGGCTAAAGAAAGCAAAAAAGATAAAAAAAAGGAATAGCACATTAGAAAGGACCCACATTCTGTACCCTGCACCAGTCGCAGAACTTCCTCCAACGTCAACGGTACAGGGATTTCGTTGCGGGCCTTCTGGCCGAAAGAAACCCCTCCATCATGTCTTCAGGGAGGTCCCAATCCTTATATCTCAGCCTTTCAGATACCAAGCATGAAGCCTGAGAGACTTGACCTCTGGATGGAGAACTCGACCCCCCTCCCGTGAGAGCAGATCGTCTCAGTAGGGAAGACGACGTGGAGGGCAGATGGACATGTCTAGAAGGTCTGGCTACCACGCTCTCCTGGCCGATGCCAGAGCAATGAGGATCATCCGGGAACTGAACCTCTGCAACCTCCGCAAGCAGAATCTCTCGCACTTCCGGTTGACACTGGTGGCAAAGAGATCCACCTGTGGGGTCCCCCAAAGGGCGAAGATCTCCAAAAGAACTTCCTGAGCCAGCTCCCACTCGTGAGAGACCGTGCTCTGCCTGTTCAGAGCGTCCGCCGCCACATTTTCGTCTCTGGCCAGATGAACTGCTGAGATCGAAATTTCCTGCTGGATGGCCCAGAACCAGAGCTGCATCGCCTCCCTGCACAGTGGGAACGACCCTGCCCCCCCCCTTTTTGTTGAGGTAGTGCATGGCCACTGTATTGTCGGTCACAATCAGGACATTCTTCCCCTGCACAGACTGCAGAAAAGCCTTCAGGGCTAGCCTGACAGCCCGCAGCTCTAACAGATTGATGTGGAGTCTGGACGACCGAGGGCGGAATCTGAACGGGGTCTGACATCCTGCCGGAGAACTGCGACCACTGCATCTTGAGTGCCCACTGCAGAGATCTCATCTGCAGCCTGGCCTCTGGCACCAGGAAAATGCAGGATGCCATGAGGCCGAGCAATCTCAAGAACTCGAACGCCGGGAGACTCTGGGCACGTTGAAATGTGTCCACCATCTGCAGAATATGGTGAGCCCTCACCTGGGGAGGCGAACACTGCTCCGGGGATGTGTCTAGCACTGCCCCGATGTACTGGAGCCGCTGGGTAGGTGTCACATGAGACTTCTTTAAGTTGAGGGAGAAGCCCAGCTCGTGAAGGGAGTGGCAGGTGACATACAAATGATCCAGGACTTGCTCGGGAGAGCGCTCCCTGATCAACCAATCGTCCAAGAAGGGGTAGACGTGAATCCCCCCTTTCCTGCGATGCGCTGCCACCACCACCATCAGCTTGGTGAAGACCCTCGGAAGAGGTCAATCCGAACGGCAAGACCCGAAACTGAAAATGCGAGTCGCCAGCCTCGAACCTCAGGTACTTCCTGTGCTTGGGATGAACCTGTACATGGAAGTAAGCATCTTTGAGGTTGAGAGACACCAACCAATCCTGAAGTTGAAGGGCCTGGAGGACTTGAGAACGAGTAACCATCTTGAACTTGTCCTTTCTGAGGAGCTTGATCAAACCACGCAAATCCATGATGGGTCTCAATCCTCTGTCTTTTTTTCGGGATAAAAAATATGGGGAATAGCATCCCTTTTTCCTCTCCGCTACAGGTACCAGTTCTATGGCACATCTGCTCGAGCGGCTTTGGCACCTCGAGTACCTTGCTTTCCACCTCTGGTAATCCTACGGTGGCCCCTTTGACTGGCAGCTCCCCTCGATCTACCAAATGAAGAGTAGTATCGAAAGGAACCTCCCCTCCATTGCTGTCCCCTAGGCCAAAAAGGCGGAGGTTGACGCACTGCAGCGCTCAAGGACTTCGCTGCAGCTTTGGAGGTCTGCAACCTCTCAAGGCTCTCGTCAGTCTTGCTGCCAAAAAGATGGACACCATCAAAGGGCATGTTGAGAAGCCGGGACTGTACATCAGGAGCAAACCCGACTTCCGCAACCACCAAACCTGCGCACCACGGTGCTCGCCGCCATGGACCGGCTGACACAGTCTGCCACGTCCAGACCCAACTGAAGGGTTTCAAACATGGCATCCTTGCTATCCTGAACGAGGGCAAGAAAACCATCCCGTTCCTCCCCTACGGGAATGTGTTCAACCGCCAACGATTGTGAGTGAATTTTGCAAGGACACAAACAGAGTTGGCTGCCTTTAAAGCCATACCCCCCAGAAGAAAATACCTTCTTCGCCCAACCATCAAAGCGTTTGTTGTCCCTATCAGGAGGGATTGTAGGGTACACCGCCTGCTTTGTTGGGGCCATAGCCGCCTGCACCACCAAAACTCTCCGGAGTAGGGTGCGTAGACAAGTAGCAGGGGTCACCACTGGCTGGACAGTATTTTTTCGGCAATTACTTATTCACTGCCGGGAGACTCTCCGGAGCCGTCCAAGCCGCCGCCACCCTTCTTTGTAAGGCCATATGAAATGGCAACACCCGGTCAGTGGGTGGATCTTGGTCCAAGATATCTGTCAGATCATCCTGCAGAAAATCCACAGGTGGAGCAGACCACCCCAGATACTCTGTCACCCTCGACATGAGGCACCTGTACGAGGAGTCAGCATGTGTACCAGGTTCAGGCCTGCCAAACTCAACCTCCGGGGGTTATCAAGACCACTGACGTCATGTAAAGATTGACGAAGGTCTTCCAATCGACTATGACCAGATAACAGGTAATCCGGAACCTCAAGAGGTACAACCCCCTCTTCCTCAGACCCTTCCTCTACCTCTGAAATGTACTCCAACGGTTGAAACAAGTCCACCCTGGGAGGAGGAACAGAGTATGGGTCAAACACAGGCCGCACAGACTTGCTGAGCGCCTTTCATGGAGCTTCCACAGCTCTCTGGGGCACCTCCGGCAAGATCTCATCAAAAGGCGTCGAGGGTCCTGATGGGAGTTGCGTCGACGTCGACCGAGGCGCTGACGACTTCGACAGCGGTGTCGAGGCCAGAGCCCCGAGCGTGTCCTTCGACGGTCTCGGCACCGATGGCGTCGACGACTTCCTCGGAGCCGGAGCCACAAGCAGGTCCCTTGACAGAAATGGCGCCGAAGGCATTGATGCCTTCTTCGAAGGCCTCACAGGCTCCAACGGCCTCAACGGCGTCGAGGACTGGGACCTGGAGCGGGCACGGTGGCGATCATCCTTACCGGCTTCTCTTGAAGGCGCGGACGGAACTGTGCCCTGCGATTCGAAAATCGCCATCATCTGCCGGCGGAGGTCCGCCCCTTCGGCTGGTGACAAGGGTTTCGTGGGACAATCCACCTGCCGCCTGGCGGAGTCCTCTGACGAAGACGGGGAAGGTGACCGGTGACGGCACTTCCGTGAATGCCTCGAAGAGGCAGAGGAATGGCAGGACCCACTCCTGGAACGAGACCCCTGCACTTACGCCAACACAGAGAGTCGCCCCTTGAATCGTCGGTCGAAAGTCCAGCGGATTTCGATTTACGGGGTTTGGAAACCCTACCTGCCGACAACTTCTTCTTCCGCTCCCGCAAGACCTTCGACGTCAAAGACTGGCATTCCTCGCAGTCATCGGTGGCGTGGCTCTTCCCGAGCCACCAGAGGCAGACGTTGTGCGGGTCCGTAAGAGACATCTTGGAACCGCAGTCCCGACACTTCTTGAAGCCCGACTTCGAGGTAGCAGAAAACGAAGCCATATTTGCAATACAACGATAGAAGAACCGATTCAACAAGAGAGAACCGAGGCGCGCCGAGATTTTAAAGCGAACACGTTCGCGGAAAAAACAGAACCGAGGCTACGGGCGTTGTGTGTCCTACATATAACATCCGGTGACGTCGACTGTTGGAGGAGGTCCTCGTGGGAGTGTATCGACATCATCGACGCAGGATGCCTATGCCGAAAAAGTTTTCCAAAGCAGCACAGCTGTGGTAATCAATGTCAAAGATGTGGAATACGTCGGAGGACACAACCCCCTCTAAATAATTCCTGAACAAGGAACCATCAGCTGGCATAAAGTGGGCGAAAGTATCCGGTAGGGGCTCTCCAGGCCGACCCCATCTACCCCTACAAAGGTGATTTTGCAGGTTTCTCCTCCTTCTAGGCCTTCTGGTGCTGCTTCTGAGTCCCAAACTTTCTCCAGACCCCACCCCAGCATCATCGAAAGTAGAAACTGGGGAAGCATCCATTCATTTTGCCACCTCCTTTTGTGAGCCAATGACCTACCGTTGATTTTGATATTCAAAGAGCAGTTTACAGGGGAAATCTCAGCGATATTTGATGTTTCTTGATTGTAGCCAGGTGTGACTATATGCAGCTTCTGCCTTTTCACCCAAGTCCTAGGGGAGAGATCTTGATATGGTCCTCATCTTGTACATGCTGGGGAATGCAACATATTCAAACGTTGTTTCTCCGCAATCTGTTCTCAAGATCCTGTTTGGCCCAAATCACTTCTAGCTGTTCTTCAATGCCCACCACCCAGTTTTCCAGCTCCGCAAGCTCATGCGCCTGATCACATAGCGTTTTTTCAACCTCATTCACATGCGACTCCAGCCTTAACAAATGCGAGTTGAGATCAGCAACAGTCTTGACAAGTGCCTCTTTCGTAGATTGGATTTCTACTGTGAGATCCTGTTTCAGGATGGCAAGCATCTCCATAAGATCCTCCTTAGTGAATTAGGGATTTGGCTGAGCTGATCTGGGTGGGGGAGAATGAACTTCAGCATGAACCTCCCGAGACGATTTCTCCTTGTCTTGCATGCCTAATAATGCCTTAATGTCACCCGCTTTGGATTTTGTGCCACATTTAGCTATCGCTCCAAGGCTACCAGGTACTCCTGGCTGACAGGTCTCTTCAAGTCAGACCGGGGGCCCCTTTCGGATAGTTCCAAACAAAAGTGGCTTCTTTTAAAAACACATAATTTCTTATTGCTCAGGGCACCAATTTATATTGTAAGTGCAGCAGTAACTCTCACCGGACCGGGTTCATAATACTGGACACGGTCTCCATGAGTGCAAGCAATTACCAAGACCTGCCAGAGGGCCTCAGATTGTAGGGGATTTCCCAGATGGCCAGGAATAACAATCTTCTATGGACTCAAACCCCCTCCACCAGTCGGCACATGATTGCAACAATGCCCAAGCTTCTTTCAATTACAGATATAGTGGAAGTCTGTTATACCTGGGACCCTACGTGCCCCTCGGCTTTTGCATACTTCTCAAACTGGTGAGCGTCTCTTCCTCTCCCGGCACCTGGCTGCCCCAGTTTGGCATCGCTGGAGGTTGCCTGGGAGACGTGTTCAAGCTCCGAGATCTACAGTGCAGGAGCGTGCTGCACATCATGTGACAAACCAGCTGACTTCACCCGCGATGTGGGCCCACAGACTCTGCCCCTCATCACTGCCTAAAAGAAAGCTACTCCACCACGGCGCTGCTTCTAATTGTAGCATTACCCGGATCTTTATCACTGCTTATCTTTGACCACAGCATATCCTTAACGACCTCCTTTTGCCTGCTCCTTTTGTATTCATTGGATTGATTGTTGTCGAACTGGAACTCTTTCACAGACTTCCCTTGCCTGACGTTATTTATGCCTCGAGCCAATCTGTATCTGGATTTCGTTCCTCGTAGTGCTGTCCGTGTGTATTCCGTTACACGCCACGCAACATCGCTTCACCACTTGAGACCCGCTGCTCGCTACTGTTGTGTATCCCGCTACACATCACGTAACAGTGCTGCTCTGCTTGAGACCCGATGTTTGCTAGCATCCACGTGTATCCAGCTACGTGCAACGTCCACACCTGGTAAGACATTTAGTGATTGTTGACTACATTGTGTTCTAAACAGTGACAGCCCAACTTGGATATTCCCTTACTCTGTTACTCGCCAATTAACTGCATACTTACCTGAGCCTGTAACTACTTCTGGTCTTCCCTACGCCAACTACAAGGATTTCTGGACCACTCCACGTGCATCACTGAACGCTTTGCTGACTTGATGCAGCAGAGCCCAAACCTAGCATGTCCCTCGTTCGGCCCGGGGAGATACCCTATAGTAACCTTCCCATTTGTTATTTTCTCCTTCTGTTGTTTAATGACTCAGTGAACCTCAGAAACTTCCATTCCTCATAGGGGTAAGCTAATCCTTGCCTGTCATTTCTTCAGACGTGTTAGCAAATAGTAACTAGGGCTCAGAGGGTTAATACTGCATTTTGGGTTTTCTCATAGGCTCAGACACCATACGCCCTAGACACCACATTACCAGGTATATTTAGCATGTTGAGGTTATTGGTGGAACTTTGTTCCGCTCCCTTTGTGCTAACCTGTCTGGTATTTTCTTTACAGCATTGGTGTGGCGACTTCCATCTGCCGGGCAGCGGGGGACCTGCGACACTGAGGATCCAGATGACAAGGATCCCCGCATCACCCAGCAAATCTCGCGCACAGCTAAAATGGCCAGTGGCTGGACGGGTTTAGAGGGACTCTGCCCACTCTAACGGGAGGACACAGAGCGCATAAGCATTCAGCATTCAGCAGTGGTCCCCTCCTCACCCGACTCGGCCGGAGAGGAGTGCTTCCCTCCTCCCGCACCAAAACACGAAAGCCATAAGGCCCCTGGACCTCCGAACTCACTCTGCTACCCTTCCGGCCTGACAGGGGTTTCCTGTGCCTCCCCCACAGCCCATCTTCCACCACACTGGGCCCATCTTCCACCATACTGGGCCCCGGGTCACACATCTATGCTTCGGGGGCCGTGCAGGGATCCCACACCAACACAGCGGGCCTGTAACCCTCCCCCAACAGAGGGGCAAGTCACTGTCCGTAGGCTGGCTCCTCCTCCGGCCCTCTGGCCCCATCAACACTCTTGGGTCGGCCTGGGGCAGAGGTGCGGGGTCGACCCGGGCCGGGCCGCTCTGTAGGGCCCTGGGGACCAAGAGGCCTGCACTGAGGAAACATGAAGGCGCTTGCACCCCACCATCACGGCTCCAGGAGCACCATAAGAGTCTCCCTATGTCGGAGAGGACACAGCAACACCACCCAACTAAGAGCGGAGCACCCCCTCCTGCCCTACCTAATCTCACCCGGATCCTCACCCTAGGCTTCCTGAAGACACTAGGCGCACCACAAAACCAGGGATCTCTCTGCCCCAGCCAGCTGGACCTCCGACAACGCAGGGCGGGACCAGCTCCACAGACCCCCATGCAAACCTTCAAGTTCAACAAGTGGCGGGGCAGGGGAGGCGGGGGCCTGCACCCAGAGGACTCCCGAAGAGCACGGGGCACCCTTCATAAAATGTGGGAAACCCACGCCCGACACCGGAGCCAACCCGCGGAGACAATTCACTAGAGGCAGTCCCCATAACCACCAGACTATACCTCTCCTACCCTCTCCTCAGCTCACAGGGTGTAAGGAAGACAAGGGGGCACCCAAGACGCCCACTGTCATCAGGGCCAGCATTTAGGTCCAAGAAAGGCGAGAGGTAAACCCCAAGGGCAAATACAGGACTGGCCTCACTGGGGACCAACCCAGCAATCTACCGCCAGTAGCCATCCATGCCATCCACGATCTGCCACCTGCTCTAGCCCCAGGACCCAACCAACTCTGGACTCAGGTTCCGGGTGTAGAATCAACCCTAAGCAAGGGTGGCTGGGGCAGCCAGGGTCAACGCAAGTACTCAGACAACAACCAGACCTCCCCAACTTCAAGATGAATCGCCCTGAGAGGCTAGACAGCTATGCCCAGGAGGGCCCACCCAGTACAGACCTGAACCTGCCGCAACGTGTCACGCATTTCCGAGGGGCTCCCTGCGGTGGCATGAAGCAGATCACCAAACCTCGGCACTCCAGTGTCGTCCCCACATTGCACAATATCAGAAAATAGGAGCAAACACCCCCAGCTGCCCACAAGAAACCCTAGGAAGACGAAAGAAGGCCCACTACGGAAGATATGTATGGGCCAGGGAGACGGACCAACCTGGGGACCTCCCTACGACAGATTGGTCAGCAGACTCAAGGCCGGACCCAGAGCAAGAGGACTAAGACCGACCAGTAACGCATTCTGCTCTCAAACACCTCCTGGGGGAGTTAGTGGACAAAATCCCCACTGCAGGTCAGAAACAGATGGATGCCCTGAGAGAGGATCTGGCAGAGGGCTTACGGGAGATAAAGAGGGACGTCAATAAAATTGAGCAGTGGGTGGACACGAACGAGAGAGCAATACAAGATCTGACAGAGGATGCCAAGAAAGCAGATGTCTTGCTGGAAACCCTGGCGGCGGCCACCTTCAGCCTCGAACTCCAGGCGGAGGACTTGGAGAACAGGCCCAGCATATCGAGCATCCGAGTCAAACGCCTACCGGAGACGATACAGGACCAGGACCTAGCACAAGCTCTTAAGTCCACTTGTGGAGACCTCCTAGCCCCAGACATAGCCCCAGAGACACAATTTGATCGAGTCCACGGGGTGGGCCCGCGATAACAGGACCCAGGAGTGAGACCAAGGGATATTCTAGCAGCCTTCCACAACTATACCCTCAAAGAACGAGTCATGGCCAAGGCCAGAAAAGCAGATCAGATCACCTTTAACAGGGCAGAAATGTTCCTATACCAAGACCTGGCCCAGGCAACGCTCATCAAAAGGAGGAAGATGACCCCAGTCTTGACATTCTTAAGATCTAGGGAAATCCATTACAGGTAGGCCCACCCTTTCGGCCTCACCTTCGAGTGGCAAGGGAAGCAACAAAAAATCACGACCTGTGAGCAGGGTCTCTCTCTGCTGGGCATCAACGATGATTCCCAACGGCAACCTACTCCCTCCACCAATGCACACAACACCCGTAGGCCATGGGAGTGGTCCACGGTCACAACTAAAAGATCAAAGAAAGGGGAAGCCCAACCACACTGAAGGCGCCCTCCGCCAGGACATGACCGGGACTTGATGGAAACCACGTCCGATGCCCAGAACTGAGAACACACCGCACATAATCGTTAGCGCCTGGACAACTCACCTGGAGAGGGTGTAAGTTGAGCTAAGTTCAGTTAAAGTTATTCTTGTTGAGGCCAAGTTTGTGACAGCATGTTAGGGCCACTTTCGGCCAAGCGAGGCCCCGCGGGGAGGAGGGGATAACAGAATCTGGGAATGAGATTGGATGATCTCTCCTGGGATAATTCTGGGAGTATCCTAGGGTTCAACTCTCGTAGCCAATTACCGAGCGGGCCGAGCACAAGTTGAACCCGCCCAGATGTGGGGTGAGGGCGGAGGGCAGGGAGGGAAGAGATCCGGAGGGCAGTGACAAGATGGCGGGGAGGCCTCATCGGGAAGGGGGCGGGGGGAGGCAAAGGGCGCTGCCCCTCTGGCACACAGTGGCAAGTACAGGATAAGGCCAATAGGGGAAAAGAATGTGTAGCAAAGGCAAGCTGAGGATCATATCCCTAAACGTCAACGGCTAAACTCTCCTACCAAAAGGAAGAAGATAGAGAGGTTTGTTAGAAGGGAGCGACCAAATATTGTAACAATGCAGGAAACATATAGCCAGTCGCGAGACAGACAGAGAGTAAAATTCTGGGGTACACAAGATTGTTACAAGCCACGCAACCCATCAAGAAGGGAGCGTCCTCATCACGCTGAGAGACGGTCTCAACCTAAACCTCACGGGTCGGAATCAGACGATCAGGGGTGATACCTGGCAGTTGCCCTGGAGGGGAGAGAGATACACAGTGGCAACACTATATACACCCAATACCGGCCAGGTCGCCTATGTCCAAAAAGCACTGACCACCCTAAAACAGTTTGCTAAAACACCTATCATACTAACTGGGGATCGTAACATGACCTGGGACCCCAACAAAGACAGAAGCAACATCTCCCCAGGAACACAGGGCGCCCATCGGAGGGTCTCAGGGCAAAGTTGCACGACCTAGCGCTAGTTGACGTGTGGAGGGAATTGGAAGAAAATACGGAGGGCTATATATATATAGCTGGGTCTCCAGGTCACTGCTGGGAAGAGTCATGAGCATTGAGCTGGGCGCCATTGCAATCTCAGACCATGCCCCTATAACCAGCACCCTGGCAAGGAGTCGGTCGCCACCGGGCCTGTGTAGATGGCGATACCCAACTCCCCTCTTCAAGGACTATTCGCTAGCTCGGGAAGTGGCCGAGGAGATTCAGGCTTTCTTTGAGTCAAACAAGGCCGGGGACACGACTCCACAGGTCAGATGGGACACGTTCAAAGCAACGATTAGATGCAGAAATATAGTGATTAAGGCCAGAAGGGACAGGGAATGGAGGCTGGAGGAGCTCAGGCTAGAAGACAAACTAAAGGAAATTATGGCCAAAATGGGACCAGCGCAGACCCCAGGAACCAAAAGGGAATACAGGACCACAAAAGGTCAGTTGGACCTAATACACACAAGGGCGGCGGAACGCAATATATTACGTCTTAAACAAAAGCATTACATTGAGGCAAACAAGGCTCACCACCTTCTGGCCAGACAACTGAGAAGGGACGAAAGGAACAAGTTACTTACCTGTAACTGTTCTTCACCAGCATGGGTCTGGCATGGATTCACATGCTCATGAATATTCCCTGTCGTCAGGCTGGGAATCCTCGGTAAAGAAAAAAATCAGTATCAGTTTCGTTTCTGATCTGTCTTTCTTAGTAGTAACCAATCACTGGTCTCTGGGTCATACTGCCCCCAGCCAATGACTGCCCTCTCCCTAAGCCCCTCCCCCGGCAGCCATCCTCAGATTTGGTAGCACGTAAAGTGGCAGTATGACCAAGTGAAGAGCCGCAGAGGGGAAGGAGGGAGGGTTCGCATGTGAATCCATGCCAGACCAATGCTGGAGAACAACAGTTACAGGTAAGTAACTTGTTCCTTCTGCAACATGGGGTCTGGCATGGATTCACATGCTCATGAATATAAGAATACATAGCAGTACACACATGCACAACCACGGGAGGTGGCAAAAGGCTCAACATTAAGCAATACATAAACTCAACATTAAGCAACTCTTACCTCCTCACCAGGCCCACCTTCAGGCGAACAGGTTGCGCAGCACTGCTTGGCCGACTCTGGACTCCTCCTTGGAATCCCGGTCGACACAGTAGAATCTCGTGAAGGTGTGCGTCGACCTCCACGTAGCAGCCCTGCAGATGTCCATCAGGGGCACACCAGACAAGAACGCCGTAGTAGCAGCGATCGCTCTGGTCGAATGGGCTCTCGGACGGCTGGGCAATGATCGGTTGGCCAACCGATGACAGTGCATGATGCAGCCGGAGAGCCATCTGGAAATGGAAGCCTTTGAGAGAGACCTTCCCTTGGTTCACAGATCCAAAGTTCACAAACAGCTGTGATGTCTTCCGAAAACTCTTCTTTCAGTCCACGTAGAACTTAAGCGCTCTAGCTACATCCAACGAGTGCAAAGTCCTCTCAGCCGGTGACGAAGGTGACAGAAAGAAAACTGGCAATACCAAGGGCTCGTTAAGATGGAAATCCAACGGCAGCTTGGGCATGAAAGAGGGGTGCGTCCTCAGCACCACCCTCGTATCATGAAAAGTCAAGTATGTAGGCTTGCAGGATAGGGCCTGAATCTCTCCCACGCGTCGTGCGGAGGTGATGGCCACAAGGAACGTTGTCTTCCACAACAGGAACTTCAACGGAGCCGAATGCAAAGGCTCGAATGGCGGCCCCATGAGCCTGGTCAGCACTACGTTGAGCTCCCACGCCGGCATTTGGAGTTCATCGCCGTCGCAAACAGGTCGATCTGGGGTTTGCCCCATCATTGGAAGAGCCGATCCACTTGATCCTGGCGTAGTTCCCACTCGTGGCACGAGCGCAGCTCCCTGCTGAGTGAGTCGGCGATGGTGTTTTTTATTCCTGCCAGATGGAAGGGAACCAGAAACCTCCCCTGGGCGAAGGCCCAGTGCCACAGATCCTGGGCCTCCTTGGATAGGGCTGGGGATCTGGTGCCTCCCTGCTTCCGGATGTAGAACATCGTGGTGGTGTTGTCGGTGAAGATCCTCACGACCTTGCCCTTGAGGGACGGGAGGAACGACTTGAGCGACAGAACACTTCGCGGAGCTCCAAGATGTTGATGTGGAGGGACCTCTCCTCCGGGAGCCAAAGGCCTCTTGTGTGGAGATCTCCGGTGTGCGCACCCCATTTCTCCAGGGAGGCGTCCGTCGTCACCGTCTCCTGATGTGCCGGGGTCTGGAAGTCTGTGACCGCCGTGAGGTGTGAACGGGTGCCCCACCACTGAATCGCTCGATGGAAAACCTTGTTGAGCGGGATCTTGTCTTCAAAGCTGCCCGCCGCTTGCATCCAGCGGGCGTCGAAGAACTCCTGTAGAGGACGCATCCGTAGCCTGCACAGGCGCACTAGATAGATGCATGAGGACATCATACCGAGGAGGGACTTGATGGATCTCACCCTGGCCACGTCTGTGGCTAGCAGGCGCTGCACCTTGCCTAAGATGGCCTTCGTCCTTTCCTCCGACGGAGACGCCAATCATTCCACTGTATCGAGCTTCGTTCCCAGAAACAGTGCCACCTGCGACGGAACCAAATGGGATTTCGGGTAGTTGATGGAGAAACCCAGCTCCGTGAGTAAGCGGACGGTCTTCGCCGTGTGCTCGACGGTGAGTTCTCTTGTCCTTGCACGGATGAGCCAGTCGTCCAGGTAGGGGTAGACGTGGATCCCCTGCAAGCGCAGCCGCACCGCCACTGGTGCTAGGCACTTGGTGAACACCCTGGGTGCCCACTTCAATCCGAATGGCAGAGCACTTCAATCCGAGTGGCATCCTTGGACTACGAATCTGAGATACCTTCGGTGTCCTTTTAGGATGGGGATGTGGAAGTAAGCATCCTCCATGTCCAACGACGATAGGAAGTCACCCTCCTCCAGCTGTCCCAGCACTTGTTGGAGAGTGACCATCCTCAACTTCTGTGCCTTGATGTATTTGTTCAACCGACGTAGGTCCAGGATGGGGCGCCAACCGCCTGTCTTCTTTCTGACGAGGAAGCATCTAGAGTATACTCCGGAGCCCCGGAGCCTCTTGGGGACGAGCTTGATGGCACATTTCTTGAGCACCACCTTTACCTCCAACAGCAGTTGAGGGATGTGATTTTCCTTCCTGACCACGGGAGGAATGCGGGGACACTTCCTTTGGAATTCGAGAGTGTGCCCGTGGGCCAGGGCATCCAGCACCCAACGGTCGGTGGAGATGGACTCCCACACGCTGACGAACTTCGCCAGCCGGCCTCCCACCAGGGTGCTTCGGTGGGGGCACGACGCTACGGCCAGTTCAATCTTGCTTGGAGGCGGCCTTGCCCTCCTTGGCGACGACGCCGATATCCTCCTTGCTTGCCGCGACCTATGTAAGCCTCCTGGGACGAGGAGCGGGCCGCCTGGCGGTACGTAGAGAAGCCACCGCCTGATCCCTTGGAGGCCCCCCGTCTGCCTCCGGCGCTCCGAAAGGGCCATCATTGCTGAAGGACTCCCAGGGCTCGGGCTGTCTCTGTGTCGGCCTTGATGGCCTGCAGCGACTCATCCACTGTTTTCCCAAACAGGTTGTTGCAGTCGAACGGCATGTCCAAAACCCTGGTCTGCACGTCCTGACGGAAGTCTGTCGCCTTGAGCCAGCCTCGTCGTCGAAGGCAAACACCGTTGCCTAACTGGCGAAACCCGGTGTCGGCAATGTCCGTTGCCACCGTTATGGCGTGGTCCGACGGCACCTCACCTTCCTGCAGAATCTCCAGGGCTCCATCCTCTTGTCCTCTGGTAGGAAGTCCAGTAGAGGGGCTATCTTGTACCATAGCTCCCTATCGTAACGGGCCACAATCGCTAAGGCGTTGGCCACCTTAATTGTCATCGCCGCCGACGAGATGACCCGTCGCCCAATGGCGTCCAATTTCTTACCCTTGCCGTCAGGAGGGGAAGTAGAGGTTGAGGCTGTCGCCCCCGCCGCCTTCTTCTTGGCCGCCGCTGAGACGACCGAATCTGGCGTTGGTTGAGCCCTGAAGCACAAAGGGGCGGCGTCGGGGACCCGGTACTTCTTCTCGTACCTGTCCCTCTTGGCATGCGTCGTGGACGGGTTCTTCAGGATCGCAAGTCCCTCGTCCCAGATATTGTCGAGTAATGGTACCGCGAGGACTGTCTTTCTCTTGGCCTCTCGGCGTTGATAGAGGAAACCCTCTTTCTTCTGTTCCTCGGGGCAGAGCTGGAAGAGCTTGGATGCCCTGGCGATTATGGCGTGAAAGGAGCCAATTTCGTCGGGCATGGGAGCCCGAGGGAGTGGTGATGGAAGGTCCGTCCCGTCGTCACCACTGTTGTCATCCTTCCCCGTCGTCGTATCCATCGCCGTGTTATGCCTGGGGTCCGGTGAGGGGGATGAGGGCTCCACGGGTCGTAGGGGCATGAAGGGCGGGGAGGGGTGAACTCTCCTCTGCTTGTTCGGAGGGCTTCCTGACGGGCCCGGTTCTGAATCTTCCGCCGGGGTTCGTGGTAATCTCATCCTTATCTCCATGCATAAGGTTTGGATTGCCATCAGAATGGCCGCCCAGTTGTCCTGAGGCTCGGGCAATGGCTGCGACGGGAGGGATGGCTGCTCTTCCACTGGGGCCTCATCGGCACCACCGTCGCTTTCTTCGACCACCTCTTCGGGATTTCTTCCATGGGATCGTACCTTCTCGAACCTCTCGTTGAGGTTCTTCATGGTTTCCACCAGCTCCTCCTCAGAGGCTGAATCCGTGTCCGTGATGACCACCGCCCCCCCCCCTCTTTTTCCACCGGGGTCTAAACGGGGTCTTGTCGATGGGCTGGAAAGAGGTATCCCTCCACGGTGGCAGGGAAACTCTGGGCCCCAAGATCGCCTCCACTGTTGTAGCCTCCGCAGGCTTCGCCAGGGCTGCCGCGACTCCCTCGATAGAGGCCTTAGCCGGGTGAATCAAGGCCTTCTCC
Organism: Ambystoma mexicanum; assembly: GCF_040938575.1. Classification (NCBI taxonomy): domain Eukaryota; kingdom Metazoa; phylum Chordata; class Amphibia; order Caudata; family Ambystomatidae; genus Ambystoma; species Ambystoma mexicanum. Next base: position 989,558,838 of record NC_090936.1, read on the forward strand.
ACCTTCGGCACGCTTGAGGCCTTCACCTTGGGGGGAGGGTCACTGCCTCGCTCCCCCTCGGCCGAATCCTTCGAGATCGACCGGGGCTTCTCCAGAAGCTTACCCAGGTTCTCGGATTTCCTCTTCCCCGAACCAGAGCGTTGGCTCGTGGTCGATGGTGCCGGGGAAGGCGCGCCCTGCCTAGCAGCCGAAGAGCCCGACCGTTCGGCGCTCCCGGGGCCCGCGGACTCGCGGTGCTTAGCCTTCTGTTGGGCCCCCGTCGCTGGGACGCCCTCACAGGACTTAGAGACCGCTCGGACCTTTTCTTCTTCTCACCTGCTGGGCCCTTCTCCAGCCAGCTGGCGAGGCGGGAACGACGATCCCTCATGGTCCATTCCGATAGGTTCCAGCAGAACGCACAGTCCTTCTCCACGTGCGTCTTGTCCTCATGAAGGCAGTAGAGACATCTCGAATGCCCGTCCTCCTTGAAAACATTCTGTAGCCCGCTTCCAGGGCAATTCCTGAACAGCTTGGATCCGGGCTTCGAGCTTCCCTTGTCCTGGGCCATGTCCATGGTAGGCCTCAGATTTTCTGGAATCCTCCAAGAAGCGTAACTCGACGGAAACTTCACCCTTGAGGGGCGTAGAAAATTCCGAAACGGGTCCCCGTTAATCGGAAGTAGACACGGTGGAGCTTGAGGCTCGATTTAACCGAAAAATGAGAAAATCTCTTTGAAAAAAGCGCGAAAACGCAGTAAAAGATTGAGAGCTATAGCACGAGGACTCCCAACACTTGAACGTGCGGTAAAAATCTGAGGATGGCTGCCGGGGAAGGAGCTTAGGGAGAGGGCAGTCATTGGCTGGGGGCAGTATGACCCAGAGACCAGTGATTGGTTACTACTAAGAAAGACAGATCAGAAATGAAACGGATACTGATTTTTTTCTTTACCGAGGATTCCCAGCCTGACGACGGGGAATATTCATGAGCATGTGAATCCATGCCAGACCCCATGCTGCAGAACAGACAAAACAATCTTGAAAGTAAAAGTCAAGGGAAGGAAAACTAGCACCTGCAATAAAGACATAGAGAGGGAGTTCATCCAATTCTACACTAATCTATATAGCTCAGAAAATCCATTACCGGCGGCCCAGGTATCAAACTTGGACAACTTAGATTTACCGAGAATATCGGAAGAAAAGAAGGAATACCTAGAAGGGGAAGTAACCAGAGACGAAGTCCGGGCAGCAATCAAATCCCTACCTATCCATAAGTCCCCTGGCTTTGTTGCTGAATTCTATAAAATGCACAAGGATCTGCTTGTTCACTATCTCGCAGACCTTTTCAACCAGATAGGCAAGGATAGGGCTATTTACAATTTTATGGACTAGGTGAAAGTGATATTTATCCCGAAAAAAGGAAAGGACCCTACTGAATGCGCTTCTTACCGCCCCATTGCCCTAATAAATGTCGACACAAAGATCCACACGAAAATCCTAGCGACTAGAATAGGTCAGATTCTCCCCAAATTGATCCGGGCCGACCAATCGGGTTTCATTAGGGGCCACCAGACTGGAGACAATGGCAGGAGAATAGCCCATCTGATTGAAAAATCACACAAGCGAGGATTCCCGGCCCTCCTACTGGCGATCAACACTGAGAAAGCTTTTGACCGGGTAGAGTGGGGATTCCTCTTTGCAATCATGAGCAGATGGGCTTCGGACCCAGGTTTCTGAACAGGGTAGGAGCGAACTACAGGAACCCGGTGCTCTGGCTCTCTAGCAACGGCCAAGTGTCCGATCCTGTAGCTGTGATCCGAGGTACGAAGCAGGGGTGCCCACTGTCCCCCATGCTGTACGCCTTACACCTCGAACCCTTCCTAGCCAGGGTGCACACAAAAGAGGGGATAAAGGGTTTACCCTTCGGTGGGGATACACACAAAATTGCACCCTTTGCTGATGACATGATTTTCACGGTGCCCCAACCAGAGGCTGCCCTCAGTGCCATAGAGAGGGAACTTAATCTGTTTAGGGAGGTTGCGGGCCTAAAAATAAACCCAGCCAAATCCGAAGTTCTCAACCTTACCCTCCCGAGTTCAGCCAACCAGGACCTCAAAAGGTCCTCCCCTTATAGATCGGTGGAACACTCTATAACTTACCTGGTGATAAAACTGACCAAATCACTGGTGAAGCTTGTTCAAGCAAATTACCCACCCCTTCTAGAGAAGCTCAAATCGCAGATGGTAGACTGGGGCCTGCTAGTGATTACATGGGGGGACGCATAAATGCATTAAAAATGGTGGCGCTGCCACAACTCCTTTATCATTTTACAGCCCTCCTGATCCACGTTCTGCGTGGCTACTTCAGAGCCCTCTGCAGAAGAACCACTACATTTGTGTAGAACAATAAACCACTGCAACTGGCCGCAAAATTGATGCAAGCCCTGTCTGCCCGGGGAGGAATGGGGGAACCCGATTTCAGAGCCTACTACATAGCAGCCTAGATGAGATTAGTTAGGGACTGGCTAAAGGACGACAGGGAAAAGATCTGGAGACCCATAGACAGAGCTGTCGCTGGGGGGTCTGGAGGGAATATTTTGGAAAACTAAGACAAACATACCTCCGCAAATGTATAGCAGCTCAATCACAACACTAGTGGGGACGTTCCCTTCGCCGTACACACCGCTCTTTGGCAATCCACAATTCACACCGGGCTACAAAACACACTCATTCGGGGACTGGCAAAAGGAGGGCTGCCTGAAGGTTAGAGATATGTACACAGGGGAGCACATTAAACAATTCGAGCAATGCAAATCAGACTTCTCTCTAGGCGAAAAGGAAAGGTACACCTAGGTCCAACCGAGACACTGGCTACTCCATCCATCCATGAAACAGGCAGGAGTTCGCCAACTAACCCCATTCGAAAAGTACCTCAATAGGGACCCAGGTGACAGCCACGTAGTGGCAAACTTGTACAAACACATAAAACTAGGTGAAGATCCCCTGCCAAAAACGTACATAAAAAGATGGCAGGACTCCACCTAGGGCGCAATAGAAGAAACAGGGTGGGCAAAACTATGGGAACTCATTCCTAAATTGACACAATCCCTCCAGATTCGTGATATATGACTAAAACTTAGGGTGTTTCAGTGGCACCCGACCCATATCAGGCTTCACAGGATGTACCCAGGGACCTCCCAGGGATGCTCGAGGGAATGTGGTGGGGAGGGAACATGGAGCCACGACTGGCGGGAATGCCCCAAGTTAGACCATTTTTGGGTGGGCATACACAAAGCAATTGAACAGGTATTAGGGGTAAAAATTAAGAGAAACAGGGGCCTCGCAATGATAGGCCTAGACGGAACCCTAGAGCAACTCAAATCAAAACCCACCCGCAAGTTATACGCAATACACATTGATGGCCGCAGCTCTAATATTGGCTCGCAAATGGAAGTCCAGGGACCCTCCTCTGGACCACGAATGGATTGCAAAGATTTGGAACATTGCAACTGTGGAGTGGCTTACCTACACCGTCCAGGGGGACAACAAAATATTCAACTCTGACTGGTCCTGCCTACTAAGATATCTAAGGGAAGGGGCTCGCTCAGCTTGGTGTCCCAGGACCATGGGTATCCTGGGAATAGTGGACCGCCCAGGGGAAGGGGGATTGTGAAGGACTTATCCCGCCAAGTCTGTCCAAGGTCTGGAGAAGAAGAGACACTTGTAACCCGCAAGCCCGCAATCAATACCAGCCGCAACACAAAGGAACTCTACCCTGATCAAGGGGAGGATGGGGAGATAAGGGAGGGAGGAACGGGGGGAAGGTGTCATTAATGTTGTTGAAAAATGCCAATTAAAAATGTTTGGAAAAAAAAGGTCTGTGGGAAATGGACCCAACAGCTGATCGCCACGAGAGATGCTCTTTGGTAAACATGGGTGACGTTGCATTGTTTCTAAGTTAAGTCAACCAATGTTCAGGGAGCCAGAGGTTGGCCAGAATATGTGTGCAGAACCACAAGGCTCAGTGAGGACCCTGCAAAATCCAAAGTGAGGGGTTTTTGTAGTGCTGGTTGCACGGGTAATGGTTCCAAGACCTCTAGTGCTTTAGCACAAGACTTTGAGAGTGCTCCTGGTAAAGGGAAAGTCCTTCATTTCCAACACTGTAGCCTTTGGTGCATTTAGAAAGAGATGTGTACTCTCTCATATATAGGGAGGGGTACTTTGGAACTGGCCAGTTCTGGGGTTCTTGTTACTGTCCCCAACCAGGTACTGCGGCCCCAAGCAAGATTACCCCTCCGACCCCCCCAGGTTCCTCATCACTAGCTTGAGATGGCACCCAGCACCCTGGGTGACCTCTTGCTGGTTCCGAGACTAAGGCAGAGCACCTTGCCACAGGATGAATAAAGAAGGTGCATTCTGTTATGTGCACTATCTTCGGGTACATAGCCTTTTTAAAAGGAGATCCCACACTGACTCAATTCATCCAACGGAGAGAGTACTGTCTCCAAGTGTCCGGATAACTGTCCACCGAACATTCCAGTCGCTAAACAGGTAGCATCTCATTGGGCACTGCTAAATAGAAAGACAACTACAAAAAGCTCAAGGGACATGGAGTTCAGCGATCCGATCACAGTTAAACTAAAACACTTACAATAAATGTCTTTTGTCCGTTTATGAGGAATATAAAGAAAACATGCACCTTCCAATGTACCATTTGAAAGACCCGACCTTGTCATGCCCTCGCCCACTTTCAGTTTTGCAAACTGTTCTAGCATTAGCATGGGCCACCTACATTTGAAACACAGTGGGAGCGCTTTATATAGTATTTGGGTCTTCATCTGCGAGCTAAGCAGGCATGATGGTGGCGCATCTTGGAATGTTGTTTATTTTTTGGACCACCTATAACCCAAAAATATTGCATTGGAGTACAGACAGGGAGAAATAGCAGGGACACACAGCTTGTAGGTGTTGTTTGTTGATTTACCCACCCACTGACTGCTTATGGCCATGCTAATCCCTATGGCCATTTTCAACTAGTTCCTACCCCTCCCCGCCCAAAACACATCCTCATGGGAACCTTTTAAGCCTGCTTTAATAAAGTCTTCCCATCAAACCTTGCACTCCAAGTGACTGCCAGGGTTTTTCAAAGCAGTTTTGTGAGAGTGAATGACTTAATTGGAACTGTAAACCTGCTACGGCTATAGTAAAAATGTCTTAACCAGGCCTGCCTTCATCCACTCGACTTATAAGCACTATGCGTTGTCCTTCACTGAAGTCCTGTTAAAAACAAGCATTGACAAAGCTAGCATTTGTGGCTTGTGTATAAGTATTAGGCATTTTCCAAGTACTGCTATTAGATTATGTACTTGCACAATTTTTTCAGCTGCTACCATCAACAGCCAGTTAATACCACTACGGCAGAGAATGGCAAGTGACTTTCCCATGCCTACACAAAATCCCAAACTGTTGGCATTGCAATGCTTGTTTCATTGAGGCATAATTGCTATGGGTTATTCAGTCTAGCCTCTAAGCTACATCATTTTATCTAGACGGCCAGAAAAGCACCAAGAAACTGCCAATTATATAAACTTGCCATGTTGCATTTCATAACAGCATTATATTCTTTGAGCCTTATTTGTATATGAATTCAAAAAGATTGTTTGGCTAAAGAGATGTGCACTGTTCTCATCCAGAACAGAACCGCAAGACTTATCCTTGGCCTCAAGCCTAGGGACTGCATTTCTTTGGTGCTGAAACCCCTCCACTGGCTCACCGTGGCTGCAAGGATCAAGTTCAAGACCCTCTGCATAGTCCACAAGGCCTTCTGGGGCCGAGGCCTGCACTATCTACAACTCTCTCTCCCTAAATACTCTCTGTCTAGAGCCCTCCGCTCGTCCTCTTCCAACTCTCTGCGGGTGAGCCGTTTTTCCAAACAGAGATTTGGGGGTAAATCTTTATCCTCAGCAGGTGCTTCACTCTGGAACAACCTCCCTGCCCTCTCCGTCTTGAGCCTGATCTCCTTAAGTTACAGACCTTCCTCTTCTCTTCCGCTTTCTCGCTCCCTCTCCCTTGCTAACCTCCTCTCCATTCCCTCCTCCTTCTCTTCCCTAACTCTGCTCCGTTTATGCTGACTGGTCGCCTGATGCACCTACAGAGTCTCACAAGTCCCAGGCTCACCTGTCAGTCTTTGCATTTGCCACCGGGCCTCTGCACTTCTGCTCACCACTACTGCACTTCTTGAATTCGCTCCATGAAAGGGTAACCGCTCTGCACTTAATCGGGCACCGCTTGACTGTGCACACTTGTTCCCCTCCCCCTCTCTTTCACTTCCTGTCTGTGCACTTACATTACTTAGAATGCACTAGGCCTAGTTTTCCAGGCCAAGTACAGTAGTTGTTTTTGGATGTATTTCTCCTCCTTCTCCTCCCTTTCCGTATTTCCCCACTTTTTGTCATGCACTTACACTATATGAAATGTCGATGGCATAGTATGGTAGTCTATGGATTGTATGTCTTCTCCCTCTCCTCCCCCGTTCGCCTCTTTCCTGTCTTGAAACTTCACTAGTATTAATGCTGTCTGGCCTAGTATGCTAGTCATTTTTGGTTAGATCATTTGGAATCTTCAAGGCCTAAAAATGACTTATTCCTCTGTTCCCTTCCTGCCTTGAAGCGCTTTGAAGCACTTTGCTTGTGTAGAAGCGCATTACAAATAAACAATTACGATTACACTGATGGGTATAGTTAACCCTGCCTAATTTCAGTTCTTGATAACCCTGCCTGTATTTATCGAGCCCTGGGCTGTCAGGGATTATTGCAGTCAGAGGCAACGATAAAGCACATTTTTTATATATAACATTTCTTTCTTTGCATTTTGAAATATAATAAAGCAGCATTTAACTTCTGGGATATGAACCCCCAATGTTCTTTATGATGGATGTTCCTCCCACTGATTCATCATCTGCGATATTCTATTCCTACAGCCAGCTCTCCCTGGAAATAATTTTGCCACAAAGGGATGTAACTGCGTTGGCTCTGCCCAGTTCCAACACATCAAAAAGAGAAAAAGTCCCAAACAAGCTACCCAGTTATTGTTGCACATTCCGTTGGGAATATAATTGAACACAGAAAGTGAAAGACCATCTTTTTCAACAAATATTTTTTTTTTATTGCAATCTTTAGTTTCTACAAACTTTTATCACAATGTTTTATCTGTTGGTTCCCCGAGTTCCACATTTCCTAAGTTCCATGAAAAAGTTTGTCCATAAAGTCAACAGTTGCACAGGTAATGTTTGAATTGTGGCCAGATATCACACAAGACCACCATTCATCAAAATTTCCATTTAAAGGGAAGGAAAATCCCAAATGAAATATCCTTTGGGGCGTAGTAACGTTACATTTTACTATCAAATGTTGCAACGATTCTATGTCCTTGTTACAATATCTGCAAAGATTATCTGTGATATCCAAGTCTTTTCTTAACCAGCGCATCTCTTTGGTCTTTGATGCATTTAGACGTAAACGCAAAAACTGGTAGCGATGGTGACGAGAAGGGCATTTTAGTAGATATTTTGGTTGTGCATTCAATTTAATTAATGTACTCCCAAGTGGGAGGGCTGTACGTAACGTCGCTCTTCTTTCTAGATTTGAAATCCAACTCCATGTTTGGAGGCTTTTTTTACCAATTGTGGGTGTTTTTGAAGAGACTCTTTGTCGATATCGGCGGCCAGGAGGATTTCATCTATCTTTTTGGCCCCGATTTTTAGCATATTTGAGGTTTGCCCCGCACAAGATGGCTTGAAGATGTTGTACGCAGGTACTCCAGAGTGTTCTCTCATTTTACGTAGGGTCGCACATGATTTCCAGACAGTTGCACTATATAGAGAGTTAATTGCCAGTTCATGTCGCAGAATTGTCATTGATATGTGACGTGGAATTCTCAGCACTTTGCGCCAAAACATACCTTCGAGTGATTCCCATAGTTTATAGCTGAGGTTCCATGCTGCTTCAGCGCCGAATGTTATTGTTGGCAATACTTTATTCTGATAGAATATCAGTATCGGCTGCAGTGAACATTTGCCATATTCATTGTGCAGTTTCAGACCTTGTAAAGCATATGTTGTCATACGACTTCTCAAATCTTGGTACCATGGCCATTCTCGAACTGATGTTCTAAAAAGGATACCTAGATACCGTATCGATGTAGTTGTCTCAATTTGATCATCTGCAACATGCCACTTGAAATTTTAGTTTTTTGCTCCTTTTAGCGTTCCCATTTGTATTATTTTGGTTTTGGCAGTGTTTATTTAGAGATTATTCTTTGCTAAATAGCTATCTAATTTTGCCATCAAGCGTTGTAATCCTATTTGAGTCCGGTCTGCTAACACCAGGTCATATGCATATATTATGCAGTTAATTGGTTGATCATTTATTTTCGGAGAAAAACACTTGACCTCTTTCAAGTCGGCTGGCAAGTCGGAGATGAATAGTTTGAACAACAGGGCAGCCAACGGGCAACCCTGTTTTACTCCCTTTGAGGTTGGTATTGGGTTTGTCAACTCTCCTTCATGGTTTATCCGAATTCGGATGGTTGTTTTTTAATGCAGTGCTCTTATAGGATTCAAAATGTCAGAGGGACATTTCCAAGATGATAATTTCTGCCACAGCAATTGCCAGTTTATTTCTTGTCGAAAGCCTGCCGCATGTCCACAAATGCCACAAAAAGGTTTTTGCTGCCTCTTAGGGTCTCCAATTTTAAAAGGTTTAGTAGCAACAGGTTGACTTCAGTCCCTACACCTTTTGTAAACCCCGTTTGGCGACAGTCGCCTATCCCCCCCCTCTGTGGCCCATGCTGATAATTATTTTTGTAAAAATGCGGCAAAGATTTTACCAATCTTGTCTAACAACGCGATTGGGCGGTAGTTTGCTGGATCGTTCCGTGGCCCTTTTTTGTGAATTGGGACCACTACCGCCGTTAGCCAAGATGGAGGAACCACTTGCCTAAGTGAAATTTTTCTAAATAGAGTTTCGATAAACCGAGCCCACTTTTCAGGCTCTTGTTTAAGCATCACGTTACTGATGTTATCGGGGCCAGCAGCTCTAGAGTTTTTTAGCAGCTTAACTGCTTGTTCGATGTCCACACGGGCTTCAGCGATGTTCCATTGTATGCTGATAAGCTCCGGGGCATCCAGTTCCGCAACATCAGAATCATTAAATAATTTCAAGAACTGGTTTTCCCAAGTTTGGGAGCCACTTCGTTACTTAGTATTTGGTTACTTTTTGTATGCCCAGAGTTGAGAATTGCCCATATTTCACGAGTATTATGTTTTTGGAGCAGATCTAATATTAATTCTGCGCGTTCTTGATCTCGTAAAGTCGCAAAAGCTTTGACCCAGTTCCTGTAACGTTGACGACGAAGTCTAATTTGTTCACTCAGCGTAGGGTTCTTCGCATTGCGGAGCCTTCTTATCTCTTGCAGTAGAGCCTTTTTTTTCTATGGCTAGTTGTCTGCTGAATTTATGTTGATGTTGGTGGCCAGCAATTCCTTTTGCGTTGATGTGTACTATAAATTTTGCTAACAAAGGAACATAATTGATGTCATCTTGTGCCATATGTACTCCAAGTGTGTCAGTTAGATTTCTGATCTGAGCCCCACTTATGCGTAGTCGATTTCCACTTGCATTTGTGGATATAACATCAAAGTATTTTCTTGGCGTCTGCAGACGTACTTCTCTCCAAGTCATTACTAACAGATTGTGATCACTACTGCTTACTGATGTAATATTTAGCACGGTTACTTTTTCAAGTATGTTTTGTGACAACCAAATATAATCCAGTATTTTTTGAAAATGCTTTTGGTGCCATGTTGGATTTGCAGGAATGTCACCCTGTACCTGCCCATTCAGCATGGTACAGTTCCGGCTGCGCATTGCAGAATGCCACAATTTGGCTTCAACCGACAAATCTTCAAACAATTTTGGCCTTTGATTTTGCATGGACGTATTTGGCGCAAACCATGTATTGTTTAAATCACAGCAGATTATGATTTCCAAATTTTGATCAGACATCAAATGTAAGTCGATCATAGCAGTCACTGAATCGACATATTTCGAGGGGCTAATCATGGCAGAGTTCCAATAGGTGTTTATCAGTAGTAACTTAGGACTTGCCATGTTCTCTTTACTTGAGTGGATGATTAGAGCTCCTTGAACAAATACATTTGTACTAGATAATTCCTTTATCGTCCGGTCAAGTGAATTATTTATCATCATGAGAAGACCAGAAAAAGGACGGCCTTTATGGTTTTTTCCAGCAGGGTTTAGCAAGATCGTATATCCATCTCTAGTCGGTGATTCTCAAAGCCATGTTTCTTGCAAGCATAGCGCAAAGTTATCCTTTAGATTCACTGGAAAATTGTTCAACAAGTGCGCGAACCCTCTTGTATTCCATGAAATCAAGTTCTGGAGGTTGACTCGTGGATCTTTATAGATCTATTGTCGGTTCCACTGGCTCTTGGAGATATTCTGTTTTGCCTTAAGATGTTCTGGGTTTTTCACAGCAAGTGGTTTCCTCAACATTGCTCTTCTTTGTTCATTACGTGTTTGTGCTGTAACTATGTCTTTGGGGATAGACTCGGCTGCCTCCACACTAAGTGGTTCCAGACTAAGCTCGAATCCGTAGAATAGCAACTCGTCCTTTGCATCCAGGAGTGTTCTCCTGACCGCTTGCGAGTTTATGTGCAACAGCACTTAATCAGTATTCCTTTCAGTTGCATATTCCACAATTTTTATGTCATCAGAGATGACTGTCCGTAGCGCTGGTATGCATTTAAACAGCTTCATTATGTTTCCACGATTTAAATTAACATCATGATCGTCTGAATGAATGTTTTGCAGTCTCAATTTGACTTTAAAACCTTCACATCCATGTTGCTGTCTTGGTGGTGATTTTATGCATGCTTTAGATACCTTGTGCTGCAGCAACGTGAATTTGGGATTCAACTTGCAATGTTCGATAGATTTTGTGTCTTTCATTTTCGGTGAATTCCTTGCTATGGTTTTATGTGACGGTGAAGCGGAATTAGAACATGTTTCTGTTTGGTTTTGCTTTCTTGCTGACTTGTCAAGGTTTCTTGGTTTCATTTGCAATGTTGAGGCACTTGAGTCGTTTATATGGGCTTCTGTGTATGTTGATAAATCACATAGATCAGATAATGTGGCAGATCTAACCGAATCCTGGTTCTCTGATTCTACTCTCCTACGTTTATGGGGGTTTATTGTAAACCCTGTATTTTTACTGAGGCCGGTCGCTACCGAACAGGCCTCACTACTTAAAGGGATTGGAAAGGACTTAACACCTGTGCGCATACATATACATTGATGGTGTTCTGTTTTATTGATCTCATTTTGTTGCATCCATTTTACGGACTCAAGTAGGGCAGCCATCAGCTCATCTTTTGTTGATTGATCTTTTCCCCATTATCTTTTTATGAAGCAACTGCCACCGCACTGATTGCTCTGCTTCCTTCTCGATCCTAGACTGCAGAGACCCGATAAATTCTTCAATGGTTGCAAGTTCTGAAAAATCATTGATCATCAATGATGCTTGTTTAGCTACAGTATCCTGCAGGGATTGATAAAGTTTAATAAACGGCGTTAGAGCCGTAGTTGAAGCGGCCAAAACATTGTTGTAAATTTGTATTGCTGCTGCTGTTGATAAGTTGGATTTAGCTCCACTTTCTCTATTAGAATCGCCATCCACTTCCGGTGAGGCGCGGCCTGCTTCATGCTCACTTTGCACCTCTTTATTTTTGTTCTGTTGCCAAGATTGAGCTATTTTGGGCCGCATTTGCGCCGCCTCTACGTGGTCGATGAGTTTTGTTTCTGGTTTATTCTTCTCCCAAAGTTTTGTTATTGAAGTACTAGTAAGTATTTGTCGTCCCACCTCATGGCTACTTGTCATCCCTAACGTTTGCAATTTCTTTTTCGCCACTTGCCTATTTTTTTGCTCCATTTGAAAGCTTGCGCTTAGTTTTGGTTCCATCGCAAAATAGCCGGCTTTTAGTTTTTCAGTCAAATGGGAATCACCCGCCGCCTGTTCTATTTGCGACTGACGCCCTTGATTGAGAGCTGAATCTGAAGTAAGCTTTGTCAAGTTTTCTGTGGGGATCCACTGTGGGTCGCTACTTTGTCCCACTGCTTTTAAACTTTGCACCAGATTAATTGAATTTTCGCTTGACAACGCTGTTTTTGGCTCTTGAGTTTTTATAACCCCACTGAGGTTCCAATATTCATGAAAGATAGTGTTTTTATTATGTCTGCAGAACATCTTCTCGGTATTGGCGTGGGCCACCACTTCTATGTTTGTTACATTCAAGGTTGCTTTAGTGGAATCTACTTCAATATAGGAGACATTAGAGACAAAGCTCATACTTTCTTTGTTAAGGTTATTGTCCTTTGTATTGCTCGACTGACTCGTGGCGTTCAAGAGTTCCAAATCAGTCACCTCAAAGGGGGACAGGAACAGAGCTGGAATTGTTTCGACCGTATGAACAATAGACATTGCAGAAACTGACTGGCTTAGGTCTGAGGGTGGTGCATTCCCAACATACTTTGGTAGAGTTAATAATTTACAAGTTCTTTGTTCATCCTTTACTGTTGCACCAATATTTCCAGAAGCCCCACTGCCGTAGCTGCTAACGTATATAAAGAGGGTATTTGAGCCTGAGCTTTTGATAACATGCAGTTTGTATTGGGTGACCCGTCTGCCAGCAGGGTATGAGCTGCAACACATTGGATCTTCGTGCTGTTTGCGCTATCATTGACTTTGCTTACCTTGATTTTCGGAGCTGGAGGTGCTGCTCGAGTCCAAGGGTGCAACTGCCAGTGTTGCTGTAAAGTTTTCCCCCTTGTTTGGGGGCCAGCCTCAGGCATCATGCTCCAACAGCCATTGGTAAGCGTCAGAATGAGTTTCTGGGATGACCTTGACTAGAAGGTACAAGCAGGGGATACTGCTCCCATACCGCGCACAGCAAACAGCTAACAGTCCTGAATGCGCGCCCTTGACTGACACGGGCTTCACGCCACAAGGGCCGATGGGGCACTGTTAAGTAGCCCTTCCTTCTGGAATAGGCGGGGCTACACTGCGTTAAAACAACAGTGCCTGTAGCACGAGCGGGTGTCTATCTTCACAACAGCTGCTCGAATTCGGTTCCAAATGCAAAAAATGCACAATAGTGTTGATAGTAAACTCCACGCACAGCACAGCCAACAGTCTTGAATGCGCACCCTTGACTGACGCAGGCTTCACGGGCTGACGCTGACTCATGGATCTGTCCCTGGTTTTTCACAACTTCAGAAGTCGAGAGTATATCCTGACATACAGATTAATGTGTTCAGCATTCTAAGATACAAGAACTCTTGCAAATCACGCTTCCCCTAGGAAGGGTTTTTTGTGTCCTGAAGACGGCCTTGAACTGTCATCTCAAGATGATTGATCTCAGATGGCTGTAAACTGTAACATCAAGGCTAGAAACAGATTTAACTGTCAACACCGTGTGTATATGAGGGCTTGTGCTGCATTATTTTGAACTTGACAAAGCCACTCACCAGTCTACTAACATCACTTCTCGCCTATACATGAAATTAGTGTATTAGGGCAGTATATGAAATAGCTACCGAAGAACTGAGTTTGTGTATTCTTTCAAAAAGTGTCGTTTTCTCTACATTTGATGCACTGATCAGTGTTTTTATGTTTTATGCTGTTTAAATAAATCTTATCATATATGGTTTGACTGACCTGTCCCATCTTTTATATTTGTCGAAAAAGGAACAAGTTACTTACCTGTTCTCCAGCATGGGTCTGGCATGGATTCACATGCTCATGAATATTCCCTGTAGTCAAGCTGGGAATCCTCGGTAAAAAAAAAATCAGTTTCAGTTTCGTTTCTGAACTGTCTTTCTACTAGTAACCAACCACTGGTCTCTGGGTCATACTGCCCCCAGCCAATGACTGCCCTCTACCTAAGCCCTTCCTCTGGCAGCCATCTTCAGATTTGGTAGCACGTAAAGTGGCAGTAGGACTAGGAGAAGAGCCGCAGAGGGGTTTGAGGGAGCGTTCGCATGTGAATCCATGCCAGACCCATGCTGGAGAGCAACAGTTACAGGTAAATAACGTGTTCCTTCTCCAGCATGGGGTCTGGCATGGATTCACATGCTCATGAATACAATAATACATAGCAGTACACACATGCACAACCACGTGAGGTGGAAAGGCTCAACATTAAGCATTTCAACAACACAACATTAAGCATCTCTTACCTCCTCACCAGGCTCACCTTCAGGCTAACAGGTTACGCAGCACTGCCTGGCCGACTCTGGACTCCTCCCTGGAATCCTGGTCGACGCAGTAGAATCTCGTGAAGGTGTACATCGACCTCCACGCAGCAGCCCTGCAGATGCCCAGCAGGGGCACACCAGACAGGAATGCCGTGGTAGCAGCAATCGCTCTGGTTGAATGGGCTCTCAAGCGGCCGGGCAACGGGCAGTTTGCCAACCGGTGACAGTACATGATGTAGCCGGAGAGACATCTGGTAATGGAAGCCTTCGAGAGGGCCTTCCCTTGGTTCACAGGGCCAAAGTTCACAAACAGCTGTGATGTCTTCCGAAGACTCTTCGTGCGGTCCACGTAGAACTACAGCGCTCTAGTCACATCCAGCGAGTGCAAAGTCCTCTCAGCCGGCGACAAAGGTGACGGAAAGAAAACAGGTAACACCAAGGGCTCATTGAGATGGAAGTGGAAGTCCGACGGCACCTTGGGCATGAAGGAGGGGTGCGTCCTCAGCACTACCCTCGTCTCGTGGAATGTCAGGTATGGAGGTTTACAGGAGAGGGCCTGGATCTCTCCCACTCGGCGTGCGGAGGTGATGGCCACAAGAAACGCTGCTGTCTTCCACGGCAGGAACTTCAACAGTGCCGAATGCAGAGGCTCGAATGGTGGCCCCATGAGCCTAGTCAGAACCACGTTGAGCTCCCACGCCGGGGCCTTCACCGGCGGGAACGATCGCAACAGACCTTTCATGAACTCCTTCACCAGGTGATGAGACCACGGAGATGACCGCCCCGGAGTTCTAATGTAGCGGGAGATAGCCGCCAGATGGATCTTGATGGAGGCATGGCCAGCCCCGCCTTGGCCAGCGATGTCAAGTATGGCAGCACTTGTTGGGCCGTAATCTACTGAGGGTTAATCTTCTGTGTACGGCACCAGACTGAGAACCTCTTCCATTTGTGTCCATAGCACCTGAGAGTCGAGGACGCCCTGGCCTTTGTAAGCACCTCCTTGCAGTCCGCCGGGATATCGTACCCTCCAAACTCTAGTGCTGTAGGAGCCAGGCCTGCAGGTTCAGCGATCCTGGGTTGTGATGGAGGATGGCGCCTCCTTCCCTGGCGAGAAGATCCGCGTTTGTCAGTAGTTTGACGGGGGGGACGCTGACATGTCCAGAAGGTCCAGAAATCAGATCTGCCTCGGCCACGCCGGTGCGATGAGGATCATCCTGCACCGGGACCATCTGAGTTGACTGATGAGTCGCAGTAGCAACGGCAACGGAGGGAACGCATACAGGAACAGGCCGTCCCAGGGGAATGAGAAGGTATCGCCCATGCTCCCTGGCTGGGGAAAACTGCTGGCGAACCTCCGGCACTTGGTGTTCGTCGCCGCCACGAATAGGTCGATCTGGGGATTGCCCCATCATCAGAATAGGAGATACACTTGATCCTGCCGAAGCTCCCACTCATGGCACGAGCGCAGCTCCTTGCTGAGTGAGACGGCGATGGTGTTCTTTATTCCTGCCAGATGGAAGGGTACCAGGAACATCCCCTGGGCAACGGCCCAGTGCCACAGATCCTGTGCTTCCTTGGATAGGGCTGGGGATCTCGTGCCCCTCTGCTTCCTGATGTAGAACATCGTGGTGGTGTTGTCGGTGAAGACCCTTACCACCTTGCCCTTGAGGGATGGAAGGAACGACCTGAGGGCCCAGAACACGGCTCGGAGCACCAGGACGTTGATGTGTAGTGACCTCTCCTCCGGGAGCCAAAGGCCTCTTGTGTGGAGATCTCCGGTGTGCGCTCTCCATCCTTCCAGGGAGGCATCTGTCATAACCGTTTCCTGATGTGCTGGGGTCTGGAACTCCATGCCCGCCGCTAGATGCGCGCGGGTGCCCCACCTCCGGATCGCTTGGCGGAAAGTCTCGTTGAGTGAGATCCCGTCTTCGAATCTGCCCACCGCTTGCATCCAACGGGCGTCGAGGAACTCCTACAGTGGTCGCATACACAACCTGCATAGGCGCACAAGGTAGTTGCACAATGACATCATGCCGAGTAGGGACTTGATGGACCTCACATTGGCCACGTCCATGGTCAACAGCCGTTGTACCTTGCCCAGGATGGCCTTCGTCCTTTCCTCCGACGGTGAAGCCAATCGCACCACTGTGTCGAATCTGGCTCCCAGGAACAGGGTGTCTTGCGACGGTACCAAGTGGGATTTTGCGAAGTTGATCGAGAATCCAAGATCCGTGAGCAGTTGGACAGGCTTCACTGTGTGATCGACGGCGAATTCCCTTGGCTTTGCTAGGATGAACGAATCGTCCAGATAGGGACAAACGTGGATCCCCTGCAGGCGCAGCCCTGCCGCCACCGTTGGCAGGCACTTGGTGAAGACCATGGGCGCCGACTTCAATCCGAAGGGAAGAGCCTTGAACTGATAGTGTCCTCTTTGGACCACGAATCGTAGGAACTTTCAATGTCCTTTGAGAATGGGGATGTCGAAGTAGGCATCCTCCAAGTCCAGCGACGATAGGAAGTCGCCTTCCTCTAGCTGTCCCAGCACGTGCTGAAGGGCGACCATCCAGAATTTCTGGGACTTGATGTATTTGTTTAGATGACGAAGGTCCACGATGGGTCGCCAACCGCAGGTCTTCTTTCGGATGAGGAAGTACCGCGACTACACTCCAGAGCCCCAGAGCCACTTCGGGACGAGTTCTATCGCGCCCTTTTTCAGCATTGCTCACACCTCCAGAAGTAGCTGTGGCACATGGCTTTCCTTCCTGGCCACAGGTGGTAGACGGGGACACTTTCTCTGGAATTCCAGAGTGTGCCTGTGGGCCAGCACGTCCAGCACCCAACGATCGGTGGAGATGGACTCCCACACGCTGACGAACTTCGCCAGCCGACCTCCCACCGGGGTGCTTGGGTGGGGGCCCGATGCCGCGGCCCGTTCAATATTGCTTCACCGAGGCCTTGGCACCTTGGCCTCCTTGGTGACAACGACGTCCTCCAGCCTTGTTGCGGCCTCTGTAGGCCTGCGACGATGAACGCGCCGCTTGGCTGTATGACAAGGAACCGCCACCAAATCCTTTGGAGGCACCTTGAGACTTACCTCTGGGGGTCCGAAAGGGAGGCCATCATTGATGGAGAGAACCCAAGGCCCGGGCCGTCTCGGTTTCTGCCTTGCCGAAAAGGTTGTTCCCGTCCAAGGGCATGTCCAGTACCCGGGTCTGCACGTCCTGATGGAAATCGATGGCCTTGGCCACCGTGATGGCGTGGTTCTAAGCCACCTCACCTTGCTGCAGGATTTCAAGGGCTTCTGCCCTCTTGTCATTCGGGAGGAAGTCCAGGAGCAGACCGATCTTGAACCACAGCTCCCCGTCAGAGCCCGCCACGATCGCAAGGGCGTTTGCCGCTCTGATGGTCGTCGCCACCGACGAGATGACCTGTCGCCCCAGGGCGTCAAGCTTCTTCACCTCGCCGTCCGATGGGGAATTGGAAGTTGATCCCATCGCCCCGGCTGATTTCTTCTTGGCTGCTGCGGAGACCACCGAATCCGGAGACGGCTGAGCTCTAAGGCACATCGGGGTGGAATCTGGGACCCGGTACTTCTTCTCATACCGGTCCCTCTTTGCATGAGCCGTGGACGGGTTCTTGAGTAGCGACAGTCCTTTGTCCCAGGTGTCGTCTAGTAATGGTACTGAGAGGACGGTCTTCCTCTTAGCCTCCCGTCGTTGGTAAAGGAAACCCTCCTTCTGTTCTTTGTGACAAGTTGGAAGAGCTCCGAAGCCCTGGCGATCATGGCGTGAAAGAAGCCAATTTCGTTGGGAGGGGAGGCCCGGGTAGGAGGTGATGGGAGGCCCGTCCCGTCATCACCACCATCGTCATCCGTCCCAGTCGTCACCTTCTCATTCCTCGGTGGAGGGGAAGGAGCTGAAGGCTGGAAAGGAGGGGGAGGATGGATTCGCCTCCGCTTGTTCGGTGGGCTTCCCGACGGTCCAGGCGCTGCTGGATCATCCGCTGGGGTTAAGGGCAGCCTTGTCCTTATCTCCATACACAGGGACTGGATTGCCATCAAGATTGCTACTGAGTTCTTCCGTGGCATAGGCACCGGTTGCGACGGGAGCGACGGCTGGGGAGTAGGTTCCTGTAACGCTCACCTGATTCCCGTAGAGGCGCCGGTCTTGACTGGGCGTATACCGTATCTTCAAAGGTGATGTGTAACACACGGCTGGCTCTTTGGGCTGGACCTCTGTGCACTGTATGTCTGACTCAAAGGGTAAGATGTCTGCAGATAGAAAATATGGGATTAAGGAACTGGGTTATTGAATGTCTCTCTCTTCTTCCCTTTCTCTTCTCCTGTAGAACCCCAAAGGTTAACGCTCTCACCTTAGGTAAGTGAACGCCGTGCTCTCCATCTGCCTCGGGGCAGGGTGCTGTAACCAGTTTCTTCACTGGATAAGGGGAGCAGGCCTCTTGACTTCAGAGGACTGCTGTCCGTCGTTTACTGCACGAACTGTAAGTTTCGAGTAATTCTAATATCTTTAAAGTCTTTAGTAATGATGTTTCTTGTTTTGCAGGGTTCCGGCGATGGTGGATGACGGGCTGAAGTGAGTTGAAGATGGAGCCCGTGTGATGAATAGAAGCGCCTGGAAGCACGTAAGTAAGCGCTTGTTGCCTGCTTCACGTTGCGCTCTAACTGTCTTTTTATTTTGCAGGTACAAGTTCGGAGCGGCTGCAGGGTGCCGGAATACCCACTGGGTTAGATGTGGAAAGGAGTAATGGCACGTGAGTATTAAAGTTCCCCAATGTCTTTAAACGCACCTTGTTTTGTCTTTCAGATGCGGGATGCAGCGCCGAAGGCCTCCGGAGCGTGCGAAGAGTTGGTAAGCTTTTGTCTTTCAGATGCCGGAATGCAGTGTGAAGACCTCCGGAGCGCACAAAGAGTAGGTAAGCCTTTGTCTTTCAGATGCCGGAATGCAGCGCGAGGCGTTGGTGACAGCCGATGGACCAGGTAAGTGAAGAGCTGTCACTGAAGACCGTAATGCTAACCTGTTCTTTCTTGTCTTTATAGGTGTTGCTGAAGACTGGATTCAGGATGGTAAGCCTTTTTCCTTAGGCCCAGGATCAGATGCAGAAGACACGATGAGCGTTCTGCTGCAGAGGATGCAGAATAACGCAAAGCAAGATTCATCCATCGGGTGTGGTTTAAATAGCCTCCTGTAGTGCTTAGGTGTCTCCTTCCACAGCCACGCCTAGGTAAGAAAAGAGTTCCTGCTTTCCAGAAGAGTTCCCGTGTTCTGAATCTAGGGAGTGGCTCCTGCCCCACCCAACAGGAAAAGTAGTTCCAAACAGAAGAGGATCAGAGGCTCAACTGGCAGGCAAGTAAGCAGCATGGTCTGCTGCAGGTAAGTCCTCCCAAGCATTACGAGCCTGGGGCTTCCAGCGCTGGGACTGGGCATATTTATGAGCCTGGTGCCACTGGCGCCAGGACTGGGTCCAAAAGGTCCCAATTGGGACTGGTTGGCACTCGGAACCTGGGTTATGGATCTGCTTCCAAGGGAGTTGGGAAAACCCTGACCTTTTGGAAGCAGAGTTCATGACAGTACCCCCCCTCAAGGCCCCTCCCAAACCGGGCTTCTCCGGGGGTTTTGGCTTGTCAGGAAATGTTCGGTGAAATCTTTTGATTAGGCGAGGAGCGTGGACATATTCAGCAGGTTCCCAGGATCTCTCTTGGGGGCCGTAGCCTTTCCAGTCAATTAGGTAAAATAGTTTAGATTTGGAGATCTTGGAGTCCAGAATGCTTTTGACTTCAAACTCGAGTTCTCCATCAACTAGGATAGGTTTTGGAGATTTAGTTAGTCGGGTTTGAGGTTGCACGGGTTTTAATAGAGAGACGTGGAAGACCGGATGTATCTTCATGTGCGGGGGCAAGTCCAACTTGACCGCTACTGGGTTTACTATGGTAGTGATGGAATAGGGACCAAGGTATCTTGGGTTGAATGTGCGTGGCCCTTTTAGAGGTAGATATTTGGTGGATAACCAGACTTGATCCCCTACTTGATATTGAGGGGCTTCCTTCCGATGTTGATCTGCTCCTTTCTTGTATTGTTCTTTAGCCCTTTGAAGGTGAGAAACAGCTTCCTTAAAGGCTTGGGTGATTGTAGAATGCAGGTAGTCTACTGCTGGTGTTTCAAGATCTTGGAGGGGATCCAACTCCGAGGTTCGAGGGTGACTGCCGTACAAAAGAAAAAACGGGGTTTTCCCAGTTCCCGAATGGACAGAGTTATTGTAGGCATATTCGGCTATCCAAAGGATGTCTTTCCAAGTTTTTTCAGTTTGTTGCAGCATGCAGCGTAAATACTGTTCCAGAGTTTGATTGGTCCTCTCGGTTTGTCCGTCGGTCTGAGGGTGGTGACTGGTCGATAGTCTCACATCAATTTGAGCCGACCGACAGCAACTTCGCCAAAAATGAGAAATAAATTGACTACCTCGATCCGAAATTAGAACCGAAGGAAAACCGTGCAGTCGGACGATGTTTTCGAGAAATTCTCGGGCCAGAGTTGCTGCTGTTGGCAAGCCTTTGAGCGGAATGAAATGCGCCATCTTGGAGAATAAGTCCACGATTACTAGAATCGTATTGTATCCGGAGCATGGAGGTAGATCGGTGATGAAGTCCATAGAAAGCGTATGCCAAGGGCGAGTTGGGATGTCAATAGGGCGTAAGAGGCCTGCTGGTCTTTCGTTTTGACTCTTGTTTTGGGCGCATACTCCACAGGACATTATAAAGTCTCTGATATCTTTTTTCCAAGACGGCCACCAGAAGTAGCGCTTGATCTTTTCTGAGGTCTTGGCCATACCGGGATGTCCTTCCATTAAAGAATCGTGATAACAAGAGATTACTTTTTTCTGTAAATCTGTGCTGGGCAGGTATAATCGTTCTTGGAAATACAATAAGTTGTCCTTTACTGCAAAGTCCTTTCCCTGCAGATGCCAATTCTGTATGTCTGCTGGAGTTACAAGTTGCCTGGCTTTATCCTTAACTTCCTCTATGGATTCTGTGGCGATTACACCCAGAATTCTTTGTTCGGGAATGATTTGTACAGGTTTAGGGTTGATCAAGTGTTCTTCCACTCCCATCCGAGAAAGGGCATCAGCTTTACCGTTCTTTGTACCAGGTCGATAGGTAATTATGAAGTCAAACTCGGCAAAGAATAATGCCCAACCGAGTTGTCTAGAGGATTGGGCTTTTGCGGTTTTCAAATATTGCAGGTTTCGGTGATCCGTAATCACAGTAACGGTGTGTCGGGCCCCCAGCAGATAATGCCGCCAAGCCTTAAAGGCAGACTTGATAGCCAGAAGTTCCTTGTCAGTAATCGTGTAATTGATTTCAGGAGGCGAGAATTTGCGGGACCAAAATGCCACGGGATGCAACTGATTGGTTACCGGGTCCTTTTGTGATAGAACTGCCCCCATGGCAAGGCTTGAAGCATCAGTTTCCACGATGTAGGGGAGTTCGGGGCGAGGGTGTTTTAAGATTGGTGCAGAGATAAATTTTGTCTTCAAATCCTGGAAAGCTTGTTCCGCCTCGGTAGACCATTCAAAACGTTTGTTTCTCTTTAACAAGGCAGTGATGGGCTGGACTATTCGAGAGAATTCGGGGATAAACCTGCGGTAAAAGTTAGCGAAGCCTAACATGCTTTGCACACCTTTTACGGAGGATGATGATGGCCTTTTGAGAACTGCATCGACCTTCTTTGAATCCATACGCACTCCGCCAGGTGATAATATGAATCCCAAGAATTCAACTTCAGTCACGTTGAAAACACATTTTTCCAATTTAGCGAAAAGTTTGTGTTGACGCAATCTTTCGAGGACCATTTTCAGGTGTTTCCGATGTTCAGATTCCGATGAAGAATAAACGAGGATGTCGTCAATGTAAACAACAACACACACATCTATGAGCTCTCTGAGGACATCGTTCATAAAATATTGAAAGGCGGCCGGGGCATTGCAAAGTCCGAAGGGCATGACCTGATATTCAAATAGCCCATACTTGGTGCGGAAGGCCGTCTTCCATTCATCGCCCTCTTTTACTCGTACCAAGTGGTAAGCTCCTCTAAGATCCAGCTTTGTATATATGCATGCTTTTCTGACTTGGTCCAGGAGTTCAGGGATCAAAGGTAACGGATATCTATTCTTAACGGTGATCTGGTTCAGGGAGCGATAATCTATACAACTTCTAAGGTCTCCTTCCTTTTTTGGAACGAAGAACAAAGCTGAAGAAGCAGGGGACTTGGAAGGACGAATAAACCCATTTGCCAGGTATTGATCCAGGTATTGTCGAAGGTGAAGGTTCTAAGGCTCGGTGAGGGCATAAATTCTACTACAAGGAGGAGTAGATCCAGGTATCAGGTCTATCTGGCAGTCATAAGACCTATGAGGAGGTAGAGAGTTAGCCTGATCCTTCCGGAAAACATCTTGGTATTCTAGGTATTCGGGAGGTAACTGGGGAGTCTCTGAAGAAATTGCTGCCAGTGCAACACCAGGTGGAGGGTGACAAGTAGAGACACATTCTGGAAACTGGACCGTTCTTGCTCGCCAATCGATCAGAGGATTGTGTTTCTCTAACCAAGGTATTCCTAGAATAATCTGAAACTGAGGGGCCTTGATCACATCGAACACGATCTTCTCATGGTGTCCATCTTGACTTACTAGCGTCACCTCTTGAGTGGTATGCGTTACTGGCCCGGAGGCTATCTCCGTACCATCCACCGTAGTAATGACGTCCTTTACAGCCTTGGGACAAAGAGTTAGATTCATCCTCAAAACCATTTCATGATCCACATAATTGCCGATGGCACCGCTGTCGACGTAAGCTTCAATTGCATGTAATCGATCCGGATTATCAGGGCTAATGAGGACCATAGGTATCACGAAATGCGAGGTCACAGAATTGGTTTTCACGCTCGGCAAGAGGACCTCTATTCTTGTCGGGCGAGGTCGTTTCCCTGCTCAGAGTTTGTAACTTTGGTAACTGCAGCTCCTACTGCCTTCTTGGCAGGTTTCACCGGACAGTCTCAAAGAAAGTGCCCTGAGTTTCCGCAATAGAGGCATAATTGCAACTGTTTTCTCCTTTCCCGCTCCTTTTGTGTTAGAGGACCTTTCAGACCCCCTATTTGCATGGGTTCCCCGGAGTCTACTCCTTTGGAAGGAGTTGGCGGTTTGGAAAATACTCGAGCATCAAACTTGGAACGATCGGCCTTCCTGTTCTGCAGTCTGTGATCTATTTGAACGACTAAGTCTATATAGTCCGAACAATCTTGTGGGGGATTCACTACTTGGGCTAACACATCTTTGAGCTCTCCACGTAGACCTCTATAAAACAGCGTAATCCTTTTGTCCTCAGGCCATTGAGTTTCGACTATCAGTCTGTTGAAAGACGCAATATAAGCCAAAAGGTCTTGATTACCTTGTCGCAACGAAAGAAGCTCATTGTCCAAGGCCTGCCCCTGTGAATGTCTTGCGAACAGTTTTTCCATACTGAGCTGAAAAGCTTGAAAATCATGGAGGACCGGATCATCTTGATTTACTAGAGGGATCGACCAGTCTGCCGCATTGCCACTAAGGTACGAAAGCACGAAAGCTACTTTAGCTTGATCAGTTGGAAAGGCTGCTGGCCGGCATAAGAAATGCAACCGGCACTGATTGATAAATACTGCAAACCTCTTTGGGTCACCAGAAAATCGTTCGGGCGGAGCCAGAGGTACATTCCCAGGTAGGTTGATCGGCACTGGATTCATAGAGGATGTAGAAGGAAGATTTCCCCCAGATGCGGGTAACGGGGTCTGTCCGGCTTGTGACTGTAGCAATTGTCTAGCGAGATCATCTGTTCGCTCCTTGGAAATAATCAGTTCCCTTCTTAGAGCGTTCGTTTCCTGACGGGCTGCATGCACTTCTGCCCTTAGTTCCCCAAGTAACTGGGCTAGCTGGTCGGTATCCGAGGTTTCCATAGCGCCTGGACAGGAGTTTTGTGGTAGGCTTTGCGTTCTGTAACGCTCACCTGATTCCCGTAGAGGCGCCGGTCTTGACTGGGCGTATACTGTATCTTCAAAGGTGATGTGTAACACACGGTTGGCTCTTTGGGCTGCACCTCTGTGCACTGTATGTCTGACTCAAAGGGTAAGATGTCTGCAGATAGAAAATATGGGATTAAGGAACTGGGTTATTGAATGTCTCTCTCTTCTTCCCTTTCTCTTCTCCTGTAGAACCCCAAAGGTTAACGCTCTCACCTTAGGTAAGTGAACGCCGTGCTCTCCATCTGCCTCGGGGCAGGGTGCTGTAACCAGTTTCTTCACTGGATAAGGGGAGCAGGCCTCTTGACTTCAGAGGACTGCTGTCCGTCGTTTACTGCAGGAACGGTAAGTTTCGAGTAATTCTAATATCTTTAAAGTCTTTAGTAATGATGTTTCTTGTTTTGCAGGGTTCCGGCGATAGCGGATGACGGGCTGAAGTGAGTTGAAGATGGAGCCCGTGTGATGAATAGAAGCGCCTGGAAGCACGTAAGTAAGCGCTTGTTGCCTGCTTCACGTTGCGCTCTAACTGTCTTTTTATTTTGTAGGTACAAGTTCAGAGCGGCTGCAGGGTGCCGGAATACCCACTGGGTTAGATGTGGAAAGGAGTAATGGCATGTGAGTATTAAAGTTCCCCAATGTCTTTAAACGCACCTTGTTTTGTCTTTCAGATGCGGGATGCAGCGCCGAAGGCCTCCGGAGCGTGCAAAGAGTTGGTAAGCTTTTGTCTTTCAGATGCCGGAATGCAGTGTGAAGACCTCCGGAGCGCACGAAGAGTAGGTAAGCCTTTGTCTTTCAGATGCCGGAATGCAGCGCGAGGCGTTGGTGACAGCCGATGGACCAGGTAAGTGAAGAGCTGTCACTGAAGACCGTAATGCTAACCTGTTCTTTCTTGTCTTTATAGGTGTTGCTGAAGACTGGATTCAGGATGGTAAGCCTTTTTCCTTAGGCCCAGGATCAGATGCAGAAGACACGATGAGCGTTCTGCTGCAGAGGATGCAGAATAACGCAAAGCAAGATTCATCCATCGGGTGTGGTTTAAATAGCCTCCTGTAGTGCTTAGGTGTCTCCTTCCACAGCCACGCCTAGGTAAGAAAAGAGTTCCTGCTTTCCAGAAGAGTTCCAGTGTTCTGAATCTAGGGAGTGGCTCCTGCCCCACCCAACAGGAAAAGTAGTTCCAAACAGAAGAGGATCAGAAACTCAACTGGCAGGCAAGTAAGCAGCAATGTCTGCTGCAGGTAAGTCCACCCAAGCATTATGAGCCTGGCGCTTCCAGCGCTGGGACTGGGCATATTTATGAGCCTGGTGCCACTGGCGCCAGGACTGGGTCCAAAAGGTCCCAATTGGGACTGGTTGGCACTCGGAACCTGGGTTATGGATCTGCTTCCAAGGGAGTTGGGAAAACCCTGACCTTTTGGAAGCAGAGATCATGACAGTTCCTCTGTCTCCTCCACAGTCCGCGGCTCCTCGTCGGCTCCACCGTCGCTTTCTATGTCTGCCTCGTCGGGATCTCTCCCGTAGGACCGGACTTCCTCAAACTTCTTGTCCAGGATCTTTGCGACGCCAGCCAGCTCATCTACAGAGATGGTATCTGTGTCTGTTATGGCTGTACCTCCCTCTTTCTCCACCCGGGGTTTCATGGGGGTCTTATCGATAGGCTGAAAAGAGGATTCCCTCTGGGGTGGCAGGGAAACTCTAGGCCCAGAAGTCGTCTCCACTGGGGTAGCCTCCACAGTTTCGCCAGGGCCGCCACGACTCCTTCGATCGAGGCCTTAGCCGGGTGAATCAGGGCCTTTGCGACTTTGGGCGCGCTTTAGGCCTTCAACTTGGGGGGAGGGTCGCTGCCTCGCTCCCCCTCGGCTGTCGCCGTCGGGATCGACCGGGTCTTTTCCCGAAGCTTACCCAGGTTCTCCGACTTTCTCTTCACCGAGCCTGAGCATTGGCTTGTGGTTGATGGCGCCGGTGAAATCGCACCCTGCCTGGCAGCCAAGGAGCCCGAACCGTCGGCGCTCCCGGTGCCCGCAGACTCACGCTGCTTTGCCTTTTGTTGGGCCCAGTCGCCGGAGCGCCCTCAAAGGTCTTAGAAGACCGCTCTGACTTCTTCTTCTTCTCACCTGCTGCTGGGCTCTTCCCCTCCAGCCAGTTGGCGAGTCGGGTACCACGATCCCTCATTGTCAGTTCGGACATGTTCTTACAAACGCACAGTCCTTTTCCACATGCGATTTGTCATCGTGAAGGCAGTAGAGGCACTGGGAGTGCTCATCTTCCTTAAAGACATTCTGTAGTCTGCATCCAGAGCAGCTTCTGAACAGCTTGGGTCCTGGAGTCGTGTTTCCTTTGTCCTGGGCCATGACCACGCGGTGTAGGCCTCAAAGGTCTTCCGGAATCCTCAGAGAAGTGAAACCTTGACGAAAATTCACCCTTGGGGGGCGTAGAAAAATCCAATACGGCTCCCTGTTGATTGGAAGTAGAATCGGTGGAGCCTGAGGCTCGATTGACCGCAAACGCAGTAAAAGATCGAGAGCTATAGCTCGAGGACTCCCAACACTTGAACGTGCGGTAAAAATCTGAAGATGGCTGCCAGAGGAAGGGCTTAGGTAGAGGGCAGTCATTGGCTGGGGGGCAGTGTGACCCAGAGACCAGTGATTGATTACTACTAGACAGACAGTTCAGATACTGATTTTTTCTTCACCGGAGATTCCCAGCCTGACAACAGTGAATATTCATGAGCATGTGAATCCATGCCAGACCCCATTCTGGAGAAGATGGTCTTTCACTTTATGTGTTCAATTATATTCCCAATGGAATGTGCAACATAACTGGGTAGCTTGTTTGGGACTTGTTCTCTTTTAGATGCTATAAATGTCCTCATCCAAATAAGCCCCCTTTTCTAAAAAAGAGGACTCTATCGTGCTCTGTGACGTGTGCCAGTTCCAACACATGCCAGGCATGATGTTTGGGCCAGTACATTTCATTCCCCAGCACCCAGTCACCTCAGTTGGAACAAGTTACTTACCTGTAACTGTTGTTCTCCAGCATGGGTCTGGCATGGATTCACATCCTCATGAATATTCCCTGTCGTCAGGCTGGGAATCCTCGGTAAAGAAAAAATCAGTATCAGTTTCGTTTCTGATCTGTCTTTCGTAGTAGTAACCAATCACTGATCTCTGCGTCATACTGACCACAGCCAATGACTGCCCTCTACCTAAGCCCCGCCTCTGGCAGCCATCTTCAGATTTGGTAGCACGTGAAGTGGCAGTATGACCAAGTGAAGAGCCGCAGAGGGGTAGGCGGGAGGGTTTGCATGTGAATCCATGCCAGACCCATGCTGGAGAACAGCAGGTAAGTAACTTGTTCCTTCTCCAGCATGGGGTCTGGCATGGATTCACATGCTCATGAATATAAGAAGAAATAGCAGTACACACATGCACAACCACGGGGGGTGGCAAAAGGCTCAACATTAAGCAATACAAAAAACTCAACATTAAGCATCTCTTACCTCCTCACCAGGCTCACCTTAAGCGAATAGGTTGCGCAGCACTGCTTGGCCGACCCTGGACTCCTCCCTGGAATCCCGATCGACGCAAGTAGAATATAGTGAAGGTGTGCGTCGACCGCCACGTAGCAGCCCTGCAGATGTCCAGCAGGGTCACACCAGATAAGAACGCCGTAGTAGCAGCGATCGCTCTGGTCGAATGGGCTCTCGGACGGCCTGGCTGCGGTCGTTTAGCCAACCGGTGACAGTGCATGATGCAGCCGGAGAGCCATCTGGAAATAGAAGACTTCGAGAGAGCCTTCCCTTGATTCACAGGTCCAAAGTTCACGAACAGCTGTGATGTCCTCCGGAAACTCTTCGTGCGGTCCACATAGAACTTCAGCGCTCTAGCCACATCCAGCGAGTGCAAAGTCCTCTCGGCCGGCGACGAAGGAGACGGGAAGAAAACAGGTAACACCAAGGGCTCGTTAAGATGGAAGTCCGACGGCACCTTGGGCATAAAGGAGGGGTGCGTCCTAATAACCACCCTTGAGGCATGGAAAGTCAGGTACGGTGCTTTGCAGGATAGGGACTGGATCTCTCCCACTCGTCGTGCGGAGGTAATAGCCACCAGGAACGCAGTCTTCCACGACACAAACTTCATCGGTGCGGAGTGCATCGGCTCGAATGGGGGCCCCATGAGCCTGGTCAGCACCATGTTAAGTTCCCACGCCGGGGCTGGGGCCTTCACCGGCGGGAACGACCGGAACAGTCCTTTCATAAACTCTTTTACCAGTCGATGGGACCACAGGGACGTCCGTCCTGTGGTTCTGGTATATCTGGAGATCGCCGCCAGATGAATCTAAATGGAGGCATGGGCTAGCCCAGCCTTTGCCAGCGGCAGCACATGAAGGGCCGTAATCCGTAGGGGGTTGATCTTCTGTGCTCGGCACCAGATAGAGAACCTCTTCCACTTATGACCGTAGCATTTGAGAGTCGAGGACGCCCTGGCCTTTGCAAGAACCTCTCTGCAATCGGCCGGTATATCGTAGCCTCCAAACTCTAGCGCTGCAGGAGCCAAGCCTGCAGGTTCAACGACGCTGGGTCGTGGTGGAAGATGGCGCCTCCTTCTCTGGAGAGAAGGTCCGCGTCCGCTGACAGCTTGATGGGAGGGGACATTGACAAGTCCAGAAGGTCCAGGAACCAGATCTGCCTCGGCCACGCCGGTGCGACGAGGATCATCCTGCACCGGGACCTCTTGAGCTGGCTGATGAGTCGAAGCAGCAACGGAGGGAACGCATACGGGTATAGGCCGTCCCAGGGGAACGAGAACGCATCACCCATGCTTCTCGGCTGGGGAAACCTGCTGGCGAGTTCGTCGCTGTCGCGAACAGGTCGATTTGGGGTTTGCCCCATCGTCGGAAGAGTTGATCCACCTGATCCTGGCGCAGTTCCCACTCGTGACACACGCGCAGCTCCCTGCTGAGCGAGTCGGCGATGGTGTTTCTTTCTCCTGCCAGGTGGAAGGGAACCAGGAACATCCCCTGGGCGACCGCCCAGTGCCACAGATCCTGTGCCTCCTTGGATAGGGCTGGGGATCTGGTGCCTCCCTGCTTCCGTATGTAAAGCATTGTCGTGGTGTTGTCTGTGAAGATCCGCACCACCTTGCCCTTGAGCGACGGGAGGAACAATTTGAGAGCCCAGAACACGGCTCGGAGTTCCAGGACGTTGATGTGCAGGAGCCTCTCCTCTGGGAGCCAGAGGCCTCTTGCGTGGAGATCTCCGGTGTGGGCGCCCCAGCCTTCCAGGGAGGCGTCCGTCGTCACCGTCTCCTGGTACGCCAGTGTCTGAAAGTCCTTGCCCGCCGTGAGGTGTGCTCGAACGCCCCACCACTGAATCGCCCGCCGGAACCCCTCGTTGAGGGGGACCCTGTCTTCGAAGGTGCCCGTCGCCTGCATCCAACGGGCGTCGAGAAATTCTTGAAGAGGGCGCATCCGTAGTCTGCAGAGGCGCACCTGGTAGATGCAAGAGGACATCATCCCCAGGAGGGACTTGATGGACCTCACCCTGGCCACGTCCGTGGCAAGCAGGCGCTGCACCTTGCATAGAATGGTCTTCGTCCGTTCTTCCGACGGGGCCGCCAGGCGCCTCACTGTATCGAGCTTCGCTCCCAGAAACAGGGCCACCTGCGACGGCACCAGGTGGGACTTTGGGTAGTTTATGGCGAATCCCAGGTCTGTGAGTAGCTGGACGGTCCTCGCAGTGTGTTCGACAGCGAGTTCCCTCGTCCTTGAGCGTGAATCCCCTGCAGGCGCAGCCGCGCCGCCACTGGTGCTAGGCACTTGGTAAAGACCCTGGGGGCCGACTTCAATCCGAATGGCAGTGCTCTGAATTGGTAGTGGCGTCCCTGGACGACGAACCTGAGGAACTTTCGGTGACTTTTGAGGATGGGAACGTGGAAGTATGCATCCTCCAGGTCCAACGACGATAGAAAGTCGCCTTCCTCCAGCTGTCCCAGTACGTGCTGGAGGGTGACAATCCTGAACTTTTGTGATCTGATGTATTTGTTCAAACGACGAAGGTCCAAGGATGGGGCGCCAGCCACCCGTCTTCTTCCTGACGAGGAAGTACCTTGAGTATACCCCGGAGCCTCTTCGGGACAAGCTCGATGGCGCCCTTCCTGAGCATGGCTCGTACTTCCAACAGCAGTTGCGGGACGTGGTTTTCCTTCCTGGCCACAGGCGGAACGTGAGGGCACTTCTTCAGGAATTCGATAGAGTGTCCGCTTGCCAGGGTATCCAGCACCCAACGGTCGGTGGAGATGGACTTCCATACGCCGACGAAGTTCGCCAGCCGGCCTCCCACCGGGGTGCTTCGGTGGGGGCCCGAGACCACGGCCGGGTCAGTCCTGCTTGGAGGTGGTGGCCTTGCCGCCCTGGCCACCTTGCCGACGGCGGCGAGGCGCTCCCTGCTTGCCGCGACCCCTGTAGGCCTCCTGAGACGAGGAGCGTGCCGCCTGGCGGTAGGACGACGAGCCACCGCTGGATCCCTTGGAGGCACCCTGTCTGCCTCCGGAGCTCCGAAAGGGCCGTCGTTGCTGAAGGGCTCCTAGGGCGCTGGCCGTCTCTGTGTCCGTTTTTATGGCTTGGAGGGATTCGTTCACCGCCTTCCCGAACAAGTTGCTGCCGTCGAACGGCATGTCCAACACCCTGGTCTGGACGTCCTGACGGAAGTCGGTCGCCCGGAGCCAACCCCGTCGTCGTAGGCAAACACCGTTGCCCAGCTGGCGGAACCCGGTATCGGCAATATCGGTTGCCACCGTTATGGCGTGGTCCGACACCACCTCGCCCTCTTGCAGTATTTCCAGGGCCTCGGACCTCTTGTCGTCCGGCAGGAAGTCCAATATGGGGGCCAGCTTAAACCAGAGCTCTCTGTCGTAACGGGCCACGATCGCCAGGGCGTTGGCCGCTTTGATCGTGGTTGCCGCCGACGAAATGACCCGCCGCCCCATGGCGTCCAACTTCTTTCCCTCGCCGTCCGGCGGGGAATTCGACGACGAGGCTCCTGACCCCGCCGCTTTCTTCTTCGCCGCCGCCGAGACGACCGAGTCTGGCGTTGGCTGGGCCCTGAGGCACAGGGGAGCGGTTTCGGGGACCTGGTACTTCTTCTCGTACCGGTCCCGTTTGGCCGGTGCCGTGGAGGGGTTCTTGAGAACCGACAGGCCCTCCTCCCAGATGTCATCGATTAGGGGCACCGCAATGACCGTCTTCCTCTTGGCCTCCCGGCGCTGATAGAGGAAACCTTCCTTTTTCTGCTCCTCCGGGCAGAGCTGGAACAATTCGGACGCCCTGGCGATCATGGCGTGGAATGAGCCAATCTCGTCGGGCGGCGAGGCCCGTGCGACGGGAGACCCGTTCCGTCGTCGTCGTCGCCCTCAGAACCCGTCGTCGAGCCCAACGCACCGTCATCTCCCGACTCGTGGGAGGATGAGGAGGGAACTGTAGGCCTTACGGGGGCGAGCGGAGGAGAGGGTTGGGTCCTCTGTCGTTTGTTCTGAGGACTTCCCGACGGGCCAGGTTGCGGGTCCTCCGACCTGGGCCGTGGGAATATCGTCCTTATCGCAGAGCATAAGGACTGGATGGCAGACAAAATGGCCGCCGAGCCATCCTGAGGCCTAGGATCCGGCTGCGCCAGAAGGGAAGGCCGCTCTTCCTCACCATCGTCGTCTTCCTCTGTTATCTCCCTAGGATCTTCCTGACGGGATCGAACCTTCTCGAAGCACCGTGCCCCCCCTCGCTTCTTCCATCATGGCGGCCACGACGATGGGCTGAAAAGAGGATTCCCTCCTTGGCGGCAGGGAAACTCTAGTCCCGGAGGCGGTCTCCGCTGGCGGTGTCTCTGCCGGCTTGGCCAGAGTCGCCACGATAGCCTCGATAGAGGCCCTCGTCTGCTGGGTAGGGGCCTTCACCACCTTAGGTGCGTCCCGGGCCTTCTCCTTCGGGGGAGGGGCGACGCCTCGCTCCCCCTCTTCCGAGATCGGACGGGGCTTCTCCCGAAGCTTACCCGGGGTCTCGGACTTTCTCTTCCCCGAACCGGAGCGTTGGCTCGTGGTTGACGGTGCCGGGGAAGGTGCGCCCTGCCTGGCGACCGAAGAGCCCGGCCTTTCGGCGCTCCCGGAGCCAGCGGACTAGCGACGCTTGGCCTGGTGTTGGGCCCCCGTCGCCGGGGCGCCCGCACAGGACTTAGAAGCCCGCTCGGACCCTTTCTTCTTCTTCTCACCCGTCGAGCCCTTCTCCAACCAGCTTGCGAGACGGGATCGACGGTCCATCATGGTCCGCTCCGACAAGTTCTTGCAGAACTGGCAGTCCTTCTCTACATGAGTCTTGTCCCCATGAAGACAGTAGAGGCATCGCAAATGTTCGTCTTCCTTAAACACATTCTGCAGCCCGCATCCAGGGCAGTTGCGAAACAGCTTGGGTCCGGGCGACAAACTCGCATCCTGGGCCATCTCGAAGTAAGCCGCGAATCTTCTGGAATCCTCCAAGAAGTTGAGTCGACGAAATCTTCACCCTTGAGGGGCGTAGGAAAATCCTGCAACGGGTAGCCGTTAACGGGAGTAGAAACGGTGGAGCTTGAGGCCCGATTAACCGAAAAAAATTTCACCTGAATAAGCGCGAAACACACAGTAAAAGCTTGAGAGCTAAGCACGAGGACTCCCAACACTTGAACGTGCGGTAAAAATCTGAAGATGGCTGCCAGAGGCGGGGTTTAGGTAGAGGGCAGTCATTGGCTGTGGTCAGTATGACGCAGAGATCAGTGATTGGTTACTACTACGAAAGACAGATCAGAAACGAAACTGATACTGATTTTTTCTTTACCGAGGATTCCCAGCCTGACGACGGGGAATATTCATGAGCATGTGAATCCATGCCAGACCCCATGCTGGAGAACTGCCCTTTTCCTTATTGCTCAGCGAATGAGGTGTACTAGTATTCTGCCAAAAGGAGCAGCTTGGGAGGTTGGTGGGAAATCTTTGGGAGGAACATTCATCAGAGAGAAAATCAAGTGCAGTAAGTAATTTGTTCTTCTAATGGATTGTTTCCTACCACAGATTCTTCATTTATGAGAGACTCCCAAGCAGTACATAAACCCGAACAAGAGAGGAGAGTGTGACAACACTGGCTACACCAGACATTTCCTGAGGACTACCCAACCAAAATGAACCCCCTTGCCCTGCAGGGAATCTAGATAGTAATGTTTGGCAAAAGTGTGCAGTGAAGCCCACATAGCCACTTGACATAGGTCCAAAACAGGAACTCCCCTATGCACGGCAAATGTGGCAGCTAGCCCTCTCGTAGAATGTGCTTTAAAACCCTCAGGAACCTCCTTGCCAGCAAGATTCTAGCATTCTGAGAAGCAGAGGATGATCCACCTGGATAGGTCTGTTTTTTCACAGCCCTTCGGGCATGGGCACCAGCAAAACCAGCAAAGAGCTGATCATCCCTCCAGACATCCCTTGTCCGAGAGACGTAGTAGCTGAGGGGCCGCACTGTGTCCAACTGATGGAACCGCTCCTTCGTCTTAGAAGGGTGCGTCAGGGGGAAAACACAGGGAGATGGATCTTCTGAGAGAGATGAAAGACTGACCCGACCTTGGGTAGAAGGTCGGCCCCCCTCTCAAAAACACCTTCTCCTTTGAGAGCACCAAGTAGGTAGGTTACAGAGACAACATCTGGAGCACACTCACCCATCTTTCTGAAGTGATGGTTACCAGGAAAATCACCTTAAGATTTAGTAACCCTAATGTACAAAAATGCCGGGCCCGAAAGGTGCTGTCACCAGGAAAGTCAAAACTAAATTCAAGTCCCACAGAGGAAAAACAACCAGAGTTGGGGGAACTGATTGCACAAACCCAGCAAATTCTGCACAACTGCAGAGATCGTACAATATGTGCCTTGTTTAAGGGTCATCTTAAAGACCACAATGGCGGGCAGGTACCCAGACATAGGGCCTGATCACGACTTTGGCGATAACGCCGGCGGTATTAGCCCTACCGCCGAACTCCCCGGCGCCAATAGCGCCGGATCACGAGTTCGGCGGTAATGTAATTCCTCATTCCCCATTGAGCCCATTCGGGAATGCCCCATTCCCCATTGGGCTCAATGGGGAAAATTTGCGCTCTTACCGCCGGCGGATTTCCCCCCAGCTCAGAGCTGGGTTGAAATCCGCCGAGGTCCTGATTTGGCGGACCCTTAAATCTGGCAGTAATAGCGCTACCGCCGGATTTAAGGGTTACCGCCAAAGTCGTGATCAAACCCATAGTGTCGATCTGCCAAGAGCTGGGGCGAAATCCGCCGAAGTCCTGATTTGGGGGACCCTTAAATCCGGCGGTAATAGCACGACCGCCGGATTTAAGGGTTACCGCCAAAGTCGTGATCAGGCCCATAGGGCCCATAGGGCCTGATCACAACTTTGGCGGTAACGCCGGGGGTATTACCGCCAGCGGTACTAGCCCTACCGCCGAACTCCCCGGCACTAATAGCGCCGGATCATGAGTTTGGCGGTAATGTTAATCCCCATTCCCCATTGAGCCCATTCGGAATGGCCCATTCGGGAAAGCCCCATTCCCCATTGGGCTCAATGGGGAATTTTCGCGCTCTTACCGTCGGCGGATTTCCCCCCAGCTCAGAGCTGGGGTGAAATCCGTCGAAGTCCTGATTTGGCGGACCCTTAAATCTGGCGGTAATAGCGCTACCGCCGGATTTAAGGGTTACCGCCAAAGTCGTGATCAAGCCCATAGTGTCGATCTGCAGGCCCATCTGGGGCCAAAAAAAGCAGGAAATTCAATGCTGAAGACTTTTCTCACAACCCAAAGCCAAGAATTTACGGTACTTGCAGGCATAAATAGACTTGGTGGCAGACGTCTGAACAGAAAGGATTACATCCAGGAGAAGAGGTCCACTCTCGCCGCAAGGTGCCTAGGAGGGCAGATGAATATATCCAGAAGCTCTGGGTACCACAGCCTCCGGGCCCAACCTGGAGTGATCCTAATCAGCGTGAACCAGAACAGCCACAGTCTGCTAAGAATGAGCATATTGACAGGGATTGGAGGGACTGCAAAAATGAGATGAAAGTTTGACTCCACAAAAAATGCATCCCCCAGAGCTCCCTGCAGAGGCAATTCCCTAAAGCAAATCAATTCGCACTAGAAGCGAGGGGTACCCCAAAGGAATAAGATCTCCAGAACTTCCTCGCAGAGCTCCCACTCGTGGGAGACAGACATCAGTTTGTTCGAGGTATGTGCAATGATTTCTGTGTTCCAGCAAGATGAGCTGCAGTCAGAGACATGCCATTCTCCAGAGCCCAATCACAGTGCTTCTCTGCATAGAGGCAACAACCCCACACCACCCTTTTTATTGAGGTAATGAATTGTCACTGTGTTGTCCATCAGGACAAACACGCACTTATCTCACGCAAACGGGAGGAAGGCAAAGAGCACCAGCTTCATCAACTGTGGCTCAAGCAAATTGATGTGTTTCCAAGATTACACAGGGGAACCAAAGCAAACTAAACGTTGCATCTAATTGATGAGCACCCCAACCCTTCCACGAGGCATCTGTGACTACAGTCCATTGTGGCCAAGTTTACCAAAGCAACACTTCTCTCAGCAAGTTGCCTTACAGGGCCCACCACCCAAAAACTCTGAGACTTGTAGAGGTCTGACATGTAGCCATGGAACTAAGACCACTGACACCGAAGGAGCCACTGTAGTGTCCTCATGCATAAACAGGTCTCTGGCACCACCAGGATGCAGGAGGCCTTGAGGACCAGTAGCCGCAGAAAGACAGAGGCTGAGATGAGCCTCTGTTATTGATAGATCCGGACCATGTGAAGGATGTTCACTGCTCGATCCTTGTGAGGGAAGGCTCTTCCCAGACAGGTGTCCAAGACCATCACCATGTACTGGAGTGACTAGGAAGAAGAAGCATAGGACTTGAAATTCAGGGAGAAGCCCAAACTGTACGTCAGGCTGCATGTACAGTACACATTTTCAGACTAATGGTCTGTAGAATGAGTTAAGTCTGAGCTAATGATACAGGCAGTGGAAGACATCTATGTTTCCCTCCTGAGGAATCCTGGCCCCCGTTGCCAGAATCTTGGTAAAGACCCAGGGCGCTGAAGAAAGACAATGGCAGAACCTTAAACTGGCAGTGGGTCGACCCCCACCACAAGTCAGAGGTACTTCTTGTGCCTGGTATGGATCAGCATATGTAAGTATGTGTCCTAGAGATCCAGGGATATCAACCAGTCCTGTGGTTCAAAGGGCTCTGGGATCTGAGCTAAAGGGACCTTCTTGAACTTGTCCTTGTGCAGAAACAGATTCAAAAGCCTCAGCTACAGGATGGTCTTCAAGTTCCTGTCCTTATTCGGAACCAGAAAGTAGAGCGATTACCAACCCTTGCTTTGCTCTGAACAAAGCACCACTTCTTTAGCACACTTTGCAGAAGCTGACAGACCTCAAGCATTAAAGGGGCCAAAGGCATCAGTGGATTGTGGGGGTTCGGACGTGTGGGTGTAGAACAAATTAAAGGCAGTAGCTCTGAGTTACGATCTGTAAAGTCAAAGCATCCCAAGTGTTTAGGCACCAGTCTTCAATGACCAAGAAAATTCCTCCCCACCCTCACTTTGGTGGTGTGGTTGAAGACTTCTTCAGGTTGTTCAACTCAATCTGATGTGAGAACTGCAGCAGTGATAATACACTGTCTGTGAGCTCCACGACGTCTGCAACTGCGAGCAAGAAAGCGCAGCCGTTCCTTGCCTGAAGGAACATGCCCTCTACCACAAAAGACAAAGGAAGAAAAGATCATGACCCATTGGCGCTGAGCTGGTTGGCTGCAGATCAGCTAGACCTACGGATTTAGCCATGGCTTTTGATGCCTGGAACTTCTGCAGGGCCTAATAAGCTGTAGCCTCAAAGAGGTTGTGTCCATCAAAGAGCATATCCAGCAGATAGTCATCGGGACAGACACTTCAGATGAGGGCCTTGCGTGGTGACTCCTTTTCTTTGACGAAGAAGAAGAGTAGTTCCTCAAACAGTCACTAGGGGAGCAGAACCACTTTCCATGCTTTTTCTTCTTCTCGTCTTTTGGGACAGGAAAATGTTGATCTTATTCCTCAACCACCTTCCTCTGCTCTGGGCCCAGGGACTTGGAAGCTGTTCTTTTGCCAATTTTCTGACAAAAGGTCAACAACTTTGTGGCCCCCTGCCGATGATCCTTTGGGTGCATGGACTGGCACGATCTGCAATCCTGCATATTGTGTTTCTCCATGAAGCAGTACATGCAGATCAAGTGTTGGTCTGAGACAGACATCTGTCTTCCACAGTCCACACAGGGCTTAAAGACCAAGGCTTTTTGATGTTAGTCAAAAGAACAAGTTACTTTCTTACCTGGTAAAGTTCTTTCGATGGGATGGTCCGACGACGTATTCCATATCTATGACAGGTAATGTCCACAGCTGTGCTGTTTCGGAAATCTTTGGCGTCTGCGTCCTGCATCGATGACGTCGATGCGCCTTCCCCGAGGACCTCCTCCGACGGCCGACGTCACCCGATGTGATAAGTAGGATGCACGACGCCCATAGCTTCAGTTATAGTTTTTTCCCAGAACGTGTGCCACCAGTTTTCTGCCAGTCAGACACACAAGGCCTGGCGGAACGCAAGCTGCAAGCGCAAAAGAAATTCTGCAGCGGGGAAGGCAGGGAGGGAGCGATATGGAATACATCGTTGGACCATCCCATCGAAAGAACGTTACCAGGTAAGAAAGTAACTTGTTCTTCGAGGGGATTGGGTCCTCTGACATATTCCATATCTATGACAGACTCCCAAAGCAGTACCAAGCAGGGAGGTGGGAAAGAATTTAGAATACAAATTTAGCATGCCCAATCAAATTGCGGAATAGAGAACTGCCTTGCCAAAGGCCAGATCTTGCCCTCTGATGGAATCAAGGGAATAGTGACGTACAAAAGTATGTACTGAAGCCCAGGTGGCTGCATCACAAATGTGACGAATAGGAACTCCCCTCTGCAGGGCAGTAGACGCAGCCACTTCTCTGGTAGAATGGGACCGCAAGCCAGCCGGAGGGTCCTTACCCGCCAAGCGGTAACACTCGGAGATAGCTAAAATAATCCAATGAGACAAAGGGCCTCATCACGACTTGGGCGGTAACGCTATTAGCGCGGGCGGTATTAGCCCTACCGTCGAACTCCCCGGCGCTAATAGCGCCGGATCACGAGTTCGGCGGTAATGTAAGTCCCCATTCCCCACTGAGCCCATTCGGGAATGCCCCATTCCCCATTGGGCTCAATGGGGAATCTTCGCACTAATACCGCCGGCGGATTTCCCGCCGGCGGTAATAGCGCAAATTTTCAGCGGATTTCCCCCCAGCTCAGAGCTGGGGCGAAATCTGCCGAAGCCCTGATTCGGCGGACCCTTAAATCCGGCAGTAATAGCGCTACCGCCGGATTTAAGGGTTACCGCCGAAGTCGTGATGAGGCCCAAAGTCTGTTTCGTCACAGCTTGTCCTAAACGCTGAAAAGTTGATCGTCCACTCTGACCCGGGACATGCGCGAAATATAAAAGCTCAACGCTCTCCGAGGATCAAGCCTATGGAGCCTCTCCTCTTCCTTACCAGGATGTGGAGGAGGATAGAATGCCGGAAGAACAACCTTCTGGCTCAAATGAAAATCTGAAACCACCTTCGGAAGAAAAGAAGGACGAACTCTAAGGACAACCCTGTCCTTGTGGAACACAGTGAAGGGTGGCTTAACTGAAAGTGCCTATAACTCACTCACTCTGCGAGCGGAAGTAACCGCAACCAAAAACACAGTTTTCAGAGTCAACAGCCTCAAAGGGCAAGAATGTAAAGGCTCAAACGGAGCACCCATAAGAAACTTAAGAACAAGGTTCAAATCCCAACCTGGCACCAAAAAAGGTGACAGAGAAAACACATTAGTGAGCCCTTTCAAAAACTGTGAAATTAAAGGAATCTTAAAATAGGAACACTCTTCAGACGAGCGCTTAAATATGGACAGTGCCGCCAGGTAACCTTTAATGGTCCCCACTTGCAAGCCCCTGTGGGCCAAAGAAAGCAAAAAAAACCAAACCATGGGAATGTTGCATTCAAAAGGATCCACATTCTGAACTCTGCACCAGTCGCATAACTTTCTCCAACGGCAACGGTACAGAGACTTTGCTGCCGGACGCCTTGCCGAGAGCAACACCTCCATCACGTCTTCAGGGAGGTCCCAATCCTTATACCTCAACCTTTCAGAAGCCAAGCGTGAAGATTGAGGGATCTGACCTCTGGATAGAGAACCTGACCCCCCTCCCGTGAGAGCAGATCGTCTCGGTAGGGAAGACGACGTGGAGGGCAGATGGACAAGTCTAGAAGGTCCGGGTACCACGTCCTCCTGGCCCATGCCGGAGCAATGAGGGTCATCCGGGAACCGAACCCCTGTAACCTCCGCAACACTTGCGGGATGACGGGGACTGGAGGAAACGCGTACAGCAGTGGGAATGACCACTCCACCACGAACGCGTCTCCTAAGGCTCCTTTTGGAGGAAAATTCCCACGAGCAAAATCTTTCGCACTTCCGGTTGACACTGGAGGCGAAGAGATCCACTTGAGGGGTCCCCCAAACGGCGAAGATCTCCAGGAGAATCTCCTGAGCCAGCTCCCACTCGTGAGAGATCGTGCTCTGCCTGCTCAGAGCGTCCGCCGTCTCGTTGTCGTCTCCGGCCAGATGAACTGCCGAGATCGAAACTTTCTGCTGGATGGCCCAGAACTCGAGCTGCATCGCCTCCCTGCACAGCGGAAGTGACCCTACCCCCCCTT
The DNA here is from genome assembly GCF_040938575.1 of Ambystoma mexicanum. NCBI lineage: Eukaryota > Metazoa > Chordata > Amphibia > Caudata > Ambystomatidae > Ambystoma > Ambystoma mexicanum. The sequence goes on from NC_090936.1 coordinate 989,599,068, forward strand.
TTTGTTGAGGTAGTGCATGGCCACCGTGTTGTCCGTCAGAATCAGGACACTCTTCCCGCGCACAGTCGGCAGAAAAGCCTTCAGGGCTAGCCTGACGGCCCTCAACTCCAACAGATTGATATGGAGTCTGGACTCCGACGGAGACCAACGACCGCTGACTGTCAGCTCGTTGGCATGAGCTCCCCATCCCGTGAGGGATGCGTCCGTCACGATCGTCACCTCTGGCCAGGGCAGCCAAAACGGGGCACCCTTCATCAGATTGCCCTCGAAGGCCCACCACAGAAGGTCCCGGGCTACCGAGGGCGGCACCTGAACAGGGTCCGACAGCCTGCCGGAGGACTGAGACCACTGGAGCTTGAGTGCCCACTGCAAAGATCTCATCCGCAGACGAGCCTCTGGCACCAGAAGAATGCAGGATGCCATGAGGCCGAGCAGTCTCAAGAACTCGGACGCTGGGAGATTCTGGGCAAACTGAAACTTGTGCACCATCTGCTGAATGTGAAGAGCCCTCACCTGAGGAGGAAAACACTGCCCCAGGGACGTGTCGAGCACTGCTCCGATGTACTGGAGCCGCTGCGTTGGTGTCAAATGGGACTTCTTTAAATTGAGGGAGAAGCCCAGCCTGTGAAGGGAGTGGCAGGTGACGGACAGATGATCCAGGACTTGCTCGGGAGAGCTCCCCCTGATCAACCAATCGTCCAGGTAGGGGTAGACGTGAATACCCCCTTTCCTGAGATGCGCTGCCACCACCACCATGAGCTTGGTGAAAACCCTCGGGGCGGAGGTCAATCCGAACGGCAGGACCCGAAACTGAAAGTGCGAGTCGCCAACCGCGAACCTCAGGTACTTCTTGTGCTTGGGATGGATCGGCACATGGAAGTAAGCATTCTTGAGGTCGAGAGACACCAACCAGTCCTGAAGTTGAAGGGCCTGGAGGACTTGAGAAAGAGTCACCATCTTGAACTTGTCCTTCCTGAGGAGTTTGTTCAAACCGCGCAAGTCCATGATGGGTCTCAATCCCCCGTCTTTCTCTGAAATCAAAAAATAAGGGGAATACCATCCCTTGTTCCTCTCCGCTACAGGCACCAGTTCTATGGCGCCTTTCTCCAGCAGGGCTTGAATTTCCTGCGCAAGGAGCGGATCCGGACTCTTCAAAGAGAGGTTCCCTGGTGGATTGTCGTGAGGCCTCTGCCGAAAAGGAAGACAGTAGCCGTGGGTTATGATCTCCAGAACCCACACATCCGAAGTAATGGCTTGCCACTCTACAAGATGCTGTGCCAGCCTTCCCCCAACCGGCGAACCACAGGACCTGGCCTCATGACTGAGTGGTAGCGGCTGCGGCGTTGCCTGAGGGCAAAGAGGCAACTGCCCGAGCGGCCTTGGCACCTCGAGTACCTTTGTTTCCACCTCTGGCACTCTTACGATGGCCTCTTTGACTGCTAGCTCCTCTCGCTTTACTGAAGGACGAGTAATAGCGAAAGGAACCTCCCCTCCATTGCTGTCCCCTAGGACGAAAAGGTGGAGGTTGGCGAACTGCAGCGCCCAACGTCTTCGCTGCAGCTTTGGAGGTCTGCAACCTCTCAAGGCTCTCGTCAGCCTTGCTGCCAAAAAGGTGTTCACCGTCAAAGGGCATGTTGAGGAGCCGGGACTGCACATCAGGAGCGAACCCAGACTTCCGCAACCACGCAAACCTGCGCATTACGGCGCTCGCCGCCATAGAGCGGCTGACACAATCCGCCAAGTCCAAACCCGACTGAACGGCCTCACACATGCCATCCTTGCCATCCTGAACCATAGCAAGGAAACCATCCCGTTCGTCCCCTTCGGGAATATGATCAGCCGCTAATGCAACACAGTTCCACAGAGTGTGTGTGAAACGAGACAAGGCACATATGGAGTTCGCCGCCTGAAGCGCCATACCCCCAGAAGAAAACACTTTCTTCGCCCAGCTGTCAAAACGTTTGTCGTCCCTATCCGGAGGGATGGTAGGATACGACGCCTGCTTTGCCGGGGCCGTAGCCGCCTGCACCACTAAACTCTCCGGGGTGGGGTGCCTAGACAAGTAGCAGGGGTCGCTACTGGCTGGACGGTATTTTCGCGACAAAGACTTGCCCACTGCCGGGAGACTCTCCAGAGCAGTCCAAGCCGCCGCCACCCTTCTCTGCAGAGCCATATGAAAGGGCAAAACCGGGTCAGTGGGTGGACCGAGATCAAGGATGTCCGTGAGATCATCCTGAACGAACTCCCCTGGGGGAGCTGACCAACCCAAGTACTCGGTAACCCGAGACATAAGGCGCTGATATGACGAATCGGCATGAGTGCCAGGCTCCGGCCGACAAAACTCCACCTCCGGAGAGGTGTCCAGTCCACTGGTATCATGCAGTGACTGCCTCAGGTCATCAAACTGACTATGGCCCGAGATAAGCTCATCTGGAACCGAAACCGGAACCAGGCCGCCATCAGAGCTTTCATCACCCTCTGAAATGTACTCCAGGCGGGGAGAGGAAGACCTTAGCCATAGCTTTTTTAGGGGCAAACCCTGTGCCACGGGGCCCCTCCGACACCATTGCCTCGAAAGGCGTCGAGGGCGCCGAACGAGTCGGCGCCGGCCTCGACAGAAAAGGCGTCGAGGGCGCCGAACAAGTCGGCGCCGGCGTCGACAGAAAAGGCGTCGACGTCGAGCGAATCGGCGTCGACGTCAGCTGCAACGCCTCCAGCATCTGCAGCGTCGACACAGTCCTCGAAGCCGGAGCTCCGAGCGTGTCTCTCGACAACCTGGGCGCCGACGGCGTTGATGACTCCCTCGAAGACGGAACCTCGAGAGAAATCGTCGACGACCTCGGCGCCACAGGCGTCGACGTCTTCTTCGAAGACGGCACAGGATCACACGGTCTCGAGCGCGTCGAGGACCGGGACCTGGAACGGGCATGGCGAGAATGGCTACCCTTGTCCAAGCGGGACCTCTCCCGCGACCCGTGCCGACCACCCGAGCCCGAAGGCGTACGGGCGGTGTCTCTCGACCGGTGCCGACCGACCCCACTCGGAGGTGCAGACGGATCGGTGCCCTGCGATTCCAGAATCGCTACCATCTGCTTCCCGAAGGAAGTCCATTCTTCCGGTGTCGCTTGCATGGAGGCATAAGCGACCCGCCGACGGGCGGAGTCCTCGGAAGAGGACGGGGAAGGCGACCTATGCCGGCGCTTCCTGGAATGCCTAGAAGAGGCGGAGGAGTGGCGAGACCGACTCCTGGAAGGAGACCCACCAGACTTCCGACGACGACGCGGAGAGTCACCCCTCGAGTCATCGGTCGAAAGCCCCGCAGACCTCGACTTCCGGGGCTTAGACACCCGACCTACCGACAGCTTCTTCTTGCGTTCCCGCAAGGCCTTCGCAGTGAGCGACTGGCAGTCGACACAGTCGTCCGTATCGTGGGCCTCCCCGAGGCACCAGAGACAGGCGTCGTGCGAGTCCGTGACTGACATCTTGGACCCACAGTCCCCGCAGTTCTTGAAGCCCGGACGCGGGGTCGAAGATGAGAAAGACATCGCCACAAACAGGTCTTCACAACCAACCGAACAGGTTCAACGAACCGAGAATAGAAAACAGCAACTCCAACGAGTCGAGGCGTACCGAGATTCACAAAGCAAACACGTTCGCGGAAAAAACGGAACTGAGGCTATGGGCGTCGTGCGTCCTACTTATTACATCGGGTGACGTCGGTCGTCGGAGGAGGTCCTCGGGGACGGCGCATCGACGTCATCAACGCAGGAGCCAAAGATTTCCGAAGCAGCACAGCTGTGGACATTACCTGTCATAGATATGGAATATGTCGGAGGACCCAATCCCCTCGAAATATAGCTACGCTAAGTGGCATCCCCGAAGAACAGTGAGTGGAAAAAAGGAACCGAGGAGACGGGGTGTGGCTGCATCATATATACTTCCCATCATGTCTGGCATGGGGTATGTATCAGCACTGGGTGTCGCTGCCTCGGAGCCGCGCTGCACCCTCTTGTGGCAAAAACATTTCTGAGGACAGCTGGCACTGCAAATAGAGTATCATAGATGAGGAATCTGTGTGAGGAAGGAACCCATTTGAATAGAACATAAAGCTGGGCATTTGGGGTTATCAATAGTCAAGTTTATTATTTGGTTTAAGTGTGTCGCTAATTCTTGACTTCAGCGTTGTCATAGGGACATGTGGAAAAATACGACCAGGCAAGTTAGGTAACATTTAAACTTAAAACTTTATTCCAGTAGTTTTTAACAACCAGGATTTGATATAGCAGAGACTATCTGTTGGCTAGCCTTCTCACAACTCCACAATGAATGGGTTGCTCCTCCCACCACCCTCAGACAACTAGGAGTCAGGTTTTGTTTTTCTGACTTTTACTGGACCTGTACTTCCATATAATTTTAGACTGTTTATACAACTGGTTCTCTGCTCCTCTAACTAAGGAAATAATCCACTGGTCTTTCCTCTGCTCCTCTTTTCTTCAGAGTTCCAGTCTCTTCCCTTTCTTTTCCGCTTTCTCTGTCTACCTCCTTCAAACCTCATGGTTCTTTTTCTTCCCTTCTGCTCTTTTTTTATTCTGATATATTCTCCAGTTTTAAACTTTCTTGGCCCACTCCAGGCTTCCTTCGTGCTTTCTTCCTCCAACCTGTTCTGTATCTTCTTCTACTCTTTACTATGTTCTCTTTCCCACCTTGGTCATCTCCTCCTCCTCCAACATTCACCCATTCCCCTTTGCCTTAATCTCCTTTTCCTTCAATCTTTGATCCCATCCATTATCCTTGACCTTCTATTCTATTTCCAAATGATCCGTCTTTAGTTCCAGAGCCAGGCATCAGCTTTTGAACTTAGCAGGCTTTTTCCTACAGTGTTTCTGGGCTTGTACAGTTCAGCCAGATCTCTCAGAATCCCCCAAGAGGCCAGTGACAAACACTTCCTTCATCTCATCTGAGCTTGTTTGCAATAAGCAGGCCTGCTTCATGACCACACAGAGCCACATCAGTATTGTCACACAGTTCTTCAAAGGAAACAATGTTCACCTACTAAGGCAGCACCATTTTTGAGGGGCTGTCTTTTACCACCAACTAGGCACTGTTCACAGCGAGATAAGGTTTCAAACATGGGGAAAACATGCATTACATGATGTAACCCCAACCCCCAGAAACCTCAGGTGGAGAGCAAATCACAAACTGCTACTCTGTTGGATTCCTGGGATCAGAGACTGAAGGGTATAAAACCAAGTAACATGGGGATTCAGCATTTTCAAGAGGGAAGTAATGACTGGAGCACTGTGAGCTATGTGGCGATTTAGGGCTATCAGCCTCACAGATACTTTGTGCTCACTTCAGCTAATTAGTGCACAATTGTTACTTTGCACAGAAAGATGTTACTATACACACATATTACTCAACAGAAGTATATGACTGTGAAAAGATTATCTTGCAATGCTGTGAGAAACCTGAAGGCGTCTCACCTGCTAGTCCTCGGAGATCTGTCATCCAGGTGGCCAGGACACGACCATCGCTATTGGATCCAGTTCCTGGGGGTGGACCAGTGGGGGAGGATCACCTGGATGAGAGGTCTTCGGGGAGTGGAAGTGGGACACAGATGGGTGAGATGCCGTACCCCCTTTCATCTAACCCCTTTTCCCCATCCTACCCCGTAGGATACTTCGAAGCTCTACCCCCACCCTTTCTGACACAAACACTTTCTTACACCAGGAAAGACAACGGACTAACACCAGAGCCGTTTACCCGACGTGTCCCAACACAAGGGTCAGGCAGAGTCAGGCAATTGACAATAACTACACACACCTGACAGCCCTTTCCCTTCCCCACAGGGATAAAAGGCAGAGCACGAGAGCACACTTTGAGCAAGGACAAACGCACAAGGAAGCAGCTATTTCAGGACAGCAGTTCAAATGGAGAAGAAAGACGGCGGTACCGGAAAGGACAACAAGGAGGGAAGTGCCCTTGCCCTTTTTGACCCAAGCCTGTGAAGCCTGTGTGAAATAAATCATAAGACCGGGAACTACAGCTGACGTGTGGTGTAACAAATGTCGACAGTGCACAGGACCCTCCCATACTGATAACCGAGGCGGGGAGGCATGCTTGCTACCAGGGTACTGTCCTTGACTTCAGAGACAAGAAACGACAAGGAGGTCAGCACAGCCGGTGAGCCGGAGGGAGAACCGATAGTAAACCGGAGGGTCGAGCCAAAATCATGTGTACAATCGAAGTCCTTCACCCATTACCAAAGTTGTGACAGTGTGAAACAGGCGTGTACGCCCTGCTGAGGGAAAACGTTGTATGAACGATAAATGTGGAAAGCCTGACTGGGGGCTTAAGAGAAAGCCTGACTGGGGGCTAGAAAAGCTAAGGGAAGTGAATCCCGCAAGGTATTACGAATAAGTGAACTGTCTGAAACTGACAAATGTGAACCCAGCTGAGGGATACCCGTGAATGAGAGGAAAACGTAACACCCCGTAAACATTGTGTCGACAAACGTGAACCGGCTAAGAGATCTCCACAATGAACGGTTGTTTAAAAGGCGCTTGAATGCTACAAGTTGCTGCGATCTTGAAGGGAAGGCTGTAGTGAACCCGACTGAGGGAGGCCAAACTTTGCAAAAGGATCAGTGCCCTGTTGAGGGGGTTCCACGGATGAAAGGAAATCGCCCAATGAGAAGATTACTGAAATTAACTTTTTGTTTGTTGATAAAGGTACAGCAGGCCCTCTGAGACAAGAGATTTGGTGTAAAAGAGACTTGGCCACAGTAGGCCCTGATATTTTGGCAACGAACTGTAAGCTCGTGCTGGAGAAGCCCAGGAATGTGCTGTGCTCGAGAATACCGCCTTGTCCAGTGCTAGAAAACGTGCGAAAGGGAGACCCCAGTTATACCATCCTGACTTATCAGTTTGTGACCACTTCTTTCTTTTCTGATGAACATTACCCCACATTATTTTGTAACTTAGCAGTAAGGATTGGCAATATTTTTTTTTTTATTGGCCCTTTTTATTTGACAAGATGCCACTAGAACTGCCTCATTATTATTTGATGGTTGCAGCTTGCTCCCATCTTAGATTTAGGTTTAGATTAGGTGTTTTTCTGACCTATTTATACAGTTTAATAAACACCCTTAAACTGTGATAACTTGTGTCTGTCTTTACTGCTGCCACCTTGAGTTCCCTACAATGCATACACATATTACATCATATGCATTTATGTGACTTCAGAAAATCATGTCTGGCAATTATTGCGTGTTGGCCTAGAATCTCAGAGATTTGGGACCAATGTTGGGCACTCAAGGGCAACATAAATGTTCTCCATGTAATTCATGCTGCCTCAAACATTGCCAGCAGAGTACTGCAGTTTGACGCTTAATCTATCTTTGCACACTCAAACAGATTTGCAAAATGTCAATCTACATATATAAATATATCATATACATTATAATGACCTGCGCTTTTAGTGGTGTAGGTTAATGTATTTTGCTTGGAGTGGGAGAATTTCCCCCAATAAGCTCAGACAGTTCCATTTCATTTACATGAAAATGCTCACTGACTGAGGCAACTAAAAGGTTCTCAGGCATCCCCATAACTTTGCTTCTATAATAAAGACACTTTTAAAATGGTAGACTAACTGTTTTAGATGTACACACAATTGTGCTATGCTGCTAGGCACTCTGTTACAATTCACAAACCTGTATTAATGTTTAGCTCATGCCAAGAAAACAGTAATACGTTACACCGTTACACGGAGTAAGTGCGGCTAAGCATTGTTTCTGGTCCCACTAGAAAACCAAATATTCAACCATTCTTAAAGATATTTTTACATTTTTTAAATGCTAAAAGTATCAATATGCCTATTTAAAATATTAATCCCATCACAATCTCCATTCCCCACCCTGAAACCGCTCTTTCTCTCTCCCACATTTCTCTCCCCTACTTACATCTCCCTACCTACTTCCTCTCCTCTTACCCTCACCTGTCGTTTTCTTTACAGGCTAATTGCTCTAGTCACTGTTTTGTTGGTTTGACTCATGTTTTATAATTGCTTCTACTGTTATAATCTTCAATGTATCTTGTTGTTATAATGTGAAGCGCTTTGGAGTAAAGCCCTATATGAATACAATAAATATAATTCAATACAAAACAAAATAGTAACAAATTGAAGGGCCATTGCCATGTACATGTTTGATTCGGGCTGGACTGCACCTTTTAGGGTGGGACCAGCACGGATTTGCATGATTTTGCATATTTGCTGGGGGGAGGCACACCCTAGACAACCTAAGAGCTAACCATTCAACCGTACCCATCTCCACCCAGGGATGGGGAGGCCTGCACCACCTCACGAACATAGACCGATAGACAGCTAGAGAGGAAAGCCACCACCATGCACAGCACCCGGTGAATGAACCGCTACAAATGCCCAGCACAGAGCACAGGCTGAGATGCTGAGCACAGAAGTCTGAACCAAAGAGGTAAGAAAAGCCCCACTAACCTAACCCTAAAACCTCAAGTTCCACATACACCTCTTAAACACTAAACAAACGCAACCCCTTCTCTGCACAGCAATCCGCATGCACTTCACTACACTGCAACAACAAACAAACCACACATAGTCCCGCACAACAGCACATGGGAATCTACCGAGCCGTAAATCGCAACTAAAGCTCAGCGAACGGTACAAACCGAAATGAAGCTGTCATCAGGACATCACAATTCTTGCTCTACCGCTTCCCACTATGCCCTACTAATCCACCCCACACTCCTTCCTTTTCAGAACTGCCAGAGCGCCACTGGACCACTCTGGTGGCGATAGTGCACAGTATAAATAATCGTGTACATTAACATATGGTCTTTCCTCTTTTGTAATGGTTTGGCAGGTGAAGAACGATGGTCTGGAGGGTTGCCGAGAGCAATGCCAGAGGTTAAGATTAATTCTAAACCTTCCAGCCATCACCTCTTTTGTTTTGCTATGTTTGATTCTAAACACCTTCACATTGGTCAGAGTACAGAAAATGTGGCAATAACTGCTGAGTGGCCCCAGGACAAGGGTGTAACCTCTAGCCAGCCCTGGTGATTTAGCTAACACCACTTTACCCATAACTCAGAACGGGGAAACTAAAACTAAATGTTTTAGACTGCAAAGTGATGCGGGATGAAAAGCGAGGACGGGCTGACAATGTCACACATGCAATGGAGCAATGGGTAATTATGAGACTACGTTTTGTACTTACCATCCGCCTTGCATTACAAACAAACCTTGTAGATGGTGGCTATAAGTGGGAAAAGTAATCTGTTATCCAATTGCGGCCCGTCCATTACCTGTTGCAAGTTGCTGGCCAGGGTAGTTTTTCCAACGCCCGAGTGCCCACACATAAAGAGTTTTACTCTACCACGATCAGCACAGTTGTAGGTTTTCATCAACTTGGACTTCTGCTGCTCCTGGTGTATGACATGAGCAGAGAGAAAGAGTGAAATAAAGGAAGTCATGGGAAAAGAGAAAAATGGGGAAGGGGCAGCAAGCAAAGAGATATGAAGATTTAGAAAGAATGAAAAGGGTGGTGACAAATACAATTAACAAGGAGAATGAAAAAGAGGTGAGCCAAAAAGGATGGAAGAAGCATTGCTCAAATCTTTTCAGTGGCAGATAAGGAAAATGTGGTCATGGTGCCTAATATCATAATACTTTTGGTACTATTCAGGAAGTTGCTCAAAGTGTGAGTGGTATTTGCAGAAGAGAATGATTCATTACTTACCTGTGCACTGTTCCGAGCATGGCTGAATGACCTGTCAACACTATGAGTGTTGCTGGAAAATTGCTAGAGTGATGTGAAAAGTTACATGCCAGGAGTTACACTTACAACTAGCATCACCCTCTGTGATAACCATAACAATTTCTTTCTCATGAAAATGAGGTCAATAAGGAATAACTGGTGTGTGATTGACAAATGCCCAGTAATGCCAAATGCAATGTCCCTTATCTTAGACTCACCTTTTCCCTCAACCCCATCTCACCCCCTCTAGTAGGAAGGAGGGCTACAGGGTTAGGTGGGGAGGATCACCTGGTCATCCTTATTTAGTCCCCATCTCTGAGCAGGGAATGGTCACAAGAGGTCATTGCCTGCTCCTGGGAAGCCAGGATGCAAGTGAAGCAGTAAGGCTTTGCTCTCCTCTTGCTTAAAAGGAAGCATTTGGGGTTGCCTTTAAGAAACCCCTTTAACAACCTTTACCTGTAAGAAACACCAAACCGAGAATGGGACAGATGAAAACTAATAAAAACACAAGTCCAAAGTATCCATTGTCCTCCAACATTAGCATTCTCACCATTCAGCATGCTGATACACTTAGTAACACTGTTCCTTTAAGGGAACAGAGGGCAGAGAGTCAACAGAGACATGTAGCATACAATTTAGTTTCCTCCAATACCAGTACCAATCCCCTGTTAAAAGATCAGGGGGCTCCAGAAATGTTCAAGCAACTCACTGAGCAAGTCCACACAGATGTCAGAGGCACCCTAAAACATTTCTTTGGACTCCCAGAGTAAGTCTGTGCAAGCACCCAAATCAGCTTGAACTCTCAGATGTGCTCCCCGCATGAGTACAAGGAACACAACAATGGCTGCAGATTTTAAGAGTCTTTTTCTACCCATTCTTGGAGCAGTGAAGACACATTCTAGGACAGTCACACACATTCAGACAGCACCAAGGGGAAGAGGTAAAATCCATAATAGTGGAAAAGACTTTTAAAGACTTGGACCACCCTTAGAGACCCTCATTATGCCTGGGTGAACCTATTACCAACAACCAAACGCAACCCTGCTCCCATCTACCTTCACAGGTGAAGACCCTCACAGAAAGACTAGCCCAAAGGAGGGGTTGCAAGACTATATTTACCCAAACGCCCAGTCAGGCAACAATCGTACTTCTGCCCTCTTCCTAAGTTGTGTCCGTTGTACCTACACAAATCCAGGTGTGTCTTCATCCTCAGGTATTTCCCTCACAAATCTCCATGACTTTGGCTGTTCTGAGGCAGATGTGTCTAGGTATCATCAAAGTGGGGCTGGGTGGTATGTCGACTTGACAGTGATTGGTGGTGGTTACGTTGCTGAAAGGCCCATCCGATTCATCATGAGGTTTCATGTCTGTACTGAGGTAGGCCCTTTTGGCATGCCAGGTGCATGGCTTGTTCAGGCACCCTAGTTATGGCATCTCCCTGTAAAGCCGCACCAGGTCCCCAAATATGTCAGAGTTCATGCCAAAGGCTCCTTAGAGGTTCTGATTTCTGGTGGAGAAGACCAATGGCAGCATTGGCAGAGTGATTCACATGCCAGTAACCTCCTGTGTCGGGTGGATCTTGACATGCAGGTGGTTGAGTTTTGACATGCAACATCACTGACTCCCATGAGATTTAATGAGTGAAATAGTTCTAGGGGCAAGTGGGTCAAGTACTTGTGCTTGTAAGGCTTGTACACCAGGTACAGGCTTTCTGGTGTCACATAGCCCAGTCTTTACAAACAAGATTCTACTTGTCTCTTTGATGATAACGTAGGGTTCAGTCATTAGAGAAGCCCTCTCTAAACTAATACTAAGCTCCCTGACCTCCTGAAACTTCCTAATGCCTCCTAGACAGACTTGTCTAGGGGCTGAAACTGCCCTCCAGAACATTCCACCTCTAGTATTCTTTCTCCATAGTCGGCCTCCTGGATTAGCTGTTCGATTCCTTTTCCTCCTCCTTGTCCTCCCCAGTCTCCTTGCTAACACTTTGGCATGTTCTTATGACCACCACCCCCTACCACTTTGAACTGTTTCTCTCATCAACACATCAGGCTGTTCTTTGTACTATCACCTCCTGTCATGCAGCACTTTTCCCTCGGTTCAGACGGTGTTGGAAATGGAGGTACAGGTCTCTTCTGGAACGCCTAGGCAGTACTCGACCATCCAAAGATGGCCACCACATCAGGTCCCTGCTTTTAGCCCATCCCAAGATGGCTGATGAGGTTGTAGCACAGTGCTGAGGCCCCGTAAGGTCATTCCAAGATGATGCTGCTTGTTGTGGAGCGCGCCTCACACTGGGAATGGAGCTCCTTAAAAGTAGACCAGATCTTCCATCCAGCACGTTGCAACGCACAGGTGTGTGGAGGCTTTCTTGTTCCATTTCCCTTTCTCGTTCTTGGGTTCCTGTTTTTTTCGTTATCCTCCTTCCCGCCCTGTTCCTTCCTCCTAGTCCTCTCTGCTCCTTGACTAGTTCCTTTCCTGCTTACTAGTTCCTTACTTTCTACAGCCTTACAAGCTGCTTCAGTATCCACTTCGCCCTGCTATGGCCCTACACGCTGTCACAGACTTTACCTCTCAATCTGCTACTCACACTAGCTATTACTGCCTACCTCTGCTGTGACTTCAGAAAGTTGTCTTTCCCACCTGGGCTTTTCCCTTAGCAGTTGCCATGGGGGTTCACTTGTCCATCTGTTCAATTCCAGACGGGCCGTTGAAAACCACCTGGACACTGATCTCTCACCATCCTATGTGCCCCAGCAAGGTTTAACCATTCCCCGGGTGAGTGCTACATATCTAACAGTTTGCGATGCCAAAGATGGATCAACTATAACAATTGGTGGTTGCTGTCCAAGCCCTCACTGAGGTGCAGACCCTTAAGATAGAAAACGCCACGCATTGACAAGCAGTCACCCACGGTCTGGCATGTTTACCTAAGGAGCCCTAGGAATCCCTTCTTGTGGAAAATTCAAATGCAATTCTAGAAAATAATAAGAATGCATAGATGCCTGCACTGTTCAGTTCACTTTTAAGGCTGCCTCGTTTCCATCAGACCGTGCTAAAATCGGATACATGATTTCTAATATGGCCAGCAGTGCCCTGGCCTGTGCAACCCTTTTAGTTACCACAGGTAAGCCCATTTTGGATGACTATCCAGGATTTCTCATTAGGAAACACCTGCCTTTGTTGATTGGCAGGTGCTGCAGGAGTCTTCATGGACGATCAATGGGCACGCTCCCATATGATACCTCGAGTTAAAATACCCTAACATTTGAAGGAGTTCATAGTCAGCCACTGGTTTCTGGACCCATTACAGTGGAAACCACAATGCTATTGCTGTCCATTGGCACTCATAAGGAAAAAATCGAGTTTGATCTTATAAAGGCAGCTCATTTCCCAATCATACTGGGACTCCCCTGGCTACGGGTACACAACCCTTACATCAACTGGACCTCCGGAATCCTATTCCTGGGTTCAGAATATTTTGTTTGACATTGCCTCTGATGAACCTGGCCCTACCACTGTCAGTGCTTTCCTAGAACCAGACCAGGTTACTTCAATCACCCACCCCCATGTCATTCCGGAGCAGTACCAGAAATGTACTGACATATTCATGGAATTTTTAGAGAATCAGTTGCCTCTCCATTGCCCAGAAGATTGTTCGATCGAGCTTCTTCCTGATTCTCATATACCTTTTGGAAGAATGTACATCCTCTCTGAGCCAGAAAAGAAAGCCATGCATGATTACCTACAGTCCAACCTCCATAACAGTCTCATCACCACCTCGTAATCTCCAACTGGCGCATCGTTGTTTTTTGTCCCCAATAAAGCATGGTCAGAATTGCAATCATGCCTGGACTATAGAGGCCACAATAAGGTCACTGTCAAGAACAGATACCCTCTCCCTCTCATTTCAGACATCCTGGAGGATGTACGCGGAGCTACCATCTTCTCAAAACTGGATCTTAGAGGGGCCTACCACTTGATCCGCATAAAGGCAGGTGACGAGTCTAAGACTGCCTTCCGAACGCTCTTTGGGAATTACTAGTATATGATCATGCCTTTTGGACTCACCAATATACCATCTGTGTTTCAAATGTTTATGGATAGGATATTTGCGGATCTACTACTCCATGTCCGAAAATGAAGTCCATGTGAAGACGGTGCTTCAGCGATCCCACTCAAAACACCTGCATGCCAAATTGGAGAAATTGTTACGCTCACCTGGCTCCCACAGGGGCGTCGGTCGGACCCGGACTGCTGCGGCCTCCACCCACGTGATGCGTAGTGCAGCGATGACTGACTGGATGTGTCCTCCTAATCTTGTCTGCTTTGCCCGTAGAAATATTCTCCTACAAGTGGAGAGACAAATTTAGCCACTTGTGGATTCAAGCGATAGCACCCCCACTGTCCTCCCCACTAACCACCTATGAAGCTCCCTCTCAGCAATCTCACCTTATATTCTTGAAGGATGAGCCCTCCATCCTGCGAAGCACGCAGGGGCGCGTTGATGACCAGTTACTTCACTGGCCTGAAGATATTGGAAGAGTTGTAGACAAATCCTGACTCCAAAAGGTCTTGGCGAAGAGCCGTAAGTATATAGTTCGTAAGAGTTCAAAATGTCTGGAATTCACTCCTGTCCAATTCCTCTTTTATCTTTCAGCTTTGACCCAATAAGAAGATTGACAGCTGAAAGCGCTCCGGTAAAAGTCTGTGTTACCCAAAACTGTCCGGTAAATAATGCCAAGGTTAAACTTGCTGCTTTCTCCTTATCTTACAGGTGCGGTATTAGAAGATCTGTGGTGCTGATGAATTATACCTCCGGCGGTAAAATCAGGTAAGCATATGGCGGCTAAAGAGATTGTCTCTGTCTGTTCTCTCTGCTCACCTTGTTGTTTCTTGTCCCCCTTGTCCCCCTTAGGTGCCGGGATTCGGCGATGTAAAGATGGAGACAGCGCCGGATCGAAGGGATGCTGCGTGGATGCTGCGTGGAACGGTGAGTATGGAGCGGCGTTGCTGCTGGCGATGCGACGCGTTTAAAACAAAGTCTTTCCTCTGGTTTGAAGATGCGATGAATCCGGAATCAGGTAAGAAATCAGGTAATACTCTTGTTCTAAACTTTGTTTCTTTCCTTCATTCTAGGTTCTCCAGGTTCGAGGCGGGTGTGGCAGAAGGCTGGATGCTGCTGCTGGCACGGTGAGCGTTACGCTGCTGGATGCAGAATAACGCGAAGCGTGTGCTGCTCTTCGGGCGTGGTTTAAATAGCCTCCAAAGTAGTCCCAAGTAGGTATTCCTCACCGACCACACCCGAGTAACAAAATAGTCCCTAAGGTAAAGTAGTCCCTTCCAGGCCTCACACGGGCTTGGATCTTCTTGCAGCATGGTCTGCATCAGGTAAGTGTGCACCTATGAGCCTGGCGCCTATGGCGCCAGGACTGGTGTCCCATATGAGCCTGGCGCCATAGGCGCCAGGACTGAACCCAGACAGCCCCTAGCAGGGGTTGCTGGGTTTTCTCAAGGCGACATGATGCCTGGTCCCGGGGCTGATGGACGTGGTCTGGATGCCCGGGGGTATGCATCATGACAGAAATGCCTTCTTCACCAGTCCTCTGTTCCGTACCTTGGGTGCATCTTATCAGCCGAAGGTGTTGCTATGAACTAACGCAAGGTTGCTGCAATCAAGGACTGGCTGGCACAACGGTCTGTTGAAGAGTTGTAATGTTTTTTAGGGGTTGCAAACTTCGATAGGAAGTTCATGCCAAACTATTCTGACAAAATCATTCCATTGACGAGCTTGCTAAAGAAATGGGTTTGTTTTGATTGGGATTTCATAGCTAACAAAGCCTTTCATGGACTCAAGGAAGCATTTATTTCGACACATATAATATGTCAGCCCGATACGTGATGTCCCTTTATTGTTATGATAGTTTTATATGATAGTTTATGTATATAGCGCCTATACACAATGAGTTTCAAAGCACTCCAAGGCAAGGGAGGGAACATGGGAAAATACAATGACATTCTTACAGGCCATGCACACTAAGGATGTGAAATTAACTATCGTATTCGGCCTGAAGACATTTCAGATAGTGCCAGAGCTAAGACATAGATAAGGAAGGGAGGCGGAGAGTGGTAAGGAAATAGAAACAGACAGGCGACTACCGTAATAGGCCTGACCACATTTCTGGTAGAGCCGGAGAAAACAAAAAGTGAGGGAGAGGGGTGCAGAAAGGGAGGGAAGGAACAAAACAAGCAACTATCGTATTAGGACTGATGACATTTCAGATAGTGCTGGATAGTGCATCTGATTCCTCCAACGAAGCCATAGGAACTGTCCTGAAACAGGTTCAAGACGATGGAATAGAACATCCTATTGCCTATTGTAAGAGGGTGGAAGGAGGAGACTGACACACAGGTGGTATGAATGTTGACAGACACTTTTATTAGACAACATAAGGATTGGAGAAACACCTTCCTGACCCTAATACTAAGAGGGGTTTCGCTGCCTCGAAATATTACTCTAAGAAGTTTGTCAGGATAGTAAAAAATAAAGAAGTCTACGTCATGTCCAAAATTCCTGTTACCAGCCCTCACACTTAAAACGTAACCTAACGTGAAAAGGGGATTTTCTTTAGTCTCAAAGTTCTGTTCTACTTGCATATACAAAGTTCCAAAAGGGTGCAACCAATGCACTCTAAAAAGGAAGGACAACCTTGCTCCCAGGTTGTTGTGCCCTCCGAATGTTCAATGAGGGTTTTTCATCTTTCAGTGTTCCAAGACAACCTTACCTTCAGATTGTCATGCCCTCTGAATGTTCAATGAGGGTCTTTCATCTTTCAGTGTTCCAAGACAACCTTACCCCCAGATTGTCGTGTCCTCCAAATGTTCAATGAGGGTCTTTCCTCTGGTGTTCCAAGGATTTGCTTTCTGTGTATTTTCCAACCGTGTTTTTCTTTGCTTTAGCTGCTACTGCTTTGCTGGTCACAGCCAACCTGGTATACTCTCCTGCTAGGTACTCTGCACATGAAGACTGCTTTGGCTCTCTCTTCATGTGCATGTGAATCCCAGACTCTCCTTTTAATTGTGGTCTTCTTGTTTTGTTTCTACTACTAACACTACTCTGTCTTTGGTCACAGCCAACCTGGTGTACTCTCCTGCCAGGTACTGTGCGCATCAAGATTGCATTAGCTCTCGTTTCATGTGGGTGTGAATCCCAGCACATTCACATTAGAATTGTGATCCTTTTGGTTTGATTTGACTACTAATACTACTACTACTACTACTACTACAACTACTGCTTCTTGCTCACAGACAAACTGGTGTGCTCTCCTGCCAGGTACTTTGCACATCACAATTAATTTGGCTCTCTCTTCATGCAGATATAGCCTTCTTGTTTCAATTCTACTACTACTGCTCCTTGGTCACAGCCCACCTGGTGTACTCTCCTGCCAGCTACTGTGCACATGAGGCTTGGCGTGGGGGCAGTGATTCAGTAAATGGGTGTGGGTCCCAGACTCGCATTAGTGATCCTGCCTTCTTCTAGCCTTCCTGCCAACTATCCCGCTCTCCCCGACCTCTCTGGAGAGCTTACCGGTACTTCTCCATTGCTCGCAGGTGTTTCGGGCTTCCACGGCTTCTCTTCGCTGCTTTACCGGCTTGTGGCGGCTTTGTGCTGACTCCCAGCATCAGAGCTCCAAGTCTCGACTTCTTTGCGCACTCCAGGCTTCTGTTACGCTCACCTGGACCCCACAGGGGTGTCGATCGGACCCGGACAGCTGCAGTCTCCGTCAACGTGATGCGTAGTGCAGAGATGACTGTCTGGACTGGCCCGCCTAGACCTGTCTGTTGGACCCGAAGAAGTATTTTCCTGCAAGTGGAGACAGGGATTAGCCACCTGTAGGTTTTAGGGATGGCCTCCCAACTGTTCTCGCTCTCCCCCACTAATCACCTCCGATATCCCTTTAGTAACCTCACCTTATGTTTGTAAAAGATGAGCTCTCAATCCTGCGTGTCTTGCAGGGGCGGGTAGATACCAGTTACTTCACTGGTTTGAAGGCGTTGTGAGAGTTCCGGTAAGCATTGACTCTGAAGTCCCAGGCGGGATTGGTAAATATCAGGTTCAAAGAGTTCAATGTGCCCGATGTTCACTCTTGTCCCCTTCCTTCCTTAAGTTGCAACTGAGTTCGTGAGAAGAAGGTCTCGTAGCTGCTGTTGGCGTTCAGGTAAGAGTCTGTGTTACCCAACGCTGTCCGGTAACTATTGCATGCGTTAACGTGTTGTTTTTCTCCCTCTTTACAGATGCGGCATATGAAGATATGGAGAACAATACCGCCAGTGGTAAATCAGGTAAGTCTATGGTGGTAAGAGGTATTTGTTGATTCCCTTGGCTCACCTTGTTATTCTTGTGCCCCTAGGTGCCGGAGTACGGCGAAGAAATGATGGAGACAGTGCCGGATCGAAAGGTGCTGTGAGAACTGGTGAGTATGGCGCCGTGCTGGAGCTGGCGAAGCGACGCGTGCAGGACTGATGTACTTTCCAGGTCGGGAGATGAAATGGATCCGGAATCAGGTGAGGAATTTGAAATAAGTTTGTTTTCTATCCTTGTCCTTTTCTTCTTCTTCATTCTAGGAGCTCCGGATTCGAGGCGGTCGTGGCAGAAGACTGGATGCTGGCTGCAGGCACGCGGGTGTGGCAGAAGACTGGATGCTGGCTGCAGGCACGGTGAGAGTCACGCTGCTGGATGCAGAATAACACGAAGCATGTGCTGCTGTTCGGGCGTGGTTTAAATAGCCTCCAAAGTAGTCCCAGCAAAGAAGTTCCCCAGGACCACACCCGAGTAAAAAATAGTCCCTGTAGTAAAATAGTCCCATCCAGGCCTCACGTTGGCTTGGATTTATTTGCAGCATGGTCTGCATGAGGTAAGTAATGTCTATGAGCCTGGCGTCTATGGCGCCAGGACTGATTTTTATTATGAGCCTGGTGCCTACGGCGCCAGGACTGAACCCAGACAGCCCCTAGCTGGGGCTGCTGGGGTTTTTGTAAATGTCTGGATGCCTGCTCCCGGGGCTGATGGGCTTGATCCGGATGCCCGGGGGTAGGCATCATGACAGCTTCCTGACTGGATGGGAGCTCAGGCTTCTGCTGCTCGCAGTCGTTCGTCTGTGTTGGAGCCTCTAGGGTTGCCTTCACCAGCGAGTAAGCATCCCCTTCTCAGTGCTCTCTGCGTCCCGTCTCCTGCCCATCTTCCAGCATTCAAATATCCCACTTCCTCCTGGGAGGGCCTCTTCCTTTTGGCAACCTTTCTTCCCTTTTTATTAGATGAACTGCATTAGCCGTTCTATGGCATCTAGTTCATCGTCCCAGTAGTGAGGTCTGTATTCCTCACTATGCTGTTGTTGCTCCTCCTCGTCCCAGTAGTGAAGTCTGCATTCCTCACTATGTTGCTGTTGCTCTTCCTCATCCCAGTAGTGAGGTATGTATTCCTCACTATGTTGTTGTTGCTCTTCCTAATCCCAGTAGTAAGGTCTTCACTCATCACTAGGTGAATGTTACCCTTCCTCATCACAGTATTTCTTGAGGAAGTGTCCTTGTCTACTCTGCAGATACTTGGAAGTTTGTGGGGTAAAATGGTGAGGGAGGTTGGGGTGTAGGGGAATAATATCACGTATCTGCCAAGATGTCATCCCATGTCCCATAGGGGGTTTCCCTCGCCATGAGATCCACCTGCTGAGTACCACCGCCAGGGGAACTATCGGGTAGCAGCCTCACCTCCCTGACCTCATGGAAAGGGGCTCTATTTAATAGAAGCAGTGACAACATCTTGGGATTCGTCACACTATCTTTCACATACCCTCACTACCGCAGAACGCAACTATACGGTTCTCGAAAAAGAACTGCTTGCGATGAAACAAGCCTGTCAGGAATGGAGGCACTTACTACTTGGATCACGACACTATCGAAATCAGGGCCAACCATTGAAATCTACAAGTGTTACAACAATTTGCACAGCTGACAAGCTAGATGGGCCTAATATTTCTTATAATGCAACCAACAATTGACGTACTTGCCGGGAACCAAAAATATCACTACAGACTTCTTTTCCAGGAAGGCTTGTACTGCTTCCATAAAAACGACCCCAGACAATGTGCTTCCCCAAGCCACATATTTGATCCTTCTTGTCATGAGGAATACATTCCGATGGTCTGTTTGGCAGAAATGGAAGCGGATCAGTTCTGCATATTGGAATACCACCAAGATGGCGCTTTGTAGCGTCTGCAGCGCTCCTGGCATTCCTTGTACATGCTTGAGGCTGGCTCTGCCCCCTGTATCAGAGGAAGATTATCTGGAGGCACAAACAGAGATGCTCTGCGTTGCTGCTCTCCATAGCAAGCGCTCCGTGAGTTTTTAGTATTGTGCCTTTGTTTTCCATGCTAAACTTTGTATCTATTCTATTCCAATCTGACCTCTCATTTCACTTCCATAGGATTTATCTTTTCACCCGCGGCTCTACCGTTCTCAACTTCTTGTTCCCACTGACGTCACTCTCCCCGGTAGGAACGCAGTATTTACCTTACACCTTTTCCTTATTCCGCCCTCCAACCTTTTTTCTCATCTCTCCCCCTTGGTTTGTATTCAGCAGCAGATTACCAGTTTTCCCGCTGCACCCTTGCAGAACCTTCCGATTCATCATTGTTACGCACCTCGCGCTCGTGGGCCCCTTTCAGAGGGCTGCAATCTCCACAGCCAAAATTCGGCAACCGCATCTACTGCGCTACTCATCGCGGCGCCCAGTAGGTCAGAGCCTATGTCCCTGTCTCACGCCATGAGCCTACCTCTCTCTAATAATCCTTCTCTTTCCAGCCTGATTAGAACCACTACCTGTGCATTTACGTAACAGTCTACCTATCCTGCACTGGAACATTCTTCTTCCCAGACAGCCGCTTCGCTCTTTCCCAGACAGAGACACCCAGGGTAAACATATTCTCCTGAGTTTCTTACATCCTGTCGTCTCCAGTTGCATCTTTCAGGCACTGACTTATTATACTATTGTAGCTCTCCTCTCTGCAAGTCTGCATTAAACCCAGAAGACGGTGTTCCTACTAGTCCAGCCCTCCAGTCATCAGAAGCAATCCGAATAAGCACAGAGAAGACACACAGGGTTTGCTTCCCCAGAGGGTTTCACTGGAAACTCTGTTCTGTCTACGCTGTTTATTGCAGAGAGAGGGTAGGGCGACCAGGAGGATTCTCCATTCCTTGCACTGCTGCCTCCAATCCAGGTCGGTGTACCTTTACTCACATATGATTCTTGGTAACATTGGGTTGAGTGTCACACTTCTGACCGATTTTCTTCAATGTGTCAGAACTGCATTTCCCCTAAAAAAACAACCCTGAGACCCAATCTTTACTTGAACGAGACGAAATTGAAGAAAATCAGGGTATATGGTTTTATAGGCAGAGCATGTACATCCCACCATGGAATTGCGGAGAGAAGTCCTACAAATGTGCCATGATAGCACTTCCGCCGGTCACAAAGGGATTCATGCCACCCTCAACAACATAGATCGCCATTTTTGTTGACCAACTACGAAGACAGATGTGTATGATTACGTCTCAGCTTATAAGATCTGTTTGCAATCCAAGAATCCACAAAATAAACCCCTGATGAAGATACTGAGAAACCCTGGCACATTACCTGACGTCATTGTTTTGGACACAATACGTTTCTCGTTTTTGGTTGCACTTGTGCAGAAGATTGGGCATTCAAAGATCACTGATCTCCGGGTGTTATGTTATGTTATGTTACTTGGCATTTATATAGCGCCTTATGTATCATTGGAATGATCTCAAAGCGCTGGTAGGTTCAACGCCCTCGGAAGTCAGTAGAGAGAGAAAGGGTCATAAGAAGCGTGTGTGCACCGGCTATGTGTGCAGCTGATGTGGCAGTTGTGTGTTAGCTGCTTCTTAGCGGTAGGTGTAGCGGTTGGGAGGTCAGGCATATGTGTTCATTCTGGGGGGATGACGCCCAGACTGATTTGTGGCTGTGTTAGTCCTGAGGAGACGCTTAAGCTAGCGATGTGCTCAGCTGATGTTTAGTTAGGATGATGGGAAGTATGCAGCAGGTGTTAGTATGAGAACAGCTATACCGAATGTGTCATAGTATCACTGTGTTCTAGATGAGTGTTGGTGTATAGGAGAGAGTAAGCGTGGTGGTGTAATATGGCGGTTATCAGTTATGCACTGGAGATCGAGCACTCCATCTGTACCATCTATTCTATCCGTTTTATTTATTTACTCTGTCCGTTCATTCCACTTCGTCGGATCATCCATTTCGTCAGTCAGGCGTAGTTCCATCAGTTCCATCCACTCCAACCACCCGTTCCATCCACTCCATCCACCCGTTCCATCCACTCCTTCCGTTCCATCCGTTCCATCCACTCCATCCGTTCCATCCACTCCATCCGTTCCATCCACTCCATCTGTTCCATCCGCAATCGAATGGTCAGACTGAAAGACTTAATTAGTCCCTTGAACAGTATTTATGCTGTTTTGTTTCTGCTTCTCAAGATCTTTGGTGCAATCTGTTACCTATTGCGAATTCCCAAACAACAATACTCTGCGTACCTCCATTTCTACCAGTCCCTTTCAATTAACTTATAGTTACCGCCCTTAAGTGTTTCCCACTGCCATCCATGCTGACACCCACTTTCCAACATTTAAAGAGTTGATTTCCATTATCTAGGATGGTCATAAGAAGGCTGCAGCCTGCCTTACTGCGGCCTAGGCACATACTAAGTCCTATGCCGATTGCAGAAGATCCCAGGAACATACGTTGTCAGTGGGAGATTTGGTCTAGCTATCTTCCCATTTTCTGCCAAAACATCTGGTGTTACCCAAGCTGTCTCCCTGTTACTTCTGGCCATTTAAAATCTCAAAGGGCATCGATCCTGTTACCTTTTGTCTGTGCTTACCCCATTCCTGGTCACGGGTACATCTGGTGTTCCACGTGTTCCAGCTGAACACTCACGTAGTGGATCGTTTCACGGATAGACATGGATCGGTTCCTGTTCCTCTCATGACGCCTTATCGCCCTGAATATAAAGTGTCACGCATTTGTGAATGCCGCTTTTGCAGTGGCTGTCTCCAGTACCTGGTGTGTTGGAAAGAGTAAAGTCCTTGCGATCAGTTGCCCACCAGGGGGCGCAGAAGCTCGGTCGCCTGAACCAACATCTCCCTGAATTCAGGCTGATTCAAATTTCAAAATCAGCATTTACTACAATTTCTTTGCTCTCACCATAACATCTCAATGCTCTTACCTCCCGAGCACCTCCATACCGAGCCTCACTGCGATCTGGACCCTTCATCCTGAGTTACGGCTCTCCCTCGCATTCGGGCCTGCCTGTTCGCTTCACAGATCCGGTGCATGTGGCCTATGGTGATCACTCTGCGGCTCTTCCAGTGAGCGGGCTGCGGCTGCCTACCATCTGGACTCCGGTCTTCTCCTGCAGTGGATGTTCCCGCTGGTGCCTTCTTTCCTGGACCTGCTCCGTGGCTCCTTCGTGGCTCCTTCAGTGAGCGGCCTGCTGCTGCCTCTCATCTTTTCTCCGGTTTGCTCTAACAGTGCATGTTCCTGCCACTGCCTTCCTTCCAGCGCCCGCTCTATGGCTCCTTCAGCTGGTGGCCTGCGGCTGCCTCCCATCTGGACTCCCGGCTCCTCCTGTGAGCGCCTGCTTCCGCCTCCCTTCTGGGGCCTGCTCCGTGGCTCCTTCTGGACTTCTGGCTCCTCTTTAGCTTCTCCAGTGAGCACCCGCTGCCGCCTCCCTCCTGGGGCCTGCTTCGTGGCTCCTTCTGGACTGCTGGCTCCTCCTTAGCTCCTACAGTGAGCGCCCGCTGCTGCCTTCCTTCTGGGGCTTGCTCTGAGGCTCCTTCAGGACTGCTGGCTCCTCCCTGGTTCCTTCTGTGAGCACCCACTGCCGTCTCCCTCATGGGCCCTGCCCCGTGGCTGCTTCTAGACTGCTGGCTCCTCCTTAGCTCCTCCAGTGAGCGCCCGTTGCTGCCTTCCTTCTAGGGCTTGCGCTGTGGCTCTTTCTGGACTGCTGGCTCCTCCCTGGCTCCTCCTGTCGGCGCCCGCCGCTGCCACCATCTAGGGCCTGCTCCGTGGCTCCTTCGGCGGGCGACTTGCTGTTGCCTCCTATCTGGGCTGCTGGCTCCTCCACGGCTCCCCCACTGAGTGTCCTGCTGCTGCCTTCCATCTGGCCTGCTCCAAGACTCCTTCTGCAGGCGGCCTGCTGCTGCCTCCATTATGGTCTGCAGGCCACTCCGTGGCTCTTCCAGTAAGTGACCGCAGCCTCTTCCATCCGGGGGCTCCCCCACTCCTGCTGTGTCTTCTCTATCCACAAGCCTTAGCCTCTGCCTTCCATCCGGGCTACTTGGAGCCTCTCCTCTGTGCCAGCCCTTCCTACCAGGCTTCTGAGTTAGTGTGACTGCTGGCTCCTCCCTGGTTCCTTCTGTGAGCACCCACTGCCGTCTCCCTCCTGGGCCCTGCCCCGTGGCTGCTTCTAGACTGCTGGCTCCTCCTTAGCTCCTCCAGTGAGCGCCCGTTGCTGCCTTCCTTCTAGGGCTTGCGCTGTGGCTCTTTCTGGACTGCTGGCTCCTCCCTGGCTCCTCCTGTCGGCGCCCGCCGCTGCCACCATCTAGGGCCTGCTCCGTGGCTCCTTCGGCGGGCGACTTGCTGTTGCCTCCTATCTGGGCTGCTGGCTCCTCCACGGCTCCCCCACTGAGTGTCCCGCTGCTGCCTTCCATCTGGCCTGCTCCAAGACTCCTTCTGCAGGCGGCCTGCTGCTGCCTCCATTATGGTCTGCAGGCCACTCCGTGGCTCTTCCAGTAAGTGACCGCAGCCTCTTCCATCCGGGGACTCCCCCACTCCTGCTGTGTCTTCTCTATCCACAAGCCTTAGCCTCTGCCTTCCATCCGGGCTACTTGGAGCCTCTCCTCTGTGCCAGCCCTTCCTACCAGGCTTCTGAGTTAGTGTGGCCTTCCCGCTCTGTCCTGTGAGGACGGGTGCCTCACTCTGCCTGCTTCTGCCGACCACCTGCCATGGTGCTTCCTCTGGCTCCTTCATCCTCCTAGCCTGATCGCTGTAGGCAGGTGCCTCTCTCGGCGCACTGCTTCTCTCTCCCTGCTGCAGTGTTTCCGCCTGTTCTGCCCGTGGGCTGTGGTCACCGTTGCCCTGCTGGCTCTGCTCCGCATGCCCTGCAGCCTCTCCTCTGTGCCCTCCCTCTCCTCCTTGGCTCACGGTAGTGGTGTGGCCTCCAACTCTATCCTGGGAGGACGGGTGCCTCTCTGCACACTCCTGCCTGCCCCTGTCTCCTGCCCATTATGGATCTTAGGGTCTGGGTGCCGTTCTTTTCTGCAACTGCCCCCTACATCAGCTAGTCTCTACCCTCCGAGCAGGAAGCCTCTCTCAGAATTCTGTTGCCTTCAGCCTACTACGGCGCCTCCACCTACTGGCCTACCAACCTTATTGTGCTTCTTCCCTGTCGGCGGCTGCCCCCCTACATTGACTGCCCAGGCCCTCCTGCTGCCTAGTCCTTGCTCACCTCCTACTCCTGGATCTTTCCCACCTCCTGCTCCTGGACCTGCTCCTGGACCTCCTGCTCCTAGACACTGCTCGCTGCCTAAATTCTCTGCCTCCTGCAGCCTGGCCCTTGCTCAGCTCATTCTCCTTGTCCCTGATCACCCCTTGCTCCTGGACTTGCTCCTGGACCTGCTCCTGGACTCCGCTCACTACCTACATACTCTGCCTCCTGCGGCCTGGTCCTTGCTCACCTCATACTCCTGGACCTCGCTCACCTCTTGGACCTGCTCCTGGACCTGCTCCTGGACCCCGCTCACTACCTACATACCGCCTACATACTCTGCCTACTGCAGCCTGGACCTTGCTCACCTCCTACTCCTGGACCTTGCTCACTTCTTGCTCCTGGACCTCCTCCAAGACCTCCTGCTCCTGGACCCTGCTCGCTGCCTACATACTAACTTGTGCTCCAATCCTGTGCTGCTGCCCCCACCATTGTCTACCTTGGTCCTTGCTCTCTGCCTACTTACCACTTTTGTGCTCCATCCCGGTAGGGTGCTGTCCCCCCCTCCATTGACTGCCCAGGGCCTTGCCCTCAGCCTCCTGCTGCCTGGACCTCATTCACCTCCTCCTCCTGGTCCTTGCTCACCTCCTGCTTCTGGTCCTTGCTCACTGCCTACAATCTACCTTGTGCCCCGTCCCTGTCTGCCGTTGCCCCCCCTCCTTTTACTGCCCAGGACCTTGCTCTCTGCCTCCTGCTGCCTTCAGCCTGTTACGTCGCTTCTACCTGCTGCCCTACTTCTGAGGGCCACTGCCTGTATTCCTCTGTTGCAGAGTTGGCTCCTGTCTGGCCTCCGCCCGTGACTCTCCAGTGAAGGGACCACCAAGCATCCTCATCCTCATTTGTGTGACATGACTGCTCCTGGCCCTATTCCTACTATCTCCCGCTGGTCCTTCTCCTATCTCCTTTCTCTCCCTCCGTGATACTCCTTATCTTTACACTCTCCTCCTCTTTCTGTAATCGTTTTCCTTCTCCTCATCCCTCCCATAACCTGTCATGCACATTGCAAGATTTTTCCTTTCTCACTTACCCTACTCCCCCCATCCTCCCTCCTTCTCTCCCACTTCCTTCCTCCCTCTCCTCCTTATCCCTTCCCTTATCCTCATGTCCATTCCCTTGCTCAACCCCCTTCCCCACTCTCCTCCCTCCTTTTCTTCCCCACCTTGTCACCTTAACCTCATCTACCCTCCAATCCAACCTTCCAACCTAATCAACATTGCTCTTTGGAATGCCAGATCCCTTTGCAATAAAACTGCTGCTGTTTTAGACATGTTCTTTAGGCTCAACCTCCACTTCCTCCGATTAACTGAAACCTGGATCCCTCCTCACAATTCTACTGTTCCTGCCTCGCTCTCCACCTCCTCCTCCTCCTTCTCTCATGTTTCTCGTCCCCCTGGTCGTGGTGGAGGCGTTGGTCTTCTCTTCCATCCTAAATACCGCTCATCTACCTCCTCCCTATCCCTTTCTACCTTCTCTTCCTTTGAATACCAGTATAAATCCTTTTCATTCCCTCACCCCATTTCTTTCCTAATTATCTACAGACCCCCTAGACCCCTCTCTTCCTTCTACGATGACCTTGACCACCTTCTCTCTCTCATCTCCCCCTCCCCCTCTCCCTTTACTGTCCTTGGCGATTTTAATCTTCACCTTCCCACTCCCCCACATCCCTCTCCCCTTTTCTCAATTCTCGACTCCTACCTTCTCTCTCTCTTCTCCCCTCTTCTCCTACCCACTCCTCAGGCTCCACACTGATCTCATCTTTAATTCTACTTACTCCTCCTCCCCGGTTTCCTCTCTTCCCACTTATCTATCTGATCACTCTCTACTCTCCTTCTCCCTTACCCCTAGTTCCCTTCTTCCCTCTTCTCTACCCCAGCCACTTCCTTCATGCGGCGCGACCTTCGGAACTTTAACCCTTCACTCTTCCATGATTCGGGCTCCTCATCCCTTCCACCCCTCTCTAATTTCTCCTCTCTCCCTGCTGACCTAGCCCTTTCCTCCTTGTCCTCCTCTCTCATCTCTAATCTCGATCGACTCTATCCCCTCTCTTCTTTCTCCCCCACTCATAAGCCTTCTCAACCTTGGCTCTCCCTTCACCTCATTTGCATGCGGCGTCTCCTTCCTCTTGAGCGCTCCTGGCGCAAATCCCCCACTCTCCCTAACCCAACCTCCTACTTTTCTTATCACTCACTATATGATCCCTGCCTTAATTCTGCTAAACGCTCCTACTTTTCTAACCTTCTTCACTCCCAAGCCTCTCATCCTCGTTGTATCTTCCAAACCCTCTCTCGCCTCCTCTTTCCACCCTCTCCTGACCTCTCTTTCCTCATCTCCTCTTTCTCCCTCTGACTTCGCTAACTTCTTCTCTGAAAAAATGTGTTCTCTTTGTCAAAAGATTGTCTGCTCTCCTTCTTACTCCCTCTCCCTTCCTTACCCTCCCCCTCGGCTTACATGTCTGCATTTTCTCCTGTCATTCGATCAGACATTTCTCTCCTCCTATCCAAATCCCACCCTACTGCCCCCCCTCTGATCCCATCCATACCATTCTTATTCCCAAGGTTTACCCCCTACGTATTCCCTTTCTAACCTTCTTCTTCAATACTTGTCTTTCTACAGCTACCTTCCCTACTGCCTTCAAGCATGCCACTATTATCCCTATCCTTAAGAAGCCTTCTGCCAATCCACTTATTGCGTCTAACTTTCGCCCTATCTCACTTTTACCTTTTCTCTCTAAGCTACTTGAACGCCTTACCTTTTCTCAACTCTCAACCTTTATCTCTAACCTCTCTCTCCTTCCCCCCTCTCAATCTGGCTTCCGTCCCTAACACTCCACTGAATTTGCCCTCACCTATGTCATGAACTCTCTCCTTACCACTCGCTATGCTAAGCAATCTTCAATCCTTGTTCTCCTTGACCACTCCGCTGCTTTTGATACTGTCGATCACCCCTTACTTCTCAATACTCTTTCCTCCTTTGGCTTCAAAGAGTCCGTTCTTAACTGGCTCTCCTCTTACCTCTCCAACCGCTCATTCGCCGTCTCTTGGGGCGATCAAACCTCCTCCACCTTCCCTCTGAACTATGGTGTTCCCCAAGGTTCAGTCCTTGGACCCTTCTTATTCTCTCTCTATACTTCACTTCTCGCTCCTCTCATCTCCTCTTTTGGAATTTCTCACCATTTCTATGGCGATGACACTCATCTATTCCTCTCCTTCTCTTCCTTCACCCCTGACTTTCATCTTAAACTCTCCTCCTGTCTCACTGCCATTAAAAACTGGATGTCATCGCATTTTCTCTCTCTCAATACAGACAAAACTGAAGTCCTTGTCTTCCCTTTCAACACACTTCCTCCTCCCTCCCCCTCCTTACATTCATTTCCATCCAGCCGATCTTCCAATTTCCGCTCATGCACGGAATCTATGAATCTACTTTGACTCTTCCCTTTCCTTCACTTACCACATTTCCCTTACTACTCGCTCTTGCCGCTATCACCTCTTTAATATCCGTAAAGTCTGTTCCTTTCTTACTTTCCATGCTACCAAACTCTTAATCTCTTCCCTCATCTTTCTCGCCTCTTCTACTGTTCTTCTCTCTTTTTCGGTCTCCCCTCTTCCCATCTCGCCCCCCTTAAATCCCTTTACCACTCCGCCGTCCGTACCCTCTGTCTTCTCACTCCCTATGATTCCATCTCCAATTCACTTGCCAACCTAGGCTGGCTTCCCTTCCACTCCCAACTTAAATTCTACTTCCTTTGTCTTGTTTTTAAATCTCTTCATGACCTTGCCCCTCCTTATCTCTCCTATCTTCTCTCTCTCTATGCCCCCTCTCGCTCTCTACGCTCTGCTGATCTCTTTTTACTCTGTTCCCCCTCCTCCTTGTGCCTCTTCTCGTTTCCGCTCCTTCCAGCTCCCTGCCCCCCTACATTGAAACTCCCTTCCTTTCTCTATCTGCTCCATATCCACCTATTCCTCCTTCTGATCCTCCTTAAAATCACTCCTTCACCTCCCTCCCTGACTTCTCTCCCCTTCCTCCTCTTCTTTCTCCTCCCCACCCAATCTTCCTGTTCCTTTATCTCTCCCTGTCTCCCCTTTGATCTCCACCCTCCCTTCTACTCCCTCTACTCACTTTTCCCTTCCCCTTTCCTCCTTCCCCATACCTTTCCTCTTCTCTTCCTTCCCAAATGCAAATTGTTTCACATGCTGTTTTTCTGGTTTGAATCATGTACATTTTATTGCTTTTATGTTCCATGTTTGATATTTTCTGTATTCTGGTTGTTATGCTGTAAGGCGCTTTGGAGTAAAGCGCTATATAAACAATAAAATACAAATACAAATCTGGAAATGTGCACCTGATGTCCATGTCCTGGTCCTAGTACGTTGGTTTTTAATGATCTCCTATGTGTAGGTCAGGTCCAGGATCTCCGGGGAGGGGTTATACTGTCATGGACCGCCATTCCCTGGGTTGGATGGTCTGTGGGAAATGGAGGCACTGGTCTCTTATGGACCAAATGCGTTGTACTTGTCCATCCAAAGATGGCCGCTGCATCAGCTCCCTGCTTTGTGCCTATCCCAAGATGGCAACAAAGTTGACGCACAACGCTGAGGCTCTGTGACATCATTCCAAGGTGGCAAGCTCGTTGTCAAGCGTGGCTCGCAGCGGGAATGGATCTCCTTAAAAGAAAACCTGGCCTTCCATCCAGCATGTCCAACGCACAGGTTAGTGCCCTTGCGTGCAGAGCCTTTCTTGTTCTATTTCCCTTTCTTGTTCTTGGACTCCAGGTTCTTTCGTTATCCTCCTTCCCGTCCTGTTCGTTCCTCCTAAGCCACTCTGGTCTTTGCCTCGTTCCTTCCTTGCTTTTCATTTCCACTGCCCTACGAGCTGCTTCAGTCTCCACTTTGACCCTGCTATGGCCCTACAAGCCGCTACAGACTCCACATTTATGTGTTATGACCCTACAAGATGCCACAGACTCCATCTCATTATGCTACTCACACAATCTATTCCTGCCCACCTCTTCTGTTACTTCAGAAGGGTTTTTTCCTGGCTGGGTTTATCCCTTGGTAGTCGCCACAGGGGTTCACCTGTCCCTCTGTTCTATTCCAGAAAGGCAGTTGAGAACCACCCTGGAGCCTGACCTCTCACCATCCGGTGTGCCCCAGCGTGGTTGAACCATTCCACAGGTACGTGCTACGTACTTGGCACCTCCTCCCAACTGCCTAGGGCCCTTTTGTTTCATGGGTGCTTCACCTCTACCAGTTTGGGCTGCTCTCTCTGCTACTAATTCGTCTCTACAACCATGGGCTGATCCTATCACCAGCCCCTCTCTTCCAAGTAGACTCTCTTCCAAATCTTCCACAACAACCTTCTTACATTTGTCCTCAGCTGCTACCACGTGTTACTTTCACCACTTTCCCTTCTGATCTTACCACCTCCTTATCTCTCGTGCAGCCACCTAACCAGCTCTCTCTGTCTCTGCAGAGTCATCACTGATTCCCTTGTGCTGGTCTCCTCCCACATGGCCTGGGGAAGGCAGCCGCTACCTGATCTTGCCCTGCGGGTGGTATTCTGAGGGTGGATCACATGGGAGGAGATGGCTGTCAGGGGCGAGTGGTGACTGCAGCCGGAGGGAGGCAGTATTCTTCTCTTTCTTGAGAGGAAGATCCATTAATTCCAGAGTTTTAATGGCATTTTTTCATTATTCAGAACCATTTAAATATAAGTCTGACAACTACTTTGTTCCAACCAAAACCCTCTTCCTTCTTCGAATGTGCATGATAAGCCTACAAAATATTCAACACCTAATGTTTATGGCGATTGTTGTCTGCATAAAACTGTCCAACAATGTAACTTGAAATCATTTGGAACTTCCTTGGACTCCAAGTCCCAGAAAGCCTCAAGTACTGAGACGAGGAAGAGGAGCAAAGGGTCAATGTGGAGGGAATGTGACACCAAGTGTAATGTGCAGTCCATGATCCATGTCAACTGAGTAGGACATTTAAATCTGGAAATCACCTGCAGCTGACAGATCGAGGAAGGAGAGTGGAGAAAGGCTCCAAACAAGTCTCTGCCAAGAAGGAGATGCTTGCCCAGTGAAAACTCCTTGCAGCAACTGCACAGTGAACCGGTGAGTCAACCTAAATGAATATGGGGCCCCAGGACATGAGAACACGCTAAAGAACATATGGGAAGCAATTCTGAATACCAACAAATAGAATTGAAAAGAAAAGGCAACTATGCTACAATTCTCCTGATATGAGATGTCAGTTGGGCGAAACCTGCAACCAGCATTGCCATAAAACAAAAGACATTGAGAGAGAAACAAAGAGGCAAGAGTTGTACAATTCTCCTTTTATGGGATGTCAGTTGGGGGAAACCTGGAACAAGCATTGCCTAGAGCCAAGAGAGATTGAAAGAAAGGTTGACAGGCAGAGCTTGAACAAACCCTCATATATGGGTTGTCAGTATGGGGACATTGTTACAAGTGATAACTGAAGTCAACAAAGTTGTGCTGTTGAAGAAGTACAATTGTGTAATAATTAAGAAGAATGTGAATGTTGCAGAGAGACCTGATAAGAGCATCAGGCAATGAGCCTTTTTGGAAAGAGATAACTAGCAGGAGAGTTCACCAGGGGATCTGTGTGAGCCAAAAGGATGATATTCCTGGCAGGGGAGTAAACCAGGATATCAAGGGTTTCAGTTGAGAAGTTTCCTATATCAGGAAACCCATACTGAATTGGTGTTTTGAAGAGATACCTTGTCATATTAAGTTATGGTTCCAATTGAACATTCTGTCAACCAGAGAATTGGAAAAGACTTGCCTTTTCCATACTTTAATCAATATTGGGGAAAAGACATTGGACCTCATTCAAAGTCGGGCGGTCTGTTAAAAAAGTGCCGGTATGATACCAACACTTTAAAAGACCACCTGACTACGGGAGTGTCGGTGGGGCACCTGGGTCACATCCAGCTAAATGCTGGAGGTAAGGCAGGCACCCGACCGGCCAAAATAGCCCTCAATAAGTAATGATGGAAAATCCTCTCATGGAGTCTTTTCGGACTCCATGAATGGGGATTTAAACTGCTCTGCTGGCACCCGTAATCCAGCGCAATGCGGTCGGACCGGGTGCCGGAAATGGTAACAAGCTTTGACGGAATACTGGCAGCCCTACCGCCAGAATACCAGCAAGGTTGTAATGAGGCCCATTCTGTTTTGCCATTCTGAAAGACTAGGAGAGACTTCCTCTTTATTATATTGCAATACAGGTTGTAGAAGAGACCTTTATTTAACTATCCTGAGGAAAGCATTAGGTAAAAGAGACATTTGCATTGATTTTGAGAGACTGTTCTCGAATCAGAAACATTTTGAACAGTTTTCCTGTAGTAATCCAGAGGACGGGAACCAACCCCTAGACACAAGGATTGTTTTGGTTGAAGTTTTTCGTTTCAATTCTTGCACATTTTTGTTGAATTGAAGTTAGAAACATTTACCTTGCACTTTTGATTGTGTATGTTACTGTGAGGGTCAGATTTAGTTTGGACACAAGGTCAGCCTGCTTTAGTTTTAGTTTAATAGGAAGGGACACTTGTTTTATGTTAGGAAAAGTTAGGCCTTTATCCACACCCATGTATGTTAATAAAATGGCTAATGTCGAGATTATTACTACTTTGTGTCCGCCTCTCATTTCTGACCCTTTCACAGGCTGAGTGAGGCCTGGGATAAAATGGCTTCCCTAAATGCACGTGGGGAAGATTTAGGCTCAGGGGATTAGACAAAGCCTATATCTGTTGTGTCTGCCTTTTTGGATTTTAGAACTGTTCCACTAAACCTTCTTGAGGTTGCCTGCACTGAGCAAAGAAACCTTGATTTCCCTGTACCTAAATGTAATCCTAGAAACAGACAGGGTATGCTTCCTACACTCTTGGGTTCACTGAATATTGAATATTCTGTGTGCTTTGGGAACTTGAAACATATTCCCAGCGGGCACTGTTTCTACCAAGTGACAATGCTTCTGTAACTTGGTTCTCCCTCTAATACAAGTCTTCTCCACGGTCAGAAACCTGTGGGGCAGAAATATTGCATCTGTGGGACTGCTCAATTCATCTAATTTCCCTTTTAAGCAGTGAAATAACTTATATGAAGACCCAAATTAAGCTTTAACAATGTTACCATGCATGCTAGCAGTGTCTGATGTAGGGAAACATACTTCTTGTTTCACTGGTGCTGGATGGTCGGTTTGGTCAAGGGATGCAGGTTCTCTCAGTTGAGTAGGTGGTGCCTTACCATTACCCTGCAGTGTTTCCCCAGGGGTTTGTTGAGGTGTAGGGTTTTTAGGATTAAACTGCCCTCATGAACTGATGTGTTGGGGATCGGTCAGACTCACAGGACTGACGTGGGCTAAGGCAGTGTGACTGACCGCTGCAAAGCGACGGGGGAATGCAGGAGATTGGCCTGGTCACATTTCCCATTCCACCCGCGTGCCCTTCATCCACTGGCTTGGGCTGGCACCCAGCCACCATGATACTCTCCCACCAGTCTGCAGTGCCAGGAAGGGGACTTCGTCACAAGCACATAATTGCAGCAGCAGGGCCGCAGTACTCTTGTCCTTTCTAAGGATAGGGAGAAGGGACCCCACAACCCTGCAGATCTCCAGGGCCTCGACACCGCCATCGGTAAGGGTGGCGGATTCTTCTTTAGAATTCAAGGAGTGCTGATGAGGAACCACGTAAGAAGGCAGAGCATAGACTGACCTGCCTCACATGTGCTCCTCTTATTCTGTCCTCAGGTGGGGATCCAGGAGATTGCCCTCTCTTTTCCTGCCTCACCAAGTGGAGAACAGACTTATCAGCAGTTGGGAGTGGCGCTCTTGAGACAGAGGCTTTCTCCTTCAGTTAGTTATATTTGTTTAGAACTCCTGAACGCTGATGGATGACAAGGTACAACAGGCCTATGTCAGGCCTTCTCGGGTTCACTGACAGGACAGTTCAAAGCAGCAGCCATTTTTCCTGAAAGGTCCACTCAGCTCTGCAATGTTTTTGGTAGGCTCCAGTATTTTGGTGCAGCCACAGAGTGGAACCATTGTCATTTTACATATGTGGTTTGGCAGTCATTTTGCATTGCACTCAGGAAAAGTCCAGTATCTCCCTGACGGGACACTACCATAGGCGGCAATTTGGTTGATAATTGACAATCAGGTGAGTGAAGAAAGAATTAAAATGGTGTTCAGTGTTTCCTTCCTTCGTTGATGTAATGACATTACGATAAGATGGCCAGCATTACAGTTAATCATAACACTGCACAATACACTGTTTTACATTGTTCATGTAAACTTCATGCATGCCTTACATTTTGCACTTCCCCTTCCTTATTAAAGTATTTTGTATATTAAAACAGTTTGTGTTTTCATTTCTTAAAGATATACAATGTTATAAAAACAGGCACTTCACACCAATAACAGGGGAGCATAAGGGACACCAAATGTCTTTGGGGTTTCACATAGCCGAGTGGGTACCACAAAGAGGTCAAATAAAATTCTAGGTCAAAACAGGTATATTTGACAAAAATGTAACCCCCTCTGAACAAAACCAAAGCATATCAGACCAGCCTCTTCTCAAAGTTCCAACAATTCCTGGGGTTCCTTTTAAGGTTCACAAGTCTTTGGGATAAAACCCACTCACAGTCTCTGGGTAATGCCTCTGGTTCTCATACTGATGTCTCTCAATGATGGTGGAATACGACAATTTCCGCTGTCCATGTAACTCATGTAGGTATTGCTGTGGCACTACAAGAGTTTTAGGTAATTATATAGTTCCTTATGAACTTTGAGCGAAAGCCAAATGTGTTTGCCCTCCCCAGTTTCCACAGGCATTATCATCAGTCTTCTTTCCTCCCTGTCCAAGAGACATGAGCTATACCCTAACCACAGACTGTCTGTTCCTGCGTCTTAAAGCCATGCCATGTGATCATTCCTCCTCCGTCCCTGGGCTCAACCCCTTCAGATCAGGGTCTTAATCCAATAATCTGCCTTGGTCCATAGGTGCCCTCTTGAACCTTCCTGTTCCTGCTAGTTACCAATTGGCTCGGCTCCAATAGCTGCTCTTTAGATTCAACTACAGCCTTCTGATAACCATCTCCAACCTCCTCTTCCTGATAATTATCTTCAACCTCCTCCTGATGTTCCTTAGTTACCTCTTTCTCTTGCTCAACTCTAAGCCCTTCCTTCTGATGTTTCTTAACTATATCTTCCTTGCCCTCAACTCCAAAGTTCCCCTTCTGAAGTTCATTGACCACATCTTCCTCCTGCTGCTTCTGCCCCTACCACTTCATCTCTAGATGTCTACATTCAGAGGTCCCTTTTCAATATCTTCTCTGCGCTGCCAACATGCTCAAAGATCCAAACCCACACACAACCCTAGTTTGGGCCAGTCTTTTAATAGGCTGGGTGTTCCTTTCAATTTTTGTAATTGTGTGCATTGCTTGCACAGGTATAGAATGATTATTGGGGAAACAGGTTTGGTTCGGCATGATTCTATAATATGAATCAAGTGTGTCCAATTGAGGACCAGTTAAGCAGAAAGGCAGGAGGACCACACCATGAAAAAGCCAGTACACTATCTTGGATTTGCGGTTTGCTTTTGTCCGGACATGTGCACCGCGGTGAACTGGGAGAGGTCCACGCATTTGACCAAGGTTGTTTGCTTTCCATTTTCCCGGGTCCAGGGAATCTGCCATTAATCCACTGTCATGTTGAAGGGTACAATATAGCTCGCCGGTCCAAATATTTTCATCATTTCATTGATTTTTGGCATGTCATAGGTGAAGTGTCAAAACAAAAGATATAATTTACTTTTCTGAAATCTATGCAAAATATAAAACTCCCATCAGGATTGGCCACCAAAGCTATCTGCAAGAACCAGTGGTTTTGTGATATTTCAGTGAACTCCAGATCCCACTTCTTCCTTACTTCATCCTCCATAGCTTTCAAACAAGCTTCGGGAAGTCAATCAACCCGGAGGTTTCCCCGTGTCTCTGTAGGGGTCTCAATATGAGGAAAAATGTTGTGAGGCTGGGTTGACCGACAACGTTTCAGTGAAGTGCTGTAGATAGGCCTGAAGCTAGGTCAATCAGGATTAGGTCAGATAATGTTGCAGAGATATTCTTCCACTCTCCGTACTACCGATGTGCCATTAAGGTTGACTCCTTTGGTTTCTGCAACGCCTTGAGCCAATTTATAATATATATTCGGGAGGGCATATAGTGGTCGACCTGTTGCACTCGGTCATTAAGGTCACCAATGACTTGGCTGATTAAGCAAGGTACATGTCGCTTGGTCCCAAATTTATTTTCCAATCTCGGAAGTAGGACCACAACAATATCATATACTTTGAACCTCCTCATTTTGGCTTCTTTATCATTGAAGTGCATTTCCTTATCCTGACTGGTCTTCAGATGCATCTGCACCAAATTGAGGATCAGATGGAGTCTTCACTGTGCGATTCTCACAAACTGGGGTTCCTCCTTAAGGGCTCCCCTGACCTTCAGAGGCTTCCTTCAACATGCTGAGAACATCTATGGGTTCTCTCCAGTAGACCAATTAAAATGGAGAGAATATGCAGAAACTTGGGCAATTTTTAGTGCTGGGAATAGTGCCCACAGAAGTAGTTTGTCTCAGTTCTTCACATAATCCGAAAATTGTCAGAGAAGAATTTTGGGTTTGATTGAAACGCTCCACTAAGCCATCATTCCTGGGGTGGTATATTGTCATGGGTATCAGGCAGGTAGTTGGAGCAAGCTGGGTGGAGGCTTGGCGAGCCTGGCATAGGCACACAAAGAACCCATAGCAGATCTCTCCTTTAATTCCTTCCTAGTGTTTGTAGTAACTTCCTGGTTACAACTTCCTGTTGCCAAACAGGAAGTGCATGATAGTTCATGAGCTCTCTAGTGTTTGGGTGTGGCTGGCTATATAAACCACACCCAAGATTCTTCCAGTGCTTCGTGTTGCTTACTGTGAGCTGTATCAGCAACACACTTGCCGTGCTCTGGATCAGCCAGCTCTGCTTACCTGCTCTGGATCATCTACTTCTACTTATCTGCTCCGGATCATCCTGCTTCTGCTTACCTGTTCCGGATCATCCTACTGCTGCTTACCTGCTCCGGATCAACCTGCTTATGCTTACCCACTCCGGATCATTCTGCTTCAGCTTACCTGCTCCGGAGGAACCTCCGTTCTTACTCCACGCCGCAGAAATCTCCAGTCAAGATGGGACTTCTACACGGGCACCTGTAAGAACAAAGAAGAACTGGGTTAACACGTGCACATCAGTAACGCTGCGCATACTCACCGAATCTTCTCGCAACGCTGGAATCCAGGTCAGTTGTACGAGCGCACAAACCCCTGCAAAAGAAAGAAGAGACATTATTCATTGTGCTCGCCTCAATAAGGCGGACACGTATTTCAACAGTCTCTCTCTCAACGCGGTGCATACTTACCAAAGCCTCCGTGCATACTTACCAAGCCACCAAGACTCCAGTAGCGCTCAACCCGGACTCGAGGCGCTACTACCACATCATTTCTCCTGCAAGGGAAAGGGAGAGACATTACCAGGTGCGCTTGAATTGAAGGCGCTGCGCATACCTACCAGCAGCTAGCTTCAACACGCAGCGCTACTAACCCACAAAAATGCCGGCAAACAAAGACATTACGGACAATTTTCGACACTCAACATTCTTCGCGCAACGTTCACTTGTGGGAAGGACTTTCTGGCCAGTGAAGAAACTGGCACCTTGAACACTTGGCCTCGCTGTGAAGGCATAAAACAGCGTGTGGCATCTGAACTCAGCCTACAGGCATTGGCATCAATCACATGAGTGAATCGCGCCCCTGCGAATGCAGGATGGAGTGCACACCCTACTAAAGATCAAGGTAAGCCCTTAGGGGACATCACAGCACACATTTAAGAGAAGGGAAGGGCCCAGGGGAATCAGGTGAATCCAGGTCTAAGTGTATACCTTGTATTTGACAGGTGTCCCTCCAGGTGAAACGAGGAAGTGAGAACTCGGGATCAAGGGAGGCTCATCCATCGCTCCTGCAGAGACACAGGTGAGTGTGACATATATGAAAGTATTTGTTACAGTTTCTTTAGGTGAGTCATGAATTTGGACATGAACAGGGTATCCAGATTGGTTAGGATTTCTTTTAACAAACCCGCCCCGGTAAAGTAAGGCACCAGGTGATTAAAAATATATTGCGCGTTGTTCTGCCTTTTAGGGAATGCCTCTGGATAGCGGGTAGTATAATCCAATACGATTACAAATATAGTGTGCCTGAGTCTTTCAGGGATTCAGAGGACCCAGAAAGTGATGAGGGCCCTCCCAGCCAGACACCGCCAGGACCGGGCCTAGCTCCCCCACAGAAGGGGACGCCTAGCCGAGGTTCTCTTTGGCACCACCCTTCCCCTGGCACACGCAGTGGCCCGCTACCAAACTCAAGCCTTTTGGCGTTGGGAACTTCGACTTGCGGCCGTCATTGCTGCACTGGCCAGCCCCTGCAGACCCTTCTGAGTCGGTCTCCATACATCCTACCATCTCGGCGCTCATCGGGAGACCTGACCCCCGTGGAAGTGAGGTGGCACACGCAGGAATGTCCTGATGCGGCTTTGGCCTCTCCAGTGTCGTCGACTGCTCTTGCATTGCCCATCAAGCGACTGGGCTTGTCTGCAGAGTGACGAGCCAGGTGAGAAGAACAAGTTACTTCCCCCTGGTAACATTCTTTCGACTGTATGTTCCTCCCACGTATTCCTCATCTTTGATATCTCCAATATCCAGCTTCAGCTGCTTCGAAAATGTTTTTCGTCAGAGGGCGCGGTGCGTCAATGCAGGCGACTCAATGTCCCTCAAGGGCCTCCGTCTCGAGGAAGATATAATCACAGGCAAATATAGCACACAAAGCACCTGTTGGCTTCAGTTCTGTTTTTTCGTGTCATTCTCAAGTAGAACTACCCACTTCAACGCAGGTTTAACAGTACTAGGCTCTGAAGGAGCGAAAGCTGTAATAGCATGGGAAATTCTACTGAGGGGTAGGTTGGGAGGGCGATGAGGAATACGTGGGAGGAACATCCAGTCGAAAGAACATTACCAGGGGTAAGTAACTTTGTTCTTCGAATGGATTGTGTCCTCCCACGTATTCCTTATCTTTGATAGGCTTCCAAAGCAGTGTTTGTTTTGGTGAAGGGAGTAAGAATTTTAGCAGGAATGGTTTCCATGAACAGAATGGAGGACAGCTTTTCTAAAGCTTCCATCCTGACTTAAGGTAGAATCAAGGCAGTAATGCTTAGTGAAAGTGTGTATTTTAAGTAGCTGCTTCACAAATGTTTTTAATAAGAACACCTCTTTGCAGAGCATAAGTAGCCAAGCCCCTTCTGGAATAGGCCCTCAAGCCTTGTGGGGGATCCTTGCCCGCCAGCCTGTAGCATTCGAAATAGCTGGACTAATCCATCTGTATAAGGTCTGCCTTGTTACAGCCTGTCCCAGTCTATGATCCGTATAACCTATGAATAGTTGGTCATCCAGACGAAGTTTTGACAACCTTGAAACACAGAAGCTCAGAGCCCTCCGTGGGTCAAGCCTGTGCAACCTGTGTAACCTCTCCTTCTCCTTGCCAGGATGAGGTGGAGGATAGAAAGTAACACTATCTTTTGTCCTAAATGAAAGTCAGAAATTACCCTAGGCAGAAATGAAGGCTTGACCCTCAGGACGACCTTGTCCTTATGAAATACTGTAAACTGTGGTTTAGAGGATAGTGCCTGCAACTCACTCACTCTACCGGCTGAAGTTAGTGCTACCAACAAGATGGTCTTGAACGTTAGTAATCTTAAGGGACATGAATGGAGTGGTTCAAATGGTGCACACATAAGAACTTTTAACACCAGATTAAGGTCCCAAACGGGAACCTGAAAGGGAGATGGAGGGAATACATTAGTGAGTCCCTTCAGAAACTGTATCACCAAAGGTATCTTAAAATATGAAGTTTCCTCAGATGGGCGCTGGAAGATGGAAAGTGCTGCCAAATAACCTTTAATGGTCCCAACCTGGAGCCCCAGATTGCCAAGTACAGAAGAAAGGATAACACCTCTGGTGTTTTGCAAAGCAAAGGGTCCACATCCTTTTCCCTGCACCAGCTGCAGAATTTTGCAGAATGCCATGAGGGCGAGCAACCTCAAAAGGTCGAAGGCCGGGAGACACTGGGCACTCTGAAACTTGGAGACCATCTACAGGCGTTGAGATAATCCAGGACTTGTTCGGGAGAATGCACACAGATCAGCCAATCGTCCAGGTAGGGGTAGACGTGAATCCCCCCTCTCCTGATACTCACTGCCACGACCGCCATCAGTTTGGTGAATACCGTTGGGGCGGAGGTCAGCCCGAACGGCAGAACTCGAAACTGATCATGAGAACCGCCAACAGCGGACCTAAGGTACTTTCTGTGTTTGAGATAGATTGGCACATGAAAATAAGCACCCTGAAGGTCCAATGACACTATCCAATCCTGCAGTTGCAGTGCTTGAAGGATCTGAGAAAATGTGACCATCTTGAACTTGTTCTTCCTGAGGAACTTGTTCAAGTATCTCAAGTCCAATATGGGTCTCAGTCCTCCGTCCTTCTTGGGGATTAGGAAATATGGAGAATACCATCATTTGTTCCTCTCCGCTATAGGTACTGGCTCTATATCACCTTACTCTAGCAGGGTCAAAATGTCCTGCACAAGCAACAGATCTGGAACCCTCAAAGAATGGCTCCCCGGTGGATGGTTCTGAGGTCTCTGAATGAAGGGGAGGCAGTAACCTTGGGCTATGGTTTCTAATGCCCAAGCATCTGAAGTAATGTCTTGCCATTCTTTCAGATGCTGAGACAGTCTGCCTCCCACTGGGGTGTCGTGACTGAAGACCCCAGAGAGGTTTTGAGGCAGCTGAAGCAGTGGCTGTTGGTAAAGATGCCGCTGTTTGGCAGGTTTTGCACCTCTCCCTCATTCACCATGATGGAATCTTCTTTGGCCTCTTTGACCAGCCATTCCTCTCGCTCTTCCAACTGAGGAGTAGTAGCGAAAGGATCTACCCCTCCAAGACGGTCCAGTCGGGTGAAAAGGACGAGGCTGCCTAATAGCGGCACTCAAAGACTTAGCTGCCGCCTTGAAGGTCTGCAGCTTCTCAAGGCTTTCGTCAGCCTTGCTGCCAAAAAGATGAGACCCGTCAAAAGTTATGTTAAGGAGTCTAGACTGCACGTCAGGTGCAAATCCAGATTTCCTTAACCACGCAAATCTGCGAATTACAGTGCTGTCAGCGGACTGTCAGCAGAATCCAAACCCTGACTGAAGATACTTGCACATGGCTTCCTTGCCATCCTTAACAATGGCCAATACACCGTCTCTTTCCTCCCCTTCGGGAATATGCTCAGCCGCCATAGAAATACAGTCCCATAGAGTGTATGAAAACTTTGCCAACGCACATGTGGAGTTGGCTGATTTAAGAGCCATGCTACCAGTAGAAAATACTTTTCTTGACCAAGCATCTACCCTTTTATCATCCCTATCCGGTTGTATGGTCGCATAATCGAGGTAGCGGTTGCTGCCTGCACGACCAGACTTTCTGGGGTAGGGTGTCTCGACAAGTAGCTGAGATCACTACTTGATGGATGGTATTTCCTTGTCAGGTTTTTATTTACTGCCGGACTTGACTCCGGTGCATCCCAATTGGCACTTACTCTCTTCTGAAGAGCAATATGAAACATAAGATAGGATCCCTTTGAGGACCTTTATCTAGGATATCTGTAAGGTCGTCCTGTTCGAAAATGAGAGCCAGTTTTCTCCATCCCAGGTAATCCACTACCTTGGTCATCAACTGCCTGTAAGAGGCATCTGCATGCTCATCTGACTCAGGCTTACTAATTCTAACTCTGGTGAAGTGTCCACTCCACTGGCTGTCTGCACATTTTCATACAGGTCTTTCAGACTGGACTCCTCTGATGTGAAACAATCAGGGACATTTGGTGTGCCATACTGCAAACCAAAGGATGCATCATTATCAGACGGCTCATTGTCCTCATAAATAGAGGTCTGAGATTTAAAGAAATCCTTTCTTGGTAAAGGACTGAACGTTTTCTGTATCACGGGGTAAAGGCGTTGAAGGCTTTTAACATTTTGAAGCACGATGCCCGTGGAGTCGTCGATGAAGATGATTTCCACATCGATGGCACCGGAGGCTTTGATGGCATTGATGATGCTGCTGGTGTCGATGGCTTTGATGACCTCAACTTATGACTCGAAGGATCCCTCAATGATTTCTCATTGTGTCGAGGCCTCAACAGCTCTCGATGGGGATCTGGCATTCATCCATGCTCGAGGGCACGCAGGATTTGGCTCAAGACCTTTCCTTGACCTGGACCTTTTTGCCTTCTTTCGTCGAGGAGAGTCGCCTCTCACTTTGTCAGAAGAAGGTTTTTTCGACGGGGTAGTTGAAGGGGATTTATCCTGCACAGGATAAAGATCTACCCCCAAATTTCTCTGTTTGTGAAAATGGCTCACACGCAGAGAGTTGGAGGAGGATGAGCAGAGGACTCCAGAGGGAGAGTATTTAGGAAGAGAGCGTTGTAGATAGAGCGGGCCCCGGCAAGCCTTGTGGATTATGCAGAGGATCTTGAACTTGATCCTTACAGCCACGGGGAGCCAGTGGAGGGATTTCAGCGCCGGAGAGATGCGGTCCCAGGGCTTGAGGCCAAGCATAAGTCTTGCGGTTCTGTTCTGGATGAGCTGCAGAGGACAGAGAGTAGAAGTAGGAGGATTGAGAAAGAGGCTGTTGCAATAGTCCATCCTAGAGAGAACCAGGGTTCTCGAGGTGATGAGCCTCTGGGGGAAGGTGAGGAAGGGTAGAATACCTCTGAGGAGGTGCAGTTGGTAGTTGGATTTTTTGGAGATGTCTGAGATGTGAGAAGAGAAGGAGAGAATGGAGTCGAAGATGACCCCAAGATTTGTTGCCTCATTGGTAGGTGAGGGTGCAGGGACAAGGGAGGTAGGCCAGTGAGAGAGTGGGAAAGCGGGAGCAAGGGTCCCAATGAGTACGATCTCTGTCTTACTGGCATTCAGGAAGAGATCGTTTGCAACACACCAAGACTGAATTGCGGATAGACAATCCAGGATGAACGAGGAGGAGGAAAGTTGATAGGGCAGACATCCAAATGTATCGTCACCATCACTGGGATATGCGATTGGCCCGAGGTTATCTAGAGTTACCAATGTGGCGGGGCAAGGCAGGTATGGTCTTGGTCTGATAAATGTACAAGTCCCGGGAGGGCAGCGCTCATCAGCATGTATTAGCTCTAGAATTACCACAGTTATCCAAGTAACAGATGGAGCGATTAATGGAATCATAACTGATTTAGTGAGCCATTCGCAGTTTCACTGTACCGGCCATGTGCACTTACACATGCCTGGCTTAATATTTGAAACAAGCATATGCTACTGGCAGGATCAACCAGGCCTCGCACCCACATCGGGCTAACCTTCATACCCTCTGAGGAGTCAGGGGGTTAGGGTCTGCAGGACCTGGCCAGCGGAGTGTGGCACCACGCGTGCGGGTTAGGTGGACAAGTCGGTCACACGAGTGCCAGCTGCCTGGCGTGCTCCACCAAAGAGAGTTGGGATGGAGATGCTGGACCCAGCCCCAGGCACAAATACAGTGAGGGAGAAGGGATCCTGCATGCCACCACCACAGGCACAGTGGGGGGCGGCACTCCACAGAATGATTGGGGGGGGGTTTACCCCACGGAACGATCATTCAGAACTGCTGGAGAAACACACATGCTCGGTGGAGAAGGGCAATGGCATG
This sequence comes from Ambystoma mexicanum, assembly GCF_040938575.1. Taxonomy (NCBI): domain Eukaryota; kingdom Metazoa; phylum Chordata; class Amphibia; order Caudata; family Ambystomatidae; genus Ambystoma; species Ambystoma mexicanum. The sequence continues at coordinate 989,643,357 of NC_090936.1, forward strand.
GCGTATGGAGGCCACACTGCCATGCAGAGCTGCACGGGCTAGCACCAGCCGGTACTCATCCACTCTGCTCTGACTGCTGAGGAGCACTCTGCTCGGAGGGGAGAGCCCCCCACATTAGGGCGCTCCCCTGGGTGTACCTTTGAGTTGACACAGACCCAAGGCGGGTGGAAGCTAATTGCTCGAAACAGCGAGCCAGCAAAGCAGTCCAACCCTAGATGACCAAGTACACCAACTGAGGTTCTCTTGTCAGCCAGACACCCATCTGCCCGGAAAGGTAGGCCTCTTGGGATAGTCGGCTCTGCTGGGACATTTCATGGGGATGACCCTGGGTGTGGTGGTTTCATAGCTGAGCCCGGGTGGGACAGCAAGAACCAAGTGGAGCGCATACAGGAACCATACACACTGTCTACAGTAATACGGGGGAAGGTGACTAAGCTTTCTTGTAATCTGTGTACCCTGGGTGAGAGAGGGGAATGTCTGGGCAAAAGTGTCCAGCTTCCTTATAGACCCAATTGGAGAAACATGTCAAATTGGCATCCATCTGGAAATCCAGAGCTGGCCGTCCATCTGGTACTTACATTCATTCCTTTTGCTAATTACAAGATGGCCGGGGTCAGAGAGCATCCATCTGGTAATGCCATGCATTCCGATAAACCTGGGCAGTAAGGGACCCTGGCAAAAGAACAGCAAGCCCCCAGTGCACCTGGGAGGCAACAAACAGGAGGTTGGCCCCAGAACGGTAGACCTCTTGCAAGAACCTCAAAGGCTACGTGCAGGGCGGCATCCCCGCTCCCCCCAGCAGGCAGGCTCTGCTGGGACATCTGGTGGGGTACGGCCCGTGGCCGGGTTGGTGGGATTAAGGGGGTTTCAACACAGATCTCAGGTGGCACAGCAAGCAGGTGGAGCACAGACCAGACCCATACACACTATCTACAGTAATCCGGGGTAAGGTAACTAAGCTTTCTTGTAATCCGTGCACACTTGGTGACAGAGGGAGCAGTCTGGTCAAAAGTGTCCAGCCTCCTTATAGACTCAACTGGAAAAACATGTCAAATTGGCATTCATCGGGGACTTCCAGAGCAGCCCCGGAATCTGATCCTTGAATTCATTCCTATGATCAACTACCAGATGGCCGAGCTTGGATCGAGTGGCTATCTGGTTGTGCCATGTATCCAATGGGTCTGAGTGGGAAGATCCCCTGGCCAAGGACCGGCAGGCCCCCAGGGCATGTGGGGACCACCACTGGGCAGGGCCGGTGTCTGACCCATGAGCGAGGCAGGCCCGCAAGGGCGGGGGCAGCAACCCCCCCGGCAGTCCTGAAGCTCTGGCCAGGGAGCAATAGAGCTTTTCCCTCCAGAAGGGAATGGGGACCTAGCCAGGGAGCCCCAAGACCTCCACCTGTCAGGGGGATGGTCGAACCACTTGAGAGGCAGGCACCCATGGAAAGGGGAAGCAATCCTGGCCACCATGGAGCTCTGGCTGTGGAAAGAGGGATGAGGCCCTCGCTGGGGAGCCCCGGGGCCGCCGCTGGTCATGGGGACGGTCGACCCACATGGGAGACAGGTGCCCATGCTTGGGGCAGCACCTCAGGCGGTCCTGCAGTTCTTTCCAGGGTGCCTTAGAGCTTTTCTCCTGCAGGGAAGGATGGGGACCCCAATGGGGCATGCAGAGATCTCCGCTGAGCAGAGAGGCGGCTGACCCAAATGCGAGGCAGGCACCCAAGGGCGGGGGCAGCTCCCCCGGCTATCCTGGAGCTCTGGCTGGTGAGCGATAGAGCTTTTCCTTCCAGTGAGGGACAATGCGCCCTGGACCACCCCTGGGCAGGGCGATGGTCAACCACATCTGAAGGTGGCGCACACGGATGTATGGCGCACCCCCAGTCGTCCTGGAGCACTGGCTGGTGCATGTTAGAGCTTATCGCTACCTGGAGGGAGGGGCACCCAGCTGGGGTTGTGTAGGGCCCTCCGCTGAGCGTGGGGGTGGCTGACCCACATGCTTTTTCCTCGAGGGAGGGACGGGACTTCTCCTGCCTCACAAGCCTCCTTTGACATAGTCCTCGATCAGTCCTTCTCTTTCGTCAGTCCTTTGTTAAGTCATTCTATATTTGTCATAATCCTCCTTCTTTATTACAGTTCTTCATCACAATCCTTCGCCTTTGTTACAGTGCACCTCCTTCATCACAGTCCTTAATTTCTGTCCTTCTCCTTTGTCACAGTACTTCATCACACACCCTTGTCACAGTCCCTCTCCTTTGTCACAGTACTTCATTACAGTCCTTTGTCATAGTCCTTCTTTATCACAGTGCACCTCCTTCATCACAGTCCTTCATTACACTCCTTCTCCTTTGTCACAGTACAAACTGCACTAGCTAGTAAGATAACAATGCTACAATCTAAAATTGCTACGAAGAAAGCTTCCTTGAACTCCGTAGGAACGCATACCACCCCGTTGATAGTAATACCAAGTACAGATGGACTAGGCAGTTGTATACCATTCAGGTTTACCAACATTTCCATACTGGAAACTGAAAAGGTCATCTTATCCCTGAAACCATCTAATTTCCAGGGCGACAACTGCCCAGCTCAAATAATCAAGGACGCCGCGAGAGACTTAGCACCCTTCATCTCTAAGTTAATCAATGGCTCCTTTAGAACTAGCACTGTGCCCACTAACCTTAAAGAATCATGGGTATTGCCTCTCCTCAAAAAGCAAACCCTTGACCCGGCCATCCCGACTAATTATAGGCCAATCACCACAGTCCCGTTCCTCCTTAAAATCATTGACAGGGTAGCCTACCTGCAGATCCAAAAATATCTGGAGATGAACCAACTACTAGGATCACGCCAATCCGGATTCAGACCTCTTCACGGTGCTGAAACAGCCTTAATTGACCTTAAGACATTGATCGACGAGTTGAAGGACAAAGGTAAAACAGCTATGCTCCTTCTCCTTGACTTATAGGCAGCCTTCGACCTAGTTGACCATGCAGTATTATGCAAGCATCTAGCGTCTGCCGCCCATTTCTCAAGTGAAGCTATAGCCTGGGTACAGTCCTTCCTAGCCAACCGCACGATGAAAGTCTTCTCCCCTTCAGCCTCAGCGGACCCGATACAAATCACCTGTGGTGTCCCACAAGGTTCATGTTTCTCTCCTACTATGTACAATATCTTTACTAAGCCACTCTTCGACAAACTTGATAGACTGGGGGTAACATATACCAACTACGCAGACGATACACAGATCCTCATGCCACTTTCTGGCAACTTTGTCACAGACTCAGCCCTAGTAAACAAGATCTACCTCATCATTCAGGCATGGATGGCCTCTCACGGCCTCTGCCTGAATGATGACAAAACAGAGATACTGATCTTGGGTTCGGACTCTAGACTCAATAAACTTAGCCCCAGTTACTCGGCCTTTAATATAGATGGCAACATAATCAAGGTAGTAACTGAGGTTAAAACACTTGGCTTCTACCTTGATTCTACACTATCCCTCAAAAAACAAGTTAACTCCCTGGCCTCATCGACAGCCTACACCTGCAAATTAATCAGAGCCTGTAGACCTTACCTCTCCAGAACTAATTGCATCACCCTAGCTAATGCCTTAATAATGTCTAAGCTAGATTATTGTAATGCCCTATATGCAGGTGCCAACAAAACTATCATAAATAAAATGCAAATAATGCAGAACAACGCTCTTAGAGCAGCCTTAGACATACCCCGTCGAGAGCATATTTCTAACATCAGAAAAGATCACCATTGGTTACAAATTAGTGATAGAATCCTCCTCAAGACACTATCACCTACAAAGGACTTAACAACCTAGCGCCACCATATATAGCGGCTAGACTGACTAGAAAAACTACTAACCACCACACTAGAGCTTCCAGCCACCGTCTACTCAACACCCCTAGATTCAGACTTACTAAATCGGGTGGCGCAAGCTTCCCCGTTAGAGCTGCCCAGGCTTGGAATGTACTCCCATCTGCACTAAGAGATGATCAACCATACTCTAGATTTACATGCAAAGTGAAAAGCTGGCTCCAAACTAATGACACCCACTAAACTGATCCCCGGCCTCAACTGTGGACTTAGGCATGTAAATTATTCTGAAACTTGTACTTCTCTGAAACTTGTAACATAGACTATCCCCCTGCGTGATTTGCTGTACATTTGCACTGTAATTACTGTTATAATATGTATGCATTTACTGTATGTAACCAAGCTTAAGCATTCTTCTACCACTGCGCCCGGCTACCCCAGGGTTTTGGTGCGCATTATCAAATAATAAACGAAACTAAACTAAACTTCATTACAGTCCTTTGCCATAGTCTCCTTCTCCTTTGTCATAGACCTTTGTCACAATTCTTCTCCTTATTCACAGTCCTTCCTCATAGTCCTTCTCTTTTATCAAAACCATTTACCAAAGTTCTTGTCCTTTGTCACAGTCCATCTTCATCACAGACCTTCTCCTGTGCCAGTCCTTTTTTTACAGTCCTCCTTCATTAGTCCTTCATCACAGTCCTTCTCCTTCATCACAGCCCTTCAACACATTATTTCTCCTTAGTCAATCCTTCTCCTTCATCAGTCCTTTGTCATAGTTCTTCAACACAGTCCATTGCAGTCCTTCACCACAATCCTTCAGCTTCATCTTCACCAGTCTTCCTCTTTCATCATTGTCCTTCTTCATTAGAGTCCTTCTGCGTCATAGTCCTCCATTGTTGTAGTCCTCCTTCATCAAAGTCCTTCTCCTTTGTCAAGTCATTCTCCTTCGTCATAATCCTTCTTTTTAGTCCTTTTGCTTGGTCACAGTACTTCTTCATCATACTTCTTTGTCTTAATCCTTCACCTTTGTCATAGTCCTTCGTCACCATCCTTTATCACAGTCCGCCTTCATCATGGACCTTCTCCTTCATCACAGCCTTTCTTCTACATGTTCATTCCTTCTCCTTCATCACTCTCTTTTCTGACAGCCCTTCCTCAAGGTTCTTATCCTTTGTCACAGTCAGCACCCTACATACAAGCCCTTCTTCTTCACAGTTCTTCTGCTTCATCAGTCCTTCTCCATCATCGCAGTCCTTCTCTTTTATCACAAGCTATTTATCACAGTTCTTTTCCTTTGTCAGTCCTCATCCCTCAGCAGACATTCTCTTTCATCAGAGTCCTTCTTAGTCACAGTCCTTCATCACAGCTCTTCTCCTTAATCACAGTCCTTCTCATTCTTCACAATACCCCTCCTTCACAGTACTTTTCTTTCTTTCAAAACGGCCATTTCTTTTCACAGCAGTCCTTTTCTTTCCTTGCAGTTCTTTTCTTTCATTACAGTTGTTCTTCATAGTCAGTGTCCTCCTACACCACAATCCTTCTACTTCGTCTCACTCATTCTTAGTTACAGTCCTTCTCCTTAATAACCGTCCTCCTTCATCATAGTCCTTATCCTTGATCACAGTCCTTCTCCTTCAACACAGTCCTTCTTCGTGACAGTCATTCTCCTTTGTCAGCCCTGTTTCTCAACCTCAATCACAGTATTTCTCCTTCATAGTCCTTCTTCATTGTCAGCCTTTCCCCTTTGTTACAGTCCGTGTTTATAGTTCTTCTCCATTATTTTTTTAATGTATTTATTGAGTATTTATAAGGCGCACTGTACAGCAAAAAGTGTTTCTAGTGCTTCATAATCCTCCATCATAAACCTTCTCTTACATCTCAGACCTTTATCACTGTCCATATCCTTTGTCACACTCCTTGTTCTTCATCAGTGCTTCTCAATCATCAAAGGCCTTCTTCATCACATCCCTTCACCTTCATCAATCCTTTGTGACAGTCATTCTCCTACCTCACAAGTTTCCTTCTCCTTCATCACAGTCCATCTCAGTCATCAACATCCTTTTCTTTCATCACCATCATAAAATCCCTCTCCCAGGTGCTCTCTGGCTGGTCTATTGCTCTTGTTTCCTTTTCTCTTCCTGCCCTCTCTTCTCTTGAGTTTCATTCCTCTCCTTTTCCACACCTCTTTCGGTCCTTATTATTCTATTGTCCACCAGGTGCATTGAACTCCTGTTGAGGATTTCGATTTTCTTCTATCGTTCGTATTGTAAATTACTTCTTCATTCATCATTGCTAGTCATTTTAATATTCATGTATCCCTTTTGAACTACTCTGCTTCTCCTTTACTTTTGCTCACATTTTCTTTTCAAACTCCTATTTATTTGGAGTTTTCAAGTTGCGAAACAAGGTAGGCCGGACAAAGCCTCTCTCCGTTCCCCACCCAGGATTAAGGGCAGGCCCTTTGACTCAGCGATGCCTTGCAGCTGACTTAGCAGTGGGGTGGACTAAGGGAATCCGACTGTTTAATTAAAACAAAGTATTTTTTTATTTTTATTTTATTGGACATTTGTATGGCGCAGGAGTTGTGTATACGCGACGTGATTTCTGCCCAGTGTTCTGAATGTCAAAGTGAAGCAATTCGATGAAGGGCGGGTAAACGGTGGGAATAACTATGACTCTCTTATAGTTGCCAAATGCCTCGTCATTTAATTAGTGATGCGCATGAATGGATGAACGAGATTCCCACTTCTCTATCTACTATCTAGTGACACCACAGCCCAGGGAAAAGCGGGGCCTCGCAATATTTCAGAGTTTTGGGGTTTGAAAATTTACCACAGGAATAACTGGCTTGTGGTGGCCAAGCATTCATAGCAATGTCGGTTTTTGATCCTTCAATGTCGGATCTTCCTATCGTTGTGAAGCAGAATTCACCAAGCGTTGGACTGTTCACTCACAGGTAAGTTACATGAGCTGGCTTAAGCCCCTGCCTCGGCTAATGTAGCTAGCGTTAAGCCCCAGACCTTGGATGGCGGCTTTAAGGCCCAGACCCCCTCGTGGACACCCAGGCATCTGGTCCAAGGACGCCAGCCCGGACCATCTGGTTTTTGGGCTGGGCCCGACTTGCCATCTGGCCGGGTGAGCCGGACCAGTTAACCCCAGTCACAGCTAGCCTGGCTTTCTCCTACATTTGTCTCTGGCCGGGCTCCATAAGCCCCCACTTTGTGAGGGCTCAATAATCAATCGGAAGTGTCTTCCTGCGGGGGGGGCTATGTGATGCAGGCAGTGGACACCTCCTCTGCACCCGCTGCAGGTGGTGCCCAACAGGCCTGAGCGCAGGGCGAGGCTTATGCAAGCCTGGTAGCTGAGGCCCAGGCGGGACCTGGGGTGGGGTTGGAGTCCCAGGAGAGAGTTACCAGGGCTCCGCATGGTAGTTCGGGACCCCCTGGTATTGGCAACACAGAGCGCAGGGTTTTCACCAACTGTCCCGGAGGGCAAATGCAGAATGAGAGTACCACCAAGCACAGCAGGTGGACATCTAGGTGTGGGGAAGGTGGTCAGAGGGGGTCCTTGGTCCTGGCCAGGGCCAGTGCTCCACGAGGCAGACTAGGTTGGTCTGGGTCTGCACCGAGCCTGAGCGCTGACCTCCTCTGCCCTTTGCCAGCCAGCAATGGCATCTGTCCCAGCGCGCCCCAGCGTGGGCCCTGGCGAGAGCCATAGCTGCCAACCTTCCCAGTTCCATGAGGTTGTCTTTTAGCCAGTCCTGGTTTTTGCTTCCAATTGCATACTGGAACTTGTAGTTTTGGTTTTCCCATTGTAAGAGTGGGCCTACTACTCCTAGCATGCAGTGTGAAAAAAACAAGCAGGGCTGGCTCGAAGAGAATGCATGGAACTGAGTAAGTTATGAGCTATGTTTATATGTGCCAAAAATAGCAGGGTAGCATTCACACTAAGCTTAAATGGATGTACACCAGAAAGGTAAAAGAGCTGAATTTTGATGCATCCTTACATCAATCCAAAAGCCCATATACACAGTAATCCACAATACTATGCCAACATTGGCTGTTCAATTATAAAAGTAAAAACGAGTAAATAGGTGAAAGATCTGACTCTGAGACTAAGTAATCCTGACAAAGTGAGTAGAAACCTAACTATATGTGAGAAGAACAAGTTACTTACCAACTGGTAACGTTCTTTCGATTGGATGTTCCTCCAACGTATTCCACATCTTTGACATGTAATGTCCACAGCTGTGTACTTCGGAAACTTTTTCGGCAGAGGGCGTTCTGCATCGACGGCGTTGGGTCGATGTCCCTCGAAGGCCTCCGTCAAAGGCAACGCCACTGGATGTTAAAAATAGGACACACAGCGCCCTTAGCCTCAGTTTATGTTTTTCCTCCATAACGTGTGACCTGCACATATCCAATGCCTGCTTGACCGCACATAGCCTTGCGGCAACGTAAAATGCAATCGCACAGGAAATTCTCCAGAGGGGCAGGCTGGGAGGGCAATGTGGAATATGTTGGAGGAACATCCAATCGAAAGAACGCTACCAGTTGGTAAGTAACTTGTTCTTTAAATGGATTGTGTACTCCAACGTATTCCACATCTTTGACAGACTCCCAAAGCAGTACCAGTAAATGGAGGACGGAAAAGAATTTAGAGTACCCAATCAGATGGCGGAATAAAGAACCGCCTTACCAAAGGCCATATCATGACCATGGAGTGTATCCAGGGAGTAATGTTTAACAAAGGTGTGGATAGAAGCTCATGTGGCTGCATCACAAATATTCCTAATAGGATCACCCCGCTGTAGGGCAGTGGAAGTAGCCACTCCCCTAGTGGAATGAGCTTGCAACCCTTCAGGAGGGTCCTTACCCGCCAATCGGTAACATTCAGTAATGGTGAGGATAATCCACCTGGACAAGGTCTGTTTGGTAACAGCCTGGCCCAATCAGTGTCCAGCATATCCCACAAAGAGTTGATCATCCACTCTGACCCTGAACATCCTAGAAATATAAAAGCTCACAGCTCTCCTAGGGTCCAACCTATGGAGTCGCTCCTCTTCCTTTACCAGGATGAGGAGGAGGATAGAAAGAAGGAAGAACCACTTTCTGGCTCAAATGAAATTAAGACACTACATTAGGTAGAAAGGAAGGACGTACCCTCAATACAACACTATCCTTATGGAAAACAGTAAAGGGCGGCTTAGTTGAAAGTGCCTGCAATTCACTCACTCTGCGAGCCGAAGTAACCGCAACCAAGAACATTGTCTTGAAAGACAACAATCTCAAAGGACAAGAGTGCAAAGGTTCAAACGGAGCACCCATCAGGAATTTCAAAACCAAATTCAGATCCCAAACTGGCACCTGGAAAGGGGACGGCGGGAACACATTATTGAGCCCTTTAAGAAATTGGGAAATCAAAGGAATCTTAAAGTAAGAACATTCTTCATTCGAGCGCTTGAAGATGGACAGCGCTGCCAGGTAACCTTTAATGGGACCCACTTGAAGGCCCCTGTGGGCCAAAGAAAGCAAGAAAGACAAAACCATGGGAATGGAACACTGAAAAGGATCAACTTTTTGTCCTCTGCACCAGTCGCAACTGCAATGGTACAGGGATTTTGTTGCTGGCCTCCTGGCGGAAAGCAACACCTCCATCACGTCATCCAGGAGGTCCCAATCCCTATACCTCAACCTTTCAGATACCAAGCGTGAAGGTTGAGAGTCCTGACCTCCAGATTGAGAACCTGACCCCCCTCGCACGAGAGCAGATCCTCTCGGTAGGGAAGACGGCGTGGTGGGCAGATGGACATTTCTAGAAGGTCCGGGTACCACACTCTCCTGGCCCAATCCGGAGCAATGAGGATCAAGTGGGATCTGAACCTGCGTAACCTCCTTAACACTTGCGGAATGACGGGGACTGGAGGAAACTCGTACAGAAGTGGGAATGACTTCTACGAATGTGTCTCCTAAGGCTCCTCTCGGAGGAAATTCCCTTGAGCAGAATCTCTCGAACTTCCGGTTGCCACTGGTGGCAAAGAGATCCACTTCTGGGGTTCCCCAAAGGGCAAAGATCTCCAGAAGGACTTCCTGAGCCAACTCCCACACGTGAGAGATCGTGCTCTGCCTGCTCAGAGCGTCCGCCGCCGCATTGTCCTCTCCGGCCAGATGAACTGCTGAGAGCGAAATTCCCTGCTGGATTGCCCAGAGCTGCATTACCTCTTTGCACAACGGGAGTGCCCGCCCCCTCCTTTTTTGTTGAGGTAATGCATGGCCACTGCATTGTCCGTCATGATCAGGACACTCTTCCCCCGCACAGACGGCAGAAAAGCCTTCAGACCCAGCCTGCTAGCCCTCAGCTCTAAAAGGTTGAGGTTTTTACTCTGACGGAGACCAACGCCCGCTGGCGGTCAAGACTTCGGCATGAGCTCCCCATCCTGTGAGGGAAGCGTCCGTCACTACAGTCACATGGTTGCCAAAACGGTTCCCCCTTCATCAGGTTCCCCTCGTTGGCCCACCACAGAAGATCCTGGGAGACCGAGAGTGGAATCTGAATGGGATCCGACATCTTGCCTGAGAACTGCGACCACTGCATCTTGAGGACCCATTGCAGGGATCTCATCCTCAGCCTGGCCTCTGGCACCAGAAAAATGCAGAATGCCATTAGGCCGAGCAACCTTAAGAATTAAAAAGCAGGGAGACTCTGGGCATGTTGAAACCTGTCCACCATCTGCACAATGTGATGAGCTCTTACCCTGAGAGGCGAGCACTTCCCCTAGGACGTGTCCAACACAGCCCTGATGCACTGGAGCTGTTGGGAATGTGTCAGATGCGACTTCTTGAAATTGAGGGAGAAGCTCAGCTTGTGGAGGGAGCGGTAGGTGAGACCGAGGTGATCCAACGCTTGTTTGGAGAATGCACACGGATCTGCCAGTCATCCAGGTAGGAATAGACAGCAATCCCCCCTCGCCTGAGGTACGCTGCCACCACCACCATTAGCTTGGTGAAGACCCTCGTGCGGAGGTCAATCCGAATGGCAGGACCCGAAACTGAAAGTGCGAGTAGCCAGCCGCAAACCTCAGGTACCTCTTGTGCTTGGGATGAATCGGCACATGAAAGTAAGCATCCTGTAGGTCCAGAGACGCCAACCAATCCTGAAGTTGAAGGGCTTGGAGGACTTGAGAAAGAGTGACCATCTTGAACTTGTCCTTCCTAAAAAGTTTGTTCAACCAACGCAAATCCAGGATGGGTCTCAATCCCCCGTCTTTCTTTGGAATCAAAATATGGGGAATACCATCCCTTGTTCCTCTCCGCTACAGGCACCAGTTCTATAGCGCCTATCCCTATCAGGTCAAGATTTCCTGCACATGGAGCAGATCTGAAAGCTTCAAAGAGAGATTCCCTGGTGGATTGTCGTCAGACTACTGTAGGAAGGGAAGGCAGTAGCCGTGGGATATTGTATCCAGAACCCAAGCATCCGAAGTAATAGCTTGCCATTCTTCGAGATGCTGTGACAGTCTGCCCCTAACCGGCGAACCAGGGGACATTGCCTCTTGACTGTTTAGGAGCGGCTGCGGCAGCGCAAGCTTCCCCGTTAGAGCTGCCCAGGCTTGGAATGTACTCCCATCTGCACTAAGAGATGATCAACCATACTCTAGATTTACATGCAAAGTGAAAAGCTGGCTCCAAACTAATGACACCCACTAAACTGATCCCCGGCCTCAACTGTGGACTTAGGCATGTAAATTATTCTGAAACTTGTACTTCTCTGAAACTTGTAACATAGACTATCCCCCTGTGTGATTTGCTGTACATTTGCACTGTAATTACTGTTATAATATGTATGCATTTACTGTATGTAACCAAGCTTAAGCATTCTTCTACCGCTGCGCCCGGCTACCCCAGGGTTTTGGTGCGCATTATCAAATAATAAACGAAACTAAACTAAACTTCATTACAGTCCTTTGCCATAGTCCTTCTCCTTTGTCATAGACCTTTGTCACAATTCTTCTCCTTATTCACAGTCCTTCCTCATAGTCCTTCTCTTTTATCAAAACCATTTACCAAAGTTCTTGTCCTTTGTCACAGTCCATCTTCATCACAGACCTTCTCCTGTGCCAGTCCTTTTTTTACAGTCCTCCTTCATTAGTCCTTCATCACAGTCCTTCTCCTTCATCACAGCCCTTCAACACATTATTTCTCCTTAGTCAATCCTTCTCCTTCATCAGTCCTTTGTCATAGTTCTTCAACACAGTCCATTGCAGTCCTTCACCACAATCCTTCAGCTTCATCTTCACCAGTCTTCCTCTTTCATCATTGTCCTTCTTCATTAGAGTCCTTCTGCGTCATAGTCCTCCATTGTTGTAGTCCTCCTTCATCAAAGTCCTTCTCCTTTGTCAAGTCATTCTCCTTCGTCATAATCCTTCTTTTTAGTCCTTTTGCTTGGTCACAGTACTTCTTCATCATACTTCTTTGTCTTAATCCTTCACCTTTGTCATAGTCCTTCGTCACCATCCTTTATCACAGTCCGCCTTCATCATGGACCTTCTCCTTCATCACAGCCTTTCTTCTACATGTTCATTCCTTCTCCTTCATCACTCTCTTTTCTGACAGCCCTTCCTCAAGGTTCTTATCCTTTGTCACAGTCAGCACCCTACATACAAGCCCTTCTTCTTCACAGTTCTTCTGCTTCATCAGTCCTTCTCCATCATCGTAGTCCTTCTCTTTTATCACAAGCTATTTATCACAGTTCTTTTCCTTTGTCAGTCCTCATCCCTCAGCAGACATTCTCTTTCATCAGAGTCCTTCTTAGTCACAGTCCTTCATCACAGCTCTTCTCCTTAATCACAGTCCTTCTCATTCTTCACAATACCCCTCCTTCACAGTACTTTTCTTTCTTTCAAAACGGCCATTTCTTTTCACAGCAGTCCTTTTCTTTCCTTGCAGTTCTTTTCTTTCATTACAGTTGTTCTTCATAGTCAGTGTCCTCCTACACCACAATCCTTCTACTTCGTCTCACTCATTCTTAGTTACAGTCCTTCTCCTTAATAACCGTCCTCCTTCATCATAGTCCTTATCCTTGATCACAGTCCTTCTCCTTCAACACAGTCCTTCTTCGTGACAGTCATTCTCCTTTGTCAGCCCTGTTTCTCAACCTCAATCACAGTATTTCTCCTTCATAGTCCTTCTTCATTGTCAGCCTTTCCCCTTTGTTACAGTCAGTGTTTATAGTTCTTCTCCATTATTTTTTTAATGTATTTATTGAGTATTTATAAGGCGCACTGTACAGCAAAAAGTGTTTCTAGTGCTTCATAATCCTCCATCATAAACCTTCTCTTACATCTCAGACCTTTATCACTGTCCATCTCCTTTGTCACACTCCTTGTTCTTCATCAGTGCTTCTCAATCATCAAAGTCCTTCTTCATCACATCCCTTCACCTTCATCAATCCTTTGTGACAGTCATTCTCCTACCTCACAAGTTTCCTTCTCCTTCATCACAGTCCATCTCAGTCATCAACATCCTTTTCTTTCATCACCATCATAAAATCCCTCTCCCAGGTGCTCTCTGGCTGGTCTATTGCTCTTGTTTCCTTTTCTCTTCCTGCCCTCTCTTCTCTTGAGTTTCATTCCTCTCCTTTTCCACACCTCTTTCGGTCCTTATTATTCTATTGTCCACCAGGTGCATTGAACTCCTGTTGAGGATTTCGATTTTCTTCTATCGTTCGTATTGTAAATTACTTCTTCATTCATCATTGCTAGTCATTTTAATATTCATGTATCCCTTTTGAACTACTCTGCTTCTCCTTTACTTTTGCTCACATTTTCTTTTCAAACTCCTATTTATTTGGAGTTTTCAAGTTGCGAAACAAGGTAGGCCGGACAAAGCCTCTCTCCGTTCCCCACCCAGGATTAAGGGCAGGCCCTTTGACTCAGCGATGCCTTGCAGCTGACTTAGCAGTGGGGTGGACTAAGGGAATCCGACTGTTTAATTAAAACAAAGTATTTTTTTATTTTTATTTTATTGGACATTTGTATGGCGCAGGAGTTGTGTATACGCGACGTGATTTCTGCCCAGTGTTCTGAATGTCAAAGTGAAGCAATTCGATGAAGGGCGGGTAAACGGTGGGAATAACTATGACTCTCTTATAGTTGCCAAATGCCTCGTCATTTAATTAGTGATGCGCATGAATGGATGAACGAGATTCCCACTTCTCTACCTACTATCTAGTGACACCACAGCCCAGGGAAAAGCGGGGCCTCGCAATATTTCAGAGTTTTGGGGTTTGAAAATTTACCACAGGAATAACTGGCTTGTGGTGGCCAAGCATTTATAGCAATGTCGGTTTTTGATCCTTCAATGTCGGATCTTCCTATCGTTGTGAAGCAGAATTCACCAAGCGTTGGACTGTTCACTCACAGGTAAGTTACATGAGCTGGCGTAAGCCCCTGCCTCGGCTAATGTAGCTAGCGTTAAGCCCCAGACCTTGGATGGCGGCTTTAAGGCCCAGACCCCCTCGTGGACACCCAGGCATCTGGTCCAAGGACGCCAGCCCGGACCATCTGGTTTTTGGGCTGGGCCCGACTTGCCATCTGGCCGGGTGAGCCGGACCAGTTAACCCCAGTCACGGCTAGCCTGGCTTTCTCCTACATTTGTCTCTGGCCGGGCTCCATAAGCCCCCACTTTGTGAGGGCTCAATAATCAATCGGAAGTGTCTTCCTGCGGGGGGGGCTATGTGATGCAGGCAGTGGACACCTCCTCTGCACCCGCTGCAGGTGGTGCCCAACAGGCCTGAGCGCAGGGCGAGGCTTATGCAAGCCTGGTAGCTGAGGCCCAGGCGGGACCTGGGGTGGGGTTGGAGTCCCAGGAGAGAGTTACCAGGGCTCCGCAAGGTAGTTCGGGACCCCCTGGTATTGGCAACTCAGAGCGCAGGGTTTTCACCAACTGTCCCGGAGGGCAAATGCAGAATGAGAGTACCACCAAGCACAGCAGGTGGACATCTAGGTGTGGGGAAGGTGGTCAGAGGGGGTCCTTGGTCCTGGCCAGGGCCAGTGCTCCACGAGACAGACTGGGTTGGTCTGGGTCTGCACCGAGCCTGAGCGCTGACCCCCTCTGCCCTTTGCCAGCCAGCAATGGCATCTGTCCCAGCGCGCCCCAGCGTGGGCCCTGGCGAGAGCCATAGCTGCCAACCTTCCCAGTTCCATGAGGTTGTCTTTTAGCCAGTCCTGGTTTTTGCTTCCAATTGCATACTGGAACTTGTAGTTTTGGTTTTCCCATTGTAAGAGTGGGCCTACTAGTCCTAGCATGCAGTGTGAAAAAAACAAGCAGGGCTGGCTCGAAGAGAATGCATGGAACTGAGTAAGTTATGAGCTATGTTTATATGTGCCAAAAATAGCAGGGTAGCATTCACACTAAGCTTAAATGGATGTACACCAGAAAGGTAAAAGAGCTGAATGTTGATGCATCCTTACATCAATCCAAAAGCCCATATACACAGTAATCCACAATACTATTCCAACATTGGCTGTTCAATTATAAAAGTAAAAACGAGTAAATAGGTGAAAGATCTGACTCTGAGACTAAGTAATCCTGACAAAGTGAGTAGAAACCTAACTATATGTGAGAAGAACAAGTTACTTACCAACTGGTAACGTTCTTTCGATTGGATGTTCCTCCAACGTATTCCACATCTTTGACATGTAATGTCCACAGCTGTGTACTTCGGAAACTTTTTCGGCAGAGGGCGTTCTGCATCGACGGCGTTGGGTCGATGTCCCTCGAAGGCCTCCGTCAAAGGCAACGCCACTGGATGTTAAAAATAGGACACACAGCGCCCTTAGCCTCAGTTTATGTTTTTCCTCCATAACGTGTGACCTGCACATATCCAATGCCTGCTTGACCGCACATAGCCTTGCGGCAACGTAAAATGCAATCGCACAGGAAATTCTCCAGAGGGGCAGGCTGGGAGGGCAATGTGGAATATGTTGGAGGAACATCCAATCGAAAGAACGCTACCAGTTGGTAAGTAACTTGTTCTTTAAATGGATTGTGTACTCCAACGTATTCCACATCTTTGACAGACTCCCAAAGCAGTACCAGAAAATGGAGGACGGAAAAGAATTTAGAGTACCCAATCAGATGGCGGAATAAAGAACCGCCTTACCAAAGGCCATATCATGACCATGGAGTGTATCCAGGGAGTAATGTTTAACAAAGGTGTGGATAGAAGCTCATGTGGCTGCATCACAAATATTCCTAATAGGAACACCCCGCTGTAGGGCAGTGGAAGTAGCCACTCCCCTAGTGGAATGAGCTTGCAACCCTTCAGGAGGGTCCTTACCCGCCAATCGGTAACATTCAGTAATGGTGAGGATAATCCACCTGGACAAAGTCTGTTTGGTAACAGCCTGGCCCAATCAGTGTCCAGCATATCCCACAAAGAGTTGATCATCCACTCTGACCCTGAACATCCTAGAAATATAAAAGCTCACAGCTCTCCTAGGGTCCAACCTATGGAGTCGCTCCTCTTCCTTTACCAGGATGAGGAGGAGGATAGAAAGAAGGAAGAACCACTTTCTGGCTCAAATGAAATTAAGACACTACATTAGGTAGAAAGGAAGGACGTACCCTCAATACAACACTATCCTTATGGAAAACAGTAAAGGGCGGCTTAGTTGAAAGTGCCTGCAATTCACTCACTCTGCGAGCCGAAGTAACCGCAACCAAGAACATTGTCTTGAAAGACAACAATCTCAAAGGACAAGAGTGCAAAGGTTCAAACGGAGCACCCATCAGGAATTTCAAAACCAAATTCAGATCCCAAACTGGCACCTGGAAAGGGGACGGCGGGAACACATTATTGAGCCCTTTAAGATATTGGGAAATCAAAGGAATCTTAAAGTAAGAACATTCTTCATTCGAGCGCTTGAAGATGGACAGCGCTGCCAGGTAACCCTTAATGGGACCCACTTGAAGGCCCCTGTGGGCCAAAGAAAGCAAGAAAGACAAAACCATGGGAATGGAACACTGAAAAGGATCAACATTTTGTCCTCTGCACCAGTCGCAACTGCAATGGTACAGGGATTTTGTTGCTGGCCTCCTGGCGGAAAGCAACACCTCCATCACGTCATCCAGGAGGTCCCAATCCCTATACCTCAACCTTTCAGATACCAAGCGTGAAGGTTGAGAGTCCTGACCTCCAGATTGAGAACCTGACCCCCCTCGCACGAGAGCAGATCCTCTCGGTAGGGAAGACGGCGTGGTGGGCAGATGGACATTTCTAGAAGGTCCGGGTACCACACTCTCCTGGCCCAATCCGGAGCAATGAGGATCAAGTGGGATCTGAACCTGCGTAACCTCCTTAACACTTGCGGAATGACGGGGACTGGAGGAAACTCGTACAGAAGTGGGAATGACTTCTACGAATGTGTCTCCTAAGGCTCCTCTCGGAGGAAATTCCCTTGAGCAGAATCTCTCGAACTTCCGGTTGCCACTGGTGGCAAAGAGATCCACTTCTGGGGTTCCCCAAAGGGCAAAGATCTCCAGAAGGACTTCCTGAGCCAACTCCCACACGTGAGAGATCGTGCTCTGCCTGCTCAGAGCGTCCGCCGCCGCATTGTCCTCTCCGGCCAGATGAACTGCTGAGAGCGAAATTCCCTGCTGGATTGCCCAGAGCTGCATTACCTCTTTGCACAACGGGAGGGCCCGCCCCCTCCTTTTTTGTTGAGGTAATGCATGGCCACTGCATTGTCCGTCATGATCAGGACACTCTTCCCCCGCACAGACGGCAGAAAAGCCTTCAGACCCAGCCTGCTAGCCCTCAGCTCTAAAAGGTTGAGGTTTTTACTCTGACGGAGACCAACGCCCGCTGGCGGTCAAGACTTCGGCATGAGCTCCCCATCCTGTGAGGGAAGCGTCCGTCACTACAGTCACATGGTTGCCAAAACGGTTCCCCCTTCATCAGGTTCCCCTCGTTGGCCCACCACAGAAGATCCTGGGAGACCGAGAGTGGAATCTGAATGGGATCCGACATCTTGCCTGAGAACTGCGACCACTGCATCTTGAGGACCCATTGCAGGGATCTCATCCTCAGCCTGGCCTCTGGCACCAGAAAAATGCAGAATGCCATTAGGCCGAGCAACCTTAAGAATTAAAAAGCAGGGAGACTCTGGGCATGTTGAAACCTGTCCACCATCTGCACAATGTGATGAGCTCTTACCCTGAGAGGCGAGCACTTCCCCTAGGACGTGTCCAACACAGCCCCGATGCACTGGAGCTGTTGGGAATGTGTCAGATGCGACTTCTTGAAATTGAGGGAGAAGCTCAGCTTGTGGAGGGAGCGGTAGGTGAGACCGAGGTGATCCAACGCTTGTTCGGAGAATGCACACGGATCTGCCAGTCATCCAGGTAGGAATAGACAGCAATCCCCCCTCGCCTGAGGTACGCTGCCACCACCACCATTAGCTTGGTGAAGACCCTCGTGCGGAGGTCAATCCGAATGGCAGGACCCGAAACTGAAAGTGCGAGTAGCCAGCCGCAAACCTCAGGTACCTCTTGTGCTTGGGATGAATCGGCACATGAAAGTAAGCATCCTGTAGGTCCAGAGACGCCAACCAATCCTGAAGTTGAAGGGCTTGGAGGACTTGAGAAAGAGTGACCATCTTGAACTTGTCCTTCCTAAAAAGTTTGTTCAACCAACGCAAATCCAGGATGGGTCTCAATCCCCCGTCTTTCTTTGGAATCAAAATATGGGGAATACCATCCCTTGTTCCTCTCCGCTACAGGCACCAGTTCTATAGCGCCTATCCCTATCAGGTCAAGATTTCCTGCACATGGAGCAGATCTGAAAGCTTCAAAGAGAGATTCCCTGGTGGATTGTCGTCAGACTACTGTAGGAAGGGAAGGCAGTAGCCGTGGGATATTGTATCCAGAACCCAAGCATCCGAAGTAATAGCTTGCCATTCTTCGAGATGCTGTGACAGTCTGCCCCTAACCGGCGAACCAGGGGACATTGCCTCTTGACTGTTTAGGAGCGGCTGCGGCAGCGCCTGAAGGCAAAGAGGCAGCTGCCTGAGCGGCTTTGGCACCTCTATTTCCCCGACCACCACAGGTACTTTCACGCTGATCCCTTTGACTGGCGGCTCCTCTCGTTCTACCAAAGGAGGAGTAGTAACGAAAGAACCTCCCCTCCACTGCTGTCCCCTAGGACGAAAAGGCAGAGGTTGACGCTTAGCTGCGCTTAAAGATTTCACCGCAGCTTTTGAGGTCTGCAACCTCTCAAGGCTCTCGGCAGCCTTGCTGCCAAACAAATGAGTGCCATCAAAGGGCATGTTCAAAAGACGGGCTTACACATCCGGAGCAAAACCCGACTTCCGCAACCACGCAAATCTGCGTATAGTGCACGCAGCCATGAACCGGCTAACACTGTCAGCCGTATCCAAACCTGACTGAAGGGATTCACACATGGCATCCTTGCCATCTTGCACAAGAGCAAGGAACCCATCCCTTTCTTCCCCCTCAGGAAAATGCTCAGCCGCAAGAGAAACAATTCCACAGAGTGTGTGAAAATCTTGCCAGGGCACAAGTGGAGTTGGCTGATTTCTGCGCCATACTCCCCGCAGAAAACATCTTGCGTGCCCAACCGTCGATGCGTTTGACGTCCCTATCAGGAGGGATTGTAGGGTACACCGCCTGCCTCGAGGTGGCCGTAGCCGCCTGAACCATCAAACCCTCGGGTGTGGGGTGAGATGCAAGATAGCTGGGGTCACTACCGGAAGTGCAGTATTTCTTAGTTAACGATTTGTTAACTGCCGGAATAGATTCCAGGCTCTGCCAAGCAGCCGCCACCCTTTTCTGCAAGGTCAAATGAAAAGGTAACACCGGGTCAGAGGACGGACCTTGGTCCAAAATATCCGTCAAGTCATCCTGAACAAAAGCTTTAGGAGGAGTGGACCAACCAAGATATTCTGTGACCCTAGCCATCAGTCTCCTGTAGGACGACTCAGCATGAGCCCCAGGCTCAGGCCTGCCAAACTCCACCTCAGGAGAAGTGTCTAAGCCACTGGCATCATGAAGATATTGCCTTAACTCTTCCAGTTGACTATCCCCAGAAAAGACAGGAGCCATATCAGGCTCAACAGGCTCAAAATCTACATCTGACCTCTCCTCCTCCTCATAGATGTCATCCAGAGGCAGGTAAAAGTCCTGTCTCGGGACAGCCGAGGGTCTGGAGCCCTTACAGACTTGGAAGTAGCCTTCCTTGGGGGATCCACCACACCAGGGATGGAGTCCACGCCAACCTCGAGCCCTTAACAGGTTTCTGCGGCCTTGCTGGGGGCGAGGACCGAGACCTGGAGGCACATCTCTTGCGACCATCCTGAGACTTGTCCGAATGGGACCTCGAAGGTTCCCGATGAGGATCACTCCGAGGACCCGAGCCCGAAGGCGCACGAGCCACGGATCGAGACCGTTCCTTGCCGGCTTCATCAGAAGGCACCGAGGGAACTGTGCCCTGCAATTGGAAAATTGTCAACATCTGCTCCCTGAAGGCAGCCCATTCCTCCGGAGTCGAGGACTTTGTTGGACAAGCCACTTTCCTCACGGCTCCATCCTCCGCGGAGGACGGGGAAGGCGACCGTTGACGGCGCTTCCGAGAATGCCGAGACGAGGAGGACGAATGGCGCGAACCACTCTGGGACTGAGACCCCCGGGACTCCTTCCGACGCGGAGAGTCAACCCGTGAATCGTCGGTGGACATCCCCTTGGACTTAGATTTATGGGACTTACTGGGTTAAGAACGCCTGCCTACATGAAGCTTTCCCTTACGCGCCCGCAAGGCCTTAGCAGTCAGCGACTGGCATTTGGAACAGTCGTCAGTGTTGTGACTCTCTCCCAAGCACCACAAACAAATGCAATGCAGGTCGGTAATC
Organism: Ambystoma mexicanum; assembly: GCF_040938575.1. Classification (NCBI taxonomy): domain Eukaryota; kingdom Metazoa; phylum Chordata; class Amphibia; order Caudata; family Ambystomatidae; genus Ambystoma; species Ambystoma mexicanum. Next base: position 989,664,111 of record NC_090936.1, read on the forward strand.
GACATCTTAGGCGTGCAGTCCTGGCAAGTCTTGAAGCCAGACCGCAGAGTCGGAGGGGTCGAAGAAGAAGACATATTCACGAGGAATACACATGGCGTGCAGAGTCTCCGAAGCAAACACGTTTGCGGAAAAAACTGCATTGAGGCTAACGGCGCTGTGCGTCCTATTTATAACATCGACGGAGGCCTTCGAGGACATCGACCCGACGACATCGACGCAGGACGCCCTCTGCCGAAACAATTTCCGAAGTACACAGCTGTGGACATTGCATGTCAAAGATGTGGAATACTTTGGAGGACACAATCCATTCGAAACTTGACTTTATAAAATAATATTATGAGACAAAGTTACTTTTTCCATACTTCACTAATACTAATTTGCAACACAGGAATAACATCCAGTTACTCCTAGGGAATTCCAACTGCAGTAGCAAGGAGTGAACCAAAAGTATAATAGTACCGGTGTACAAGCGTGGGGCCCGGTCAGGCACCCAAGAGTTATAGAATTTTAGCTATGCTGGACACTTCAGCGAAGGTATGTGCTAGAACAATGTTGATGGAGCTTAATTAATGGATTATGCAATTTAACATTCTCCCACCCAATCAGACTGGTTCCTTAAGGACTCATCTACATTAACCAACATTGTGACATTAGTAACGGTTATTGAGACCGCACAACATACTTATTAAAAAAACTGTGCATGTTCCATGCCTCGATTTGAGTTCAGCATTCGATACTGTTATATAAAATCTTTTGTGGCATAAACTGAACAAGTGGGGCATTTCTCAAGGACCATTGAAAATGGTTAATGGCAATTCTGTGAAAATCAGCTTAAATAAATCTGGGGAGCTGAGTGATAAAATATCTACTTTTGTGGGATTAAAACAGGGCTGAGTCTTAGCGCCCACCCTGTTTAACCTTTAAATTATGTACTGAAAAGACCTTTGCCCCTAAAATAAGCAACATACAACTTCATTGGTTGGTATACGTCGACGACTTGATTCTGTGAGATTACACCCCTTTGGTGTTGCAACATCTGCTGGATTCATTAGGGCTTAGGGGTTTTTTCTGCAAAGAATGGTCTCACTACTAATATTAATAAAACAAAAATGATGACCTTCTTTCCTAGATATAAAGTTTTAAATGGAGATTGAATGATCAAAAGTGGCACACACAGTTGGAAAAATTTAAAAGCTGTGTTAACGGTGCTACTAGAGAATTTGCGGCTGCTCAAAGTGGCTGCTCAATTAACGCATTGAAAATTGTATGTAATTTAAAAATGGTTTCTAGCACGATGGAAGTATGAGGATCTGCCTTAAAATGTTAACTTAGGAAACTCTAAAGTTATTGTTTTAGGAGGTTGATGGGTTTATTTGGTAATCTCCCAGTTCAATATCGGTGGGGAGAATTGGGGCTGTGTTCGGTGCAACACATCATGCTAAAATATAGACTCAACCTCTACTGAAAATTTGTGAATGCTACCCCTAAAACTTGGATGCAATTTACGGCTAGGGATTTTTTCACTGCACATACTTGTTTCAGGGTAATTACTAGTGATCAATTAACACGTGAGAGAGTGAATTGGACCAGGCGCTTCAACATTGACCTGTTAAGAACCTCAGCTATTTCCTTCAAGAATCAAATTTTAAAAAAGATGAGTGATCTTGATAGGGAGCAAAACATGATTGACCTGGCCACATTGGCCAACTCATATGAGTATATTATGCACATACCAAGGTTGCCCAAATATCTAGCAGAGTAATTGCATTGCAATATACGTGTGACTACATGAAAATCAAGTTCAATATGGTAGAAACTCTTGAGAACCTTGGTGCCTGGGCTAAAAATTCCTGTTGTCTATGTCGTACCCTCAACTTGAAAGTATAAAGCACTTACAAAGTGCTGTCATCTTTGCGCAGGAAATATTTATTGGCATATGGCAAATTTGATTACCTTAAAAATGTGTGAGACTTTGTTTAGGAACGTTTCATGGAAGGAAATGATATATGTTTAACCTACCATTTTACACATTTTTGGTATGAGATAAAATAATTCTTAACTGTTATACATTATTTTATACTGCTGATGAATTACCTAAGTTTGCATTGTTTCATCTATGTATTTGTGCTCTGTAACATTTCCTTACTTTATAATGCTTTGAACAAACTATATTGTAGTCAAAGGGCCTCATTACATGGTAGGCGGTAAGGGTTAACGGTCACCGGTAATGGTACCGGTGACCGTTAACCCTTACTGCCTTACTACGAGGTCCCTTAGCGGGTTGGTACTTTAACACCTGCTTTTAGCAGGTGTTAAAAACCAACCCGCTAAGGGACCTTGGTGCTAATTACGCACCACAAATTTGCGGTACCGTAATTAGCACCTTCCCCATTCCCATTATGCCCTATGGGGCAAAAATGGGAATGGGGAAGGGCAATGGTGGAAGGGGGAATTACCGCCCCGCCAACCTTGGAATAGGGCGGTAATTCCCCTTTCCACCAAGGCGGTGCCGGTATTTTACCGGCATGGACCAAGGTGCTATTAGCCTACCGTGTAATGAGGCCCAAAGTCTTGTTTACATGACTATATTAT